>NC_140989.1:357462961-357761836 GCF_052327205.1 Somniosus microcephalus
CATATTTTTATCTCTCTCTCTCTCCACTCATTTTTTTCTCTCTATCTCCCATATTTTTTTTCTCTCTCTCAATTTTTTCTCCTCTCTCTCATTTTTCAACACACAAAACCACCACCACTAATAATAATAATCTCTCTCACCTACCCCCCTACACAACCCCTACTCAAACCCCCCCTACTCCCAACACCCCTACCTCAACCCCCCCCTATCACACAACCCCTACAACACACCCAACACACACACCACACTAACACAACACACACCCCCTAAACACACCCTACCACACTACACAACACACCCCTACACCACAACCCCAAAACCAACACACACAACACAACCCCCAACACACACAACACACAAAACACACACACAACAACACAACAACCCAACACACACCAACCCCCAACCAAACCCCACAACACAACACACACCCAACAAACAACCCCACAACAAACACCTAACAACACACACCCAACAACAACCCACAACAACACCACACACACCCCCAACTCCACACAACACACCCACCACACAACCACAACCACCCCACCTACTCACACACCCCACCAACACAACACACACACACCCCAACACACACACACAACACACACACACCCCACACCAACACACACACACCACCCACACCCACACACAACACACCCCACACACACACACCCCCACCCCAACACACACACACCCCACCCACCCAACACACACCCACCCACACACACACACACCCACCCAACACAACCTCTCACACACCCAACTCTCTCACACACTCCCAATCTCTCTCTCTCACACTCCAGTCTCTCTCTCTCTCACACTCCCAATCACTCTCACTCACACACCCAGTCTCTCTCTCTCACACTCCCAAACCTCACTCTCACACTCCCAATCTCTCTCACACTCCAACTCTCTCTCTCACATCCCTAATCTCTCTCTCTCACACTCCAATCTCCTCTCTCACACTCCCAACTCCTCTCACTCCCAACTCTCTCTCACTCCCAATCTCTCTCTCTCTCACATTCCCAATCTCTCTCTCTCACACTCCCAATCTCTCTCTGTCTCTCACTCCCAATCTCTCTCTCACACTCCCAATCTCTCTCTCTCACACTCCCAATCTCTCTCTCTCACACTCCCAATCTCTCTCTTTCTCTCGCACTCCCAATCTCTCTCTCACACTCCCAGTCTCTCTTTCTCACACACTCCCAATCTCTCTCTCTCTCTCACATTCCCAATCTCTCTCTCTCTCACTCCCAATCTCTCTCTCTCACACTCCCAATCTCTCTCTCTCACACTCCCAATCTCTCTCTCTCTCTCTCACTCCCAATCTCTCTCTCTCTCACTCCCAATCTCTCTCTCTCTCACACTCCCAATCTCTCTCTCTCACACTCCCAATCTCTCTCTCTCTCTCTCTCCTTCCCTCTCTCTCTCTCTCTCCTTCCCTCTCTCTCTCTCTCTCCTTCCCTCTCTCTCCTTCCCTCTCTCTCTGTCTCTCTCTCCTTCCCTCTCTTTCTCTCTCCTTCCCTCTCGCTCCTTCCCTCTCTCTCTCTCCTTCCATCTCTCTCTCTTTCCTTCCATCTCTCTCTCTCTCTCCTTCCCCCTCTCTCTCTCTCTCTCTCTCTCTCCTTCCCTCTCTCTCTCTCCTTCCCTCTCTCTCTCTCCTTCCCTCTCTCTCTCTCTCTCCTTCCCTCTCTCTCTCTCTCTCCTTCCCTCTCTCTCATTCCCTCTCTCTCTCTCTCTCCTTCCCTCTCTCTCTTCCCCCCAGTCGCTCCCTCTCTCTCTTCCAACAACAACATGCCCTCAAAAAGCCTCGGCAACGCCGGGCTCCCCGAGCTAGTATACATATAGATTGGATGCAGATCCAGTCAAGATCGGCCTGTAGATAAAGGCCATCTAAATGTTGACCCAGACAAAAGGGAACAGTTTCATATTCATGAGAAGAGCATCAAGGACCCGTTAAGGACATCACCAGGACATTAAAAACAATGAAGGTCATTCCAGACCAGAGATGGCCCTTTACCGGCCATCCCTAAGTATTTTAAAATATAATAACTACCCCGTTGTGCAACAAGCCCGCCAAAAGTTAAACAAAGACTAACCTGATTTTGGGCGGGAGAAAGAGGCTTCTGATGAGAATTTTAATTGGGAGACACCCGGGTAGGAATTCAGTTTTATTTTCAGCTTTCCAGTTTGCAGCTATTCAGCTAGAGCGCTTTCAGCCTGTCCAGCTTTTGAGCTGAGTGAAGAGGAACCCAAGGCAGAAGAAGAGTGTGTGTGTTCGCCGTGCTTGTGATAGCTAATGGCTGTTGAGAAGAAGGACCTTCGATAGCAGCTGGAGTTCGGAGGAAGAAGACGGTTCGAGCCGGTGTCCCGCCCCGGGGTAAAACATCGGGAGATCATCGACCAACCCCGGGCCGTTCACGAAACGAGAGGCCATCGACCCACTCCGGCTCGGGTGAAGAGACAAAGAAAAACTGTAGAAATCTATATGGGGCCAGCCCAAGGCTCCTCTGACCGGGGTCGAGCCGACGATCCCCGACCCCGCCGACATCCAGGCCAGCCAGTGTCCAGCCGTCCCCGACTCCCACCTCAGGAGAGAGATGTGGCGCAGCTTGCTGGGGTTCCACTACCCACGAGGAGACAGGACGCCTGAAGGGATCAAAATGCAGACCTGTTTCAAAACCTTATACTTCTTAGTTGGATTGGTGAGCATGTTTCTGGCCCTTCATAATCAGATCTAGATAGGTTTAAGGGGGTGGAAATTTAAGGGTATAATTAACATGAGTTGTTGTCCCTCGATGTTCCGTGTGTTTCCCTATTTCATGATGATCTTTGTGGAGTATAATATGCCTGTATTTGCCTTAGTTAGTATTGTGTCGTTATGATTTGTTTGTGTTTTTCCCTCCCATGTACTCTCTTATTTGCTTGCATTTGATTTGTTTCCCCATATGCAATAAAATTTCATTTTGTTTCATCAAACTTGGTCTATAAGAGTTTTCTCTACATTGTAGTTCCTGCCCCAAAGTCCAGAGTATAGAATCTAAGGGGCGAGTGGGTCGAACCACTCAAGGTTTTACTGTGCAAGAGAGAGAGGCCTCTAGAGAGAGAAACCTCTGCGATCTAAAACCCCTTACAGAAAATGGCGACCGCAGCAGGACTGGCAGCAGGATTGCAATGTACCAGATCCAAGTTTGAATGGTCGAAATGCAATGGATGAGAGGATAGTGGATTATGTCTTTGGCAAGGTAAATCTCACGAAGCAGTGGATTTCCGATCTCTTACTGGATGGGTGTCCGGTGGACGCAGCCATCAGGTGGACAGAGAGCAAAGAGCATAAGAAGTCAGTGGAGAAGGCAGTGTGGCTGATGTGTTACAAGAAGCAGGTCCAGATCTTGGACCGGGTCGTTGCAGCACAGGCAGCCAGGATCACAACCCAGGCAGCAGAGATAGAGGAAAAGGCCATGGGTGGGGAAAAACTCATCGCAGCGCTTCACGCGCTGAATCAGGAATGCCAAGTGGTAGCTAGTCAACATCAGGCTAGGATGGAGTACCTGGAGTGCCTGGTTACTGAGGCCAAGATCAATGAAATGAGGATCCGGGAGAAAAACGCCCGCCTCGCACAACAGCTAAGCGCGCAGGAGGAGAGAATAGTGGAGGTTAAGGCAGCTTACAAGCTAGCCCTCGAGCACGGGTTTGAGAGCACAGACCACGGCCCTTGCCAAAAGACCATAGAGGACCTAAGAACGGCCCTGGTTAAGGCAAAAGGCATGATGTGTCTCGTCAGCCCGAAAGCCAGTCACATGGACTTTTTAAAGGAATCGAAACAGTCGATTCCAGCTGAAGTAGTTGTGGTACCAGCCACCGAGCCCTCAGCACCGCCGAGCTATAGTGAGGCTTGGCCGGAAAAGGAGGGGGTGGTGAAAGAGGAGGTAGCCGAGGTGGAATGTGAGGAAGAACAGCTACTGGTAGCGAATCCGGGACCGGCACCAATGTGTCCCGCTTGGCACCAGAGGTTCGGTCCCAACGCCGCCAATGGCGATGTCGGACCCCACCAGAACCACATCGTGGTGCCCTACGCTGCCCCGCAACTAAGGTCCATGGTGAGCCACCTCGCACAACTCACAGTAAAGGGAGATCCCTCGATTCATTTCAGGGAGATAGAGGAGACAGCCGCCATTAATGACTGTGATGAACAGGAACAGGCGAAACTGTTGCTCTTCTCCTTGGATTGCACAATCCTTCAGTGCCTCTCAATGTTTTAAGGGGGAGACTGGATAGGCACTTGAGGGAAATAAACTCACAGGGCTACAGGGATAGAGTGGGGGAATGGGACTGACTGGAGTGCTCCACAGAGAGCCGGCACAGACTCTATGGGCCGAATGGCCTCCTTCTGTGCCGTTATGACTCTATGGGGGCTAAATTTGGTTGATTTGCCCCTCTCGTTAGCACCTTAACGGGGCGGAAATCAACTAGCGCCTGGGTGCGGCACCGCAAACGCCTCCCACGAAATTCAGCGGGAGGCTAGTGGTGGCGCTAACCGTTAGCGGTGCATGTTGCTGCGCCTCCAGCGATGACGTCATCATCGTGCGCAGCATCCCGCTCGTGCCCCGGATGTAATATTGGGTGGCGCCCCCTGACTTACCACTGGACGCTAAGTCCACCAGGGTCATCGGGGCCTACCTACGGGCGGGGCGGCGCTTGTTAAAGGGGAGGAGGTGGGCGGCCATTTTCATTGCTGGCCACCTGCCAGCACCTGCCCCCGTTGCTGTCCCCGGCCCCCGTGAAGCCCCCCCCGTGGGGTGCCAGCTGCTGTCCGTGATCCCGGCACTCCTCTTCAGTGCCAGGCTCGTTTGCCGGCACTCCCAATCCCTGTTGGCCCAGCTGGGCGCCGGGACGCGGTGTGCCAGGCCCCTCCCCTTTAATAAGCGGAAGAAGGCCTGCAGTACCGCGGCAGGTAGTGTCGCAATATTGGCTCGCAGCGCCCGAAGAGGAACGCGGGGCGCTTCCAGTATCGCCCCTCCTCCCTCTCGGGGCGCTCCCTGGGAAAATCGGCCGCAGGGGCCCTAACATTTTCGGGGCGCTTAAAGTAGCGGGGCGCTACCCAATTTTTACCCCTATAACTCTTAACTGCCCTCTGAAATGGCTTAGCAAGTTACTCAGTTGTACCAAACCGCTACACAGACTGCAGCGGTTCAAGAAGGTGGCTAACCACCACCTTCTCAAGGGCAATTAGGGATGGGCAATAAATGCTGGCTTTGCCAGCGACACCCACATCCCATGAGCGAATAAAAAAAACACAGTTCAGCACATCTAATTTTAAGTCATTAAATGTGTCATTATTTCATGTCATGTCTTTTTCTCTTTAATTGCAGCAGTAATATACGTATTTAGTCATGGGGCTTCGCACCAAATAGACAGAAATTCCCAGTTATCTGCTTAACAACAACATCAACAACTTGTAGTTATGCAGTGCCTTTAACATAGTAAAACGTTCCAAGGCACTTCACAGGAGTATTATAAGACAAAACATTTGACACCGAGCCACATAAGGAGAAATTAGGGCAGGTGACCAAAAGATGGATCAAAGAGGTAGGTTTTAAGGAGTGTCTTAAAGGAGGAAAGAGAGGTAGAGAAGCGGAGAGGTTTAGGCAGGAATTCCAGAGCTTAGAGCCTAGGCAACAGAAAGCACGGCTGCCAGTGGTTGAGCAATTATAATCAGGGATGCTCAAGAGGGCAGAATTAGAGGAGGGCAGAATTAGAGGAGCGCAGATATCTCGGGAGCGTTGTGGGGCTGAAGGAGATTACAGAGATAGGGAGGGGCGAGGCCATGGAGGGATTTGAAAACAAGGGTGGGAATTTTGAAATCGAGGCATTGCTTAACTGGGAGCCAATGTAGATCAACGAACACAGGGGTGATGGGTGAATGGTACTTGGTGCGAGTTAGGACACGGACAGCCGAGATTTGAATGACCTCAAGTTTACGTAGTTAGAATGTGGGAGCCCAGCCAGGAGTTCATTGGAATAGTCAAGTCTAGAGGTAACAAAGGCATGGATGAGGGTTTCAGCAGCGGATGAGCTGAGGCAAGGGCGGATACGGGCAATGTTACGGAGGTGGAAATAGGCGGTCTTTGTTATGCTGCAGATATGTGGTCGGAAGCTCATTTCAGGGTCAAGTATGACACCAAGGTTGTGAACAGTGTGGTTCAGCCTCAGACAGATGTTAGAGAGAGAGATGGAATCAATGGCTAGGGAACGGAGTTTGTGGTGGGGACCGAAAACAATAGCTTCGGTCTTCCCAATATTTAATTGGAGAAAATTTCTGCTCATCCAGAACTGGATGTCAAACAAGCAGTCAGATAATTTAGAGACAATGGAGGGGTCGAGAGAAGAAGTAGTGAGGTAGAGCTGGGTGTCGTAGGCATACCTGTGGAAACTGATGCTTAGTTTTCGGATGATGTCGCCAAGAGGCAGCATGTAGTTTAGAAATAGGAGGGGGCCAAGGATAGATCGTTGGGAGACACCAGAGGTAACGATGCGGGAGCGGGAGGAGAAGCCGTTGCAGGTGATTCTCTGGCTACGATTAAATAGATAAGAATGGAACCAGGCGAGTGAAGTCCCACCCAGCTGGACGACAGTGGAGGTGTGTTGGAGAAGGTTGGAGTGGTCAACCATGTCAAAGGCTGCAGACAAGTCAGAAGGATGAGGAGGGATAGTTTACATTTGTCACAGTCACAAAGGATGTCATTTGTCACTTTGATGAAAGCCGTTTTGGAACTGTGGCAGGGGCGGAAACCTGATTGGAGGGATTCAAATATGGAGTTGTGGGAAAGATGGGCATGGATTTAGGAGGCGACAACGCGTTCAACGACTTTGGAAAGGAAAGGGAGGTTGAAGATGGGGCGGTAGTTTGCAAGGATGGAGGGGTCATGGGTTGTTTTTTTGAGGAGAGGGGTGATGACGACAAATTTGAGGGAGAGGGGGACAGTACCTGAGGAGAGAGAACCGTTAACAACGTCAGCTAACATGGGAGCCAGAAAAGGAAGTTGGATGGTCAGCAGTTTGGTGGGAATAGGGTCAAGGGAGCAGGAAGTGGGTCTCATGGACAAGATGAGCACGGAGAGGTCATGAATGGAGATCGGAGAGAAACTGGAGAAAGATGTGAGTTCAGAGCTAGGGCAGGGGGGAACCTTAGAGGAAGTTTGGCCCAGTGGGCTAGGGGAAGGAAGGGAAGTGGCAGAGGCAGCTGAACGGATGGTCTCAATCTTAGCGGCAAGGAAGTCCATGAGTTCCTCACACTTGTTGTTGGAGGTGAGGGTGGAGGAGACAGGGGAGAGGGGTTTAAGAAGACTGTTAGCAGTGGAGAATAGAAGCCGTGGTTTATCTTTGCATTCCAGAATGATTCTGGAATAGTGAGCAATTTTGGTAGATGAGAGCAGAACCCGATAATAGTTTATGTGGTCCAGCTTGATCTGGCGGTGAATGGCTACTAAGCCAATTTTGGATCCAATGTGCCAAATTGCCCTGGATCCCATGGGCTCTTCTTGACCAGTCTCCCATGCGGGACTTTGTCAAAAGCCTTACTGAAGTCCATGTAGACTACATCAACTGCACTAGCCTCATCCACACACCTAGTCACCCCCTCGAAAAATTCAATCAAATTGTTTAGACATGATCTCCCCTTGACAAAGCCATGCTGACTATCCTTGATTAATCCTTGCCTCTCCAAGTGGAGACCAATTCTGTCCCTCAGAATTTTTTCCAATAATTTCCTCATTACCGATGTTAGGTTCACTGGCCTGTAATTCCCTGGTTTATCCCTACTACTCTTCTTTAATAATGGTAGTACGTTAGCTGTCCTCCAGCCCTCTGGCTCCTCCTCTGTGGCCAGAGAGGTTCTGAAAATTTGTGTCAGAGCCCCTGCAATCTCCTCCCTTGCCTCACACAGCAGCCTGGGATACATCACCAGCTACACCAACCTTCTCCGGCATCACCTGATGCTGCACAGGACACAGAGCATCAGCCCCTGACAACATTGCTGCCTGGGAGGCCAGCGATGGCATCACCATGGCCAGATTGACTTCACTTGATGCTGTACACCCTGGCTGCCACATGATGCGCCAAGTTGACACCATCCCACACCAGCACCGTAAAGCATTTCTATAATGTACAAGCCATTCCATGCACACTCATCACTATAGCGGGGTGGGCGGGCGGGGGAAGGTATGCCTCAACACTCACTGGAACTCAGTAAGACACTTTTCAAGGTGCGCACAGATCTGTCCAATAAGGATAATTGTTGAAAATATAGATTTCACTGTATGACAACACATTACCAGAAACTTCACATGAACATTGGCTAAACCTTTCAAGTGCCTACCCTTGTGTGTTGTTAGTTGTTATGCTTGCTGTAGGATGAGGGTGAGTGTGAGGGGTGGCTAGTGAGATGGGGAAGTGATAATGTAGATAGAGAGGGATGCGTGGAGGTGCAAGGTAAGTTGATGTGAGTAAGGATGTGCAGGAGTAGGGTAGGGAAGGCAGAGTGATAGGGATGTGTTGAGGATGAGTTTGAGTGTGGCTTGCAGTAACGTTTCATGATCCACTGAGATCATTGAATGGTTGGCATCACTGCAGCCAGGGGCTCCTGACGACATCCCTGCTTTTGCCCTCCTGTGCAATGAGCGACCAGGCTGTGTTGATCTCCTGGGGCGGTCTCTTCTGCTCTTGGAAGGGAAGAGAACCTCCCTGCGTGCTGTGACTCCCTCCATAAGCATATGGAGGGAGACATGGGAGAGCCTGGGTGCAGCCATGCACCTCTGTGCAGTGTTTGTCAGTGTTTGCAGCACCTCAATGCTGTAAAACACTGACAGAACAACTGTCAAACTCAATGTGTCCGTGGTCACTTTAAGGAAACCGGCTGTGGACGTGTCATCAAATGACATCATCAGACCCGCTTCCTGTTAATTGGCCAGGAAGCCCGCAGGTTTAATAAGGTGAATCAATGGAAAATCCCTTTGACAGAGCGGCTGCAGCTGAGAGCGGGACTGGAACCCGGCAACCAGCTATCCTCCGCCATCCCACCTCCGCAGAGAAAATCCAGCCCAAAGTATTTGTTTAATTTCTCTGCCATATTCCCCATTATAATTTCTCCTGTCTCAGCCTGTAAGAGACCCACATTCACTTTCGCTCATCTTTTCACATACCTATAGAAGCTTTTATGTCTCTCGCTAGCTTACTCTCATATTCTATTTTCCCTTTCTTTATCAATTTCTTGGTTCTCCTTTGCGGAATTGTAAAATTCTCCCAATCCTCAGGCTTACTGCTCTTTTTGGCAACATTATAAGCCTCTTACTTTGATCTAATACGATCTTTAACTTCTCTTGTTAGCCACGGTTGGATCACATTTCCTGTGGGGTTTTGGTGCCTTAAAGGAATGTATATATTTGTTGTAAATTATGTATTAATTCTTTAAAGGCTAGTCATTGCTTGTCTACCGTTATACCTTTTAATATAGTTTCCCAATCGACCTTAGCCAAGTTGCCCCTCACACCTACGTAGTTTGCCTTGTTTAGATTTCAGACCCTAGTTTCAGATTTAACTAAATCACTTTCGAACTTAATATAAAATTCTTTAATATTATGGTCACTCTTCCTTTAAGGCCCCTTTACTACAAGATAATTAATTAACCCTTTCTCATTGCACAATACAAGATCTAAAATAGCCTGTTCCCTGGTTGATTCCTCAACATACTGATCTAGAAAACTATCTTGCATACATTCCATGTATTCGTCCTCCACACTATTACTGCAAATTTGGTTTGCCCAGTCTATATGTAGACTAAAGTCCCCCATGATCACTGTACTAACCTTGTTACATGCGCCTCTAATTTCCTGATTTATACTCTGCCCTACATTACAACTACTGTTTGGGGGCCTATAAACAACTCCCACCAATGTTTTCTGCCCCTTGCTGTTTCTTAGCTCCACCCAAACTGATTCTACTTCTTGATTTTCGGAGCTAAGATCCTTTCTCTCTACTGTCTTTATCCCATCCTTTATTATCAGGGCTTCCCCTCCTCCTTTTTCATTTTGCCTATCCCTTCTAAAAGTTAAGTATCCTGGAATATTTAGTTCCCAACCTTGGCCACTTTGCAACCACGGGCTGGATTTTCATTGAGGAGGTGGGTAGGAGGCGGGACTACAACTTTTGGGGTTGTTGTCCCGCCTCCACTGAGTTGTAGACAACCCACGCGATTTTGACTTGATTGACCTTGTTGAGCCCGCTCAGCGGACCAATTAAGGGTCACCTGGCAACAGGTGACGTCACAGATTGATATTTCATCTCAAGACTTTTTGACAGATGAAATATCAGCATTTCACAGCTGTTTGAAGCTGTCAAACACTGACAATCTGTACTCCAAGTTAATTCCTTCCTCTCAGGATGATTTAGAGATCTCTCCGGAACAGAAAGCTGAATGCTGCAATTTTTGACAGATCGCGGCCATTCTGCTTTCTATGCCGGTGAGATGAGGGACTCCCGAGACCTGAAGGGAGGAAGGCTGTAAAGGTAAGTAAAACTTCTTTAAACACACCAAACACACTTACCGCTGCACTCATGCACCCATCACTCACCTGAACACAGACATCTCGACCCCTCCAAGCCCTTCAGCCCGATGGCCCACCTCGCTAACTTGGCGTGGTTTGGAGCTGTCGGGAATCCCACACTTCACCAATGAAAATAGGGATTAGGCTAAAAACTGCCTGTTAACTATCTGTTAACATGCAGTTAATTGGCACTAATCCCCTTCCTGCCTCGGGGAGACGGGTCCCAGTGCAGGGCGGGTACCCGCCTCCTTTGAAACTGGCAAGGAGGCGGGTTGGGGGCGGGATGGTGTCAGGACCCCCGATTTCGGGATTTTAACCCCCCACACGCCTCCAATCCCGACTCCACGGCCCAATGAAAATCCAGCCCCTCGTCTTTGTGTTACATAGAAACAGGAGTCGGCTATTCCGCCCCTCTCGCCTAGGATGACCATATTTTCAAAACAAAAATCCGGGGACGCACAGGGTGGGAGCACAGCAAAGTAGCCAGGACGGATACTGTAGGTTGCGCAGCGTAGCGAGGCAAATTTTTTTCAGCAGCCTATATTTTAACAGTTGCACAAACACACTTTAAATGCAAAACAAATGTGCATATAATTACCACGGATGTGACGTCACACTATTGAAATGCATTCAGACACCATTTATAAATAATACAATAACACTCTTCAGGAACGGCAGTTTATCGTACCCACTGTCTATTTGGCCTATGCATTAAATATTTCTTCATATCACTGCCCCTGTCACTTATTTTTCACAGATTTATTAACGGTTGCTGTACTGTCTCCGCGCTTAAAGAAAACCGGCATGGCGTCTTTGTTGCTTCTGCTAGTGGAATATGCGTAGAGATTAACCTCCATCAACCATCACTAGTCTCTGACAGTTTGCCCATGTTCCTATCTGTAGTTTGCACATTGATGACCACAAAATACAACCAAGCAGCTTCTACCCGTTAGTTCCAAGCTTTCTGTACACTGCCTGACACCCACCTCTACCTCCCCACTGCCTCTCTCAACACTTCCACTGCCATAGTTTTCTCAGATTGCTCATCTGACATCCAATCCTGGATGAGCCAAAAATTCCTCCAGTTAAACATTGGGAACATCTAAGCCATTGTTTTCAGCCCCACCACAAACTCCGTTCCTTGGCCACCGATTCCTTCTCCGTTCCCTGGCCACGATCTCAGGTTGAACCAAATGCTTTGCCAACACAGCATCCCTGAACTGGACTTCCAATTCCATAATCCTCTCCATCACAAAGACCACCCACTTCCCCCTCTGTAACATTACCCATCTTTGCTCCTGCTTCAGCCCACCTTCCCTCCTATAGCTGAGGGGTTTTAGCTTTCAGAAATTTCTCCAGTGTGTGTATGATGGAAATTCCAATGTTCTCACCAACAACATGTGGAAGGAGCTCACAGCCTTTTTTTGTCACAAAGATTAAGACCATTTGTTCATATGCCTCTGCCATCCCCCCAATCCCCTGGACCACCAAGTCAAACCTGTTGCATCCTGAAAAGTGGACCTGTTGTTGTGTCAGGTCGACACTTAACCCTTTCCCCCTCAGAGCGGACTAAGTGATATACACAGTCGACGCTTAGCTTTGGTACAGATGACAGACTTCGAGTGAAGGATGGTTCAAAACGGTCTTTATTCACAGTCCTGGGGAGAACCTTCTGAGACCCCTCTCAGATCCGACTCCACCGATTCCCTAGCAACAATCACAGTTATACAGAAATCAAACTCTCCTCCCTAGGGGCGGGGATAAAGCTCATCAGCGTATACAGAGTTATAGCTAAGTGGCAATTATAAACCGGGACATTTCATCTTCTTGCGCCCACAATCCCACATTTCTGTTATCGGTTAGTCCTGTTACCTCCTGACTATGGGCCTCATCTTTATTACTTTACAACCACCCATTTGCCCATAGCCAGGTGGTTTTGTTTGTTGAATGTTTTCTTAAGATAGCAGACTTCGTTAAGGGTGCGAGGCCCAGGCATTCGGCCTCGTCTCGAGTTACCTTCTGCAAAGCAAGCACATCCTAATTAGACTTTGAAGAATGGAACCCTGTTGTTGTGATTTACTATCAGCCAGTTCTTGGGTGCGTTATCTGCATATGTGCTGCCTCGCCTGGCCAACCAACTCCTCCCTAATCTTCCTTCTGCAGTTTAATCTCTCAGCCTTGAAGTCACTTAATCATGTTTTAAAACTTTAGCTGGGCAAAGGCAATACAGACCTCTATATCATTTAACTCAGGGTAGGGATTAACCCATTATCTCCACCTTGTACGTTGGTGCTGCATTATACATATTCTAACATTAAAACTAAATTATACATATTCTAACATACAAACTAAGGTATAATAGTAATTTGGCTACTTCAGTCCCCCCTTATGGTCCATTGGTCATTTTGACCCAATACGGCCAATATGCTGCAGTTTAAGATTGTTTGCTATGAGGACCGTCGCCCTAGTGGTACCAAGCCAGGGTGTCTAGTGCTCATACTTCCGCAATCCTAAACACAATCTTCATAATAATTCTCCTCACGCCCTACCCCATGCTTGTTGGTGGTTAACAACAGTGTTTCTTTCTCTTCTTCCTTCGTTATTCGTTTGGTTATGGCCTGTGCTAGGTTGTGGTTCTTTCGCCATCGGCAATATCCACAAAGTAAGAACAAAAGGATCATTAATACGGCGCCTTGCACAACTACCAGCACGTGTGATATGATCCTGATCCAGGGGTGTATATCGACATTTAGCCCCCAATTTCAGATCTTATTGTACCAAGGAGTTTCCGCTAATGTTGTACCAATGTCTTTTTGTTGTTTCTTTAAGCCTTCCTCTATTTTATGATAATATTTTAAAATTTCCTTCATTTCCTGCCGTAATTTCTTCCAAGCCTCCTCTTCCTCTAACTTAGGAATTGCCTTGGGCTCTGGTATGACATAAGCTTCAACCTCTTTATTAAGTACCATACTATCAAGTGACCATGTTTTCGTTTCCTGTGGTCTTGGTGGGTGTATATATTGATGTCCTATCTGTGTAGATATCTTTGGCTCAAAACAAAAGTTTGGTTGGTGAATGGGACAAATCAGATCTTGATATTCATATTTCTGTTCAGTTGTGGTGACACAACATGTCCCGTTGTTCCTTGGTGCTACCCTTGTCCGGTTTATCCCCCTTGCGTGTACCTCAAGGGTGCAATTGGTGGTTCTTGTGAATCCGCACTCGGATGTGTCTCCCTCGGTGGGGGGGGTGTGTGCACGCCCATGTCCTTCCCTTGTGGTGGCACCCGTCCATTACCACCCCCCTTAAGGTTCCATTCTTCTGTTTATTATCTTCATCCCCTTCCCAAAGTGCCTTGGTAGGGACATCATGATATTTAACCCAGCTTTCCCTTTGTATATCTCCTATATTAATCACGTCGTATAGGGGCTGTCCCTCTTCCGGGAGTTGTGGGATGGCTAGTACAAAACCAATCACCTTAGTCCATGGGGTCAGACAATTGCCCGCCCGGTATACTTGTCCCATTTTACACCCCTTACATAGGCTTTTATTTGTGTCAATCCAAGGTTCCAGATCCTCATTAGTAATCCAGTCAGGGATCTGTCCATTATTTATTTGCCTCATGTTGTGCTGAGCATTTGACAATAGCCATGAGCCATACATGGCACATACTAGTTCCTTATGGGTTTGGCGAGAAGCATTGTCAAGTCGATCAATAATTGTATTGATTGTTTCTGCATGGGGGGGCTACTACCTCTTCCACCCCCAACAATTGCATTATTGTTTGTTTTCCCGCCAGTGCCAATTGCTGGCTATTTCCAGTGGCTTGTTTTAGTAGCCTTTTTATTTTTGCTTGTAGTTCCTCTACTCCTTTGTTTACTCCTTCTATGTCCAAGCTATTACCTGTTGCTAACCCGGCCGCATACCCTGCTCCGGCCATTTCCAATACTCCCCGTTTCTTACGTCTTTGTAAGAGAGATTTCCCCTGTGGACCCTCTAATTGTTTTACCCACACGGAGTTCCATATTTGTTTTGTATGATTGTTACACATCGTGGGCATCTCTAGAGTACTCATATTAATGGCAACCTTAATAATTCTATGGGTTACACTAAAGTACACCTCATCCTGTGTTTTCCTTATTACTAATCCCCCTCGACAACGGCAATACTTATGTTCATCCCTAGGATCAAGGCGAGGACGCTCCACCTCATTCCGGACGTCCAGTGTTCCTGTAATTACAAAAAGGGGGCTGGTCGTCACCAGCCAATTAGAATTATTCTATTCTTATCCGTTCTATCAGTTCAAACCGCTGTACATCTTGTTCATTTCTTGGTCTGTGGCTCTGTTTCCAGATATACTTGAAGATGCAAACCACGACGTATTTTATTAACATCCCGCATAGCCCTAGCATTAATATATGTAGAAACTGCCCTTCCCATTCTTTATACCTTCTAGCATACTCCTCACTCTCCTCAAAAGGTACCTGTTAGATCCGTGTGTTAATGGAGACACGGAATGCAGGAGTTGATTTAACAAGTGTTTACTGAACAAAGTCTGGAGGTGAACTAACTACACAAGACGCTACACAGGCTTATATACCCGAGTGGTCACTACTGGTACTACAGTATACAGGGGCTTCAAAAACATAGTTCCTCTTAAAGGTACATACACTACAATTCCTCCACTTTTAGATAAATAGTACATAACATTTTAAGTAATCATTAAATAACATTTTTACAAGAACAATAATCTACACATTTGCTGATGTTAATCAATTACAAATTCAGTCTCTCTGGAGGCTTCCTGACTCGGTCCGGATAACGCCTCGGTGGTGTAGTAGGTTTCAGTGGTGTAGTAGGTTCGTTTGGCAAGGTCGATTCGGCTTCAATGCCAGTGTCGGGTTCATCTGGTTCCAGTATCACTGGATCGGAGGTAGATACTATGGGTATCTCTGCTTCATCACTAGGCGTATAGAGTTGTGGTGCAGGTTGTCCTTTTTCGGATGACTCTATGATCTGGTCAGCATGGCGCCTTGTTATGCTTTCTCCAATGTCCACGGTGTACATCAGTGGTCCTAGTCGTGTGCAAATAGTTCCAGGCTGCCATTTCTCGGTACGGTAGTCCCGGGCCAAAACTGGTTGACCTATCTGGAAGGTTCTAGTTGGCCTTTCATTCATGCTTTGAAATTGCCGGTTCTCTACGTCCCTTCTGACGTTTGGCTTGACCAAATCCAGCCGGCATCTTAGTCTTCTATTGAAAAACATCATGGCAGGGGTTTGGTTTGTAACCACATGTGTTGCATTCCTGTACGCAAACAAGAAGTTATCTACCTTATGTTGTAGATTTATGTCTTCATTACCCATGGCTTTATGGCCTTCTTGAAGGTCTGGACAAACCTTTCAGCTAATCCATTGGTGGCGGGATGGTATGGGGCGGACGTGTAGTGCTTAACCCCATTGTTTTTTAAGAACTTCCTGAATTCTTCAGATACAAATTGCGGTCCATTATCAGAACAGATCTGTTCAGGCAGCCCATTCCTGGCGAATATGGTCCTTAATACTGTGATGGTTTTTCCGTGGTGGTGGAGGACATCTTTATTACCTCCAGCCACTTGGAGTGTGCATCCACCTCGATTAAGAACATTGGCCTAGAAATTCAGTTTGGGCCCGCCAGCTCGCTTGCGCCCAGAAGTTACCGCTGCGCGCGGAGCCGCTTACGCCTGCCGGAAATTCAGTTTCAGCGCGCCACGTCGAAGCCGGCCGCTATTCAAGGGTTTCGGCGCCCCCGCTTGGGGCGCTGAAACTGAATATCGGCGCGCTAGGTGCCGCAGCGCCACCCGCTGCGGAGCGGCAGGCTGCGGTACTGCAGGCCTTCCTCCCTCTCTTAAGGGGGAGGTG
This sequence comes from Somniosus microcephalus, assembly GCF_052327205.1. Lineage (NCBI taxonomy): Eukaryota > Metazoa > Chordata > Chondrichthyes > Squaliformes > Somniosidae > Somniosus > Somniosus microcephalus. The sequence continues at coordinate 357,479,464 of NC_140989.1, forward strand.
CCTGCAACAGCGAGATCGCCGCTCGCTAGTGCCGGCAAATGAGCCCGGCACCACGGAGAAGTGTCGGGCTCCCGGAAAACAGCCGGCAATGCCGTGGGGGGGGCGGGTGGTGGAGGAGGCCGGGGAAGGAGGTGCGGGCAGGCGGCCGCCGAAAAAGCGGCTGGCTGCACATCCGCCTTAACTCGCCCCACTAACGCTACAGTATGGCCCCATTTTCTGATCGCTGTTTGCGGCCGCTGCGGAAGAGGCGGCCGCAACTCAATATGGCGGTCGGGCCGGTAGCGGGGCGGTAGCGGGGCACTGCGCACACCGATGACATCATCGGTGGCGGCGCAGCGCTACTGGCTAACGCCGCCATTACCGCAGCACTGAATATCGGCGAAAGCTCAGCAAGTGGCGCAAAAGCCCTCTTTGGGCGAAAACTGGGCGCAAAGCCTACTGAATTTCTAGCCCATAGAGTCCATAAATGGACCAGCAAAGTTGATATGTACCCTTTGCCATGGAGATGAGGGCCACTCCCATGGATGTAGAGGGGCTTGTGGTGGGGCGTTTTGGACCTTCTGGCATCCTAGACAGCTCTTGGTCATTTCTTCGATGTCTCCATCGATACCTGGCCACCACACAAACGCTCTGGCTAAGTTCTTCATTTTCACTCCACCCAGATGCCCCTCGTGAAGCTCCTTTAGCACTTTATCCTTGAGTTTGGGTGGAACCACCACTCTGGATCCACACATCAAGGTTCCTCGGCACACTGACAGCTGTTCTCTTCTTTGCGAGAATGCTGGCAACAGTGGTTCGCCATGTGCTGGCCATCCCTTCACTGTTAAATCGTAGACTCGTGAGAGAGTCGGGTCATTTCTTGTTTCCTTTTCAATGGTAGAATTTGTCACCGGTAGACATTCCACTATAGTCGAGTGGAACATCGCCACTGGGTCCACTGTAGGCGCCTCTTCTACCGTTGGCAACGGTAGGCGCGATAACCTGTCAGCATTCCCATGCTGTTTTGTTCCTTTGTATTCTATGTCATATTGGTGTGCCCCTAGGAAAAGGGACCACCTCTGTAGCCTTTGCGCTGTCATAATGGGAACGCACTTTTTAGGGTTGAATATGGAGACGAGGGGTTGATGGTCAGTCAACAAGGTAAATTTTTGTCCGTGTAGGTAATGGTTGAATTTCTTCACCCCCCACACCAGGCTGAGTGCCTCCCTGTCGATCTGGGCATAGTTACGCTCAGCTGAGTTCAATGAGCGTGACGCAAAAGCTATCGGCCGCTCCGAGCCATCAGGGAATCTATGCGATAATACCGCTCCCACGCCGTAAGGGGATGCATCGCACGGCAGTCTGATTGGCAGTGATGAGTTGTAATGAGCCAACACTTCCCTGGATGTGATCAAGCCTTTGCATTTATGGAAGGCACGTTTACAGTCTTCGCTCCATTTCCAAACTACTCCCGTTTGTAGCAGTGCGTTAAGAGGGTTGCAGAACCGTCGACAAGATTGGTAAAAATTTATGATAGTAATTTATTAATCCCAGGAACGACCTTAATTGTGAGACATCTTCAGGCGTTGGGGCCTTTACGACCGCTTCAATTTTTTCAGGTGACTTATGCAACCCTTCTTCGTTAATGACATGGCCACAATATGATATTTGTTTCTGGAAAAATTCGCACTTGGGCGATTTGCTCGTAGGCCCCGTTCTCTCAGCCTCGTGAGCAGCTGCTCCAAGTTTGCAAGGTGCTCGTTGTCGTTTTCTCCTGTTACAAGGATGTCGTCTAGGTAGCATTGAGTCCCCGGAATCCCTTGCAGGACTTGCTCCATAGCTCTTTGCCAGATAGCCGGAGCTGATGCCACTCCGAAAACCAGTCGATTGTACTGGTACAGGTCTTTGTGTGCGTTTATCGTGAGATACTTTTTAGAGGCCTCCTCAACCTCCATCTGTAGATATGCCTGTGCTAAGTCAATTTTGGTGAAACGTTTCCCTCCGGATAGTGAGGCGAAAATATCTTCTATCCTCGGAAGAGGATACTGTACCGTGTGAAGAACCGGGTTTACAGTCACCTTGAAGTCCCCACAGATGCGAATTTTTCTCTGTTCTTCAGACTTATCATTATTCAACGTTTTCTTCATGACCGGGACGATGGGTGTTGCCCACTCGCTCCAATCTACCTTGGATAACACGCCTGCTTTTTCCAAAGTCTCCAGCTCTGCCTCGACGGCTGGGCGAATTGCGTATGGCACCGGCCTTGCCTTAAAAAACTTGGGAATTGCCGCATCTTCCACTTTTATTGAGGCGGTGGCACCTTTCAGGGTTCCTAGTTCCTGTTGAAACACTTCTTTGGCGTTAGCCAAGATGTCTTTTAATCGTTCAGGTATGACGTCCTCATAATTTTTTTTCTTACTGGTCACCGTCAGTGCCTGAATGGAGTGCCAGTCTAAACGTATCTTTCTGATCCATTCACGTCCCAACAACGGTGGACCACTATCTTGCAGAACGTATAAATACAACTTCTGTATTTCCTTGCCGTTGTATACAACAGGCACCCTTATTTTCCCTCTGGGGTATACTTTCGGCCCCGTATATGTCTTCAAGATAATGGATGGGTCTTTCAAAGGTATATGCGGAAATAGCCACTCGTAATCCCGTCGACTCATGACGGTCAGAGCTGATCCTGTATCTAGCTCCATTTTGACTGGGGACCCCGCTATCGTGAGGGTAACCCAAATGGTCTGGTAATCTTCTTTGGCAATTACATTATGTAATTTGAGATAGCTTAGTCTCTTGTTTCCGGAGTCGCTATCGCTCTCCTGGTCTTTGGAGCTACTGTCCGTCATCATTTGTACCTTTCTGTACTTTTCCTTATTGACCTTTTTACTGTCAGCGGATTTTTTTCCAAATCTGCATACACGTGCAATGTGTCCCATCTTTCCGCATTGCCTGCATGCTTTGTCCTTGAACCAGCAGTCCTTCTGGTCATGGGTGGATCTGCCGCAGCGATAACATCTCTCGAAACCCCGTGTCATTTCATGGTTGCCGAAGTCCTGTGGCCTTTGCTGTATCTCTGCAGCTCCTCTTGCTGCTGCTTCGTATGATACAGCCACACTGAAAGCCTTGTCCAGTGTCAAATCTTTCTCAGAAAGTAGTCTTTTCTGTGTTCCTTCGCTTAGGAGACCGCAGGCGAATTTGTCTCGTAGAGAATCTTCCAGTCCTGCCCCGAATTGGCAGTGCTTTGACAGCTTTCTTAATTCGGTGAGGTAATCAGCGTTACTTTCATTCTTGTGCTGATTCCTCCTGAAGAATTTGAATCGTTCCGCTATCAGCAGCGGTGTTGGGTTTAAGTGCTCCTGTAAGGTATCAACAATCTCCTTAAAATTCTTGTCCATCGGTTTGGCTGGAGTGATCAAGTTTCATAACAGCCCGTATGTCCTTGCGCCCATCAGATTTAGAAGTACCGATGCCTTTTTATCATCCGCTACTTCATTCGCCTTGCAATATACCTCCACTCTTTTCACATATGTGGTCCAATCTTCTATATCACTATTGAAAGCAGTAATATTGCCAGTCTTCGGCATCTTGAAAATCTAAAATGGCGCTTCCCGCGCTTTTCCTCCGTCCCCGATGGATCAAAATGGCGCCTCCCGCGCTTTTCTTTCTTCCCCGCCGAGTTAAGATGGCGCCTCCCGCGCTTTCCCGCCGCTGCCAACGCTGTTCTCCGCGGTTCCCGTTGCGACCTGCAGCTTTTCGCGGTATTTCTATTTAAAAAATTTTTTTATATATATCTCTTCAATAGTTTCTCCGTTACTTGGAGAACCATTCCCGTCATGGAGCGGAACCTCTGGGACTTTCCCCTCCCTCTGCTCGGTCCGAACGCCGACCTGCTTTGCAGCACCGGCCGCGCCCTGAGTGCTCCACCCTCTCTCTCTCTTTGCTTCTGCTTCCCGACTCGCTGCCCGGCCCCGTTGCAGAGCCACCCGATCGAGCTCTAGCCCGCCGCAGCCCAGGAAGGATCAGTGCACTACCTGCCACCAGCCCGTTTAGCTGGTGAAACCACAGTTTTTTTGTTTGTTTTTTTTCTTGCTTATGGCTTCGACCTTCGTCTGAGGAATCGATCCCCTTGAGGTGCTGCCGAATTGCAGGTAAGTTCGTTTCTAACTCGTCGCCACTGTTAGATCCGTGTGTTAATGGAGACACAGAATGCAGGAGTTGATTTAACAAGTGTTTACTGAACAAAGTCTGGAGGTGAACTAACTACACAAGACGCTACACTTATATACGCGAGTGGGCACTACTGGTACTACAGTATACAGGGGCTTCAAAAACATAGTTCCTCTTAAAGGTACATACACTACAGTACCATCTCTGGCTTATTCATTGTTTTTGTCATATATTTTTAACTGAGTCCAGTGCTTCCACCTTCCTTTACCTGTTCCGGACTCAACTATACAAGCGCATGTGTCACTGTTCATTAAGACTTCGTAAGGTCCTGACCATCTGGGTGCTAGCCCTGGTTTGGCTGGTATTATTTTTGCCATCACCATGCTACCTACAGCTGGGACCTCCTTCTGGTCGTCCCGTGTATCCCGTTCTAGATCCCGTATAATCTGTTGGTCTCTGGCCTCATGTCTGAGAGCGTGTAGTTGCATACACAATTGTTTAATAAATCTCCTAATTCTATCCTTCAGGGGCCCTACATCCTCACCCCCGGTAGCGACACCTTCCGGCAGTGTCATTGCTCGACCGGTCATTAGTTCGAAAGGTGTCAGCCCCGTGGTTCTATTCGGAGTTGCTCTAAGTCTCATCAGTATACTCGGGAGTAACTCTGGCCATCCCTTCCCCGTGTCTTCTATTGCTTTAGCTAAGGATAATTTCAAAGTCCGGTTCATCCTTTCCACCATCCCTGAACTCTGAGGGTGGTATGGTATGTGGAACCTTTGTCTGATACCTAACAATGCACATGTTTCCCTTTATAAACTTCCCTGTAAAGTGTGTTCCCTGGTCTGAATCAATCTGCAGCGGGACCCCCCATCGTGGTACAACCTCCTCTGCCATTATTCTTGCTACTGTAGGAGTCTCTGTACTCCTAACAAAAATACTATAAACTCACTGGTAGTTAACAAACTGAGTTTAATGTACTAAAACTTTACAAAACAAGAAAATGCAGGAGAAGCTCTAAACAGGTCTATTCACTATCACTCCACACGAGGACTGACTGGAAACGCCCTCTACCTCTGACGTCATGATGTCATCACGTTTCCCGCCGTTGGGAACGTCACATGACCCACGTGATGACGTCATCGCGTCAGATCGCGATTTTGTCGATCTAGCTCTGTTTAACCAGAACCAACATTAAAAGGTAATAAACATGATTAAAGGCAATTGTACAAATCACTATGAGAGTCTCTTAGTGGCTTTGCCACATACGCCCCCCCAGAATTATCTTTAACGAGAAGAGTCAATCGCTGAAGAGGTCGGACAAGCCTGTTGGACTGACTCCTAAATTCCCGGAGGGGAAAACGCTGAGCAGGCGGCGAGCTGGCAGGTAACACGGCACTGTCAGGTGTGGCGGGGGCCGGCGGCCGGCCATGGCGTGGAGGCTACGCCAGCTCGATCGGTTGTTCGAGGTCCAGGTGCGCAGGCTTAAGGCGATCGACAGAGATGTGATCAGGCTTGCCCCCGACGTCGATCACGAAACTCTTGTCCCCAGCCTGTAGCACCTGGAAGGGTCCTGCATAAGGGGGTGCGAGCGGGGTACGATGGCCGTCTTGGCGCACAAAAACGAACTTGGCCTTCGACAACTCCCCCGGGACGCTGGACGAAGGCAAACCGTGCTGTGAGGTCGGAACTGGGCGGAAACAGTGGGCTGCATCCCGGTGGGCCTCTCTTTGCCTGGCAGCAGACCATGGCCGCGTAGGGGACGGCAGGAATTCACCCGGAACTCGAAGCGGTTGCCCGTAAACCATCTCCGCCGCCGCCGACTGGAGATCTTCTTTCGGCGCCGTGCGGAGTCCTAACATCACCCACGGCAGTTTGTCAACCCATGATGCATCCAGAAGGCTGGCCCTGAGCGATGTCTTCAAGGAACAGTGGAACCGCTCGCACAAGCCGTTCGCTTGCGGGTGATAGGCCGTAGTGTGATGGACTTTAACGCCCAACATGGAAACCACCTCATCCACAGTTCGGACGAAAGTTGCGGCCCACGATCCGACGAAATATCCGCAGGGACACCAAACCGGGCTACCCATGATGAGACGAAAGCTCGAGTGACATCCGCAGAGGTGGTGGACGTCAGGGGGACTGCCTCCGGCCACCCCGTGGTGCGATCCACCATTGTGAAAAGGTACGTAAAGCCCCGGGACGGTGGAAGCGGGCCCACTAAGTCAATGTGAATGTGATCGAACCGCCACTCCGGTACCTCAAAGACGGCGAGCGGGGCCCTGACATGCCGCTGCACCTTGGCCCATTGGCAGACCACACAAGTGTTCGCCCAATCTCTGACGTCTTTGCGTATTCCCCTCCATACGAATTTGGAGACCAGCAGCTTCTGCGACGCCCGCACTCCAGGATGCGATAGGCCGTGTATGGCATCGAAAACAGCTCGGCGCCATTTAGACGGGACAATCGGACGGGGTGCACCCAACGAAACATCGCAGAGCAGAGTAGTACCTGCGGAATGGAATGGCACGTCTCTCGGCTGGAAGCTGGCGGGAACCGAACGAAACACCTGGGTCTCCGGGTCGGCCGCCTGGTCAGCTGCCATCTGTGCGTAGTCAATGCCCAATTGAACGGCCTGGACGGCGGCGCGGGATAGGCAATCGGCGACGACGTTGTCCTTACCGGCCACATGCCGGACGTCGGTGGTGAACTCCGATATGTACGTAAGCTGCCTTTGCTGCTGAGCCGACCATGGTTCTGCAGACTTGGCCATTGCGAATGTCAATAGTTTGTGGTCAACAAACGCGGTGAAGCGGTGCCCTTCGAGGAGGAAACGGAAGTGGCGGATGGCCAAAAACAAAGCCAACAGCTCTCTGTCGAACATGCTGTACCGGCGCTCATGCCGTTGTAGCTGGCGGCTAAAAAAGGCCAGAGGTTGCCACGCGCCGTCGACCCATTGCTCCTGGACGGCCCCCACCGCGTAGTCCGACGCGTCCGTCGTGAGGGCGATGGTGGTTCCCGGCAGGGGATGTGCTAACATGGTCACGTTGGCGAGCGCCATCTTTGTATCCTCGAAGGCGCGATCCAAGTCTTGCGACCATACCATGGGCTCCTTTCCCGTCGTGCCCCTGAGGGCCTCATAGAGCGGATGCATGAGCTGTGCTGCCTTGGGGATGAAACGATGATAGAAGTTTACCATCCCCAGGAACTCCTGTAAGGCTTCCACGGATTCCAGCTTCAGGAACGCCGTGATCGCCTCCACCTTGACTCGAAGTGGCATTGCCCCAGCGGGAGTTATGTGGTGGCCCAGGAAATCAAGTTGCGCTAGGCCGAAACGGCATTTGTCCGGGTTAACGATGAGGCCGTGCTGCTGAAGCCGTCGGAAAAGGACCCAGATGTGCTTGAGGTGTTCCTCCTTGGAGGTGCTGGCAATCAGAATATCGTCTAAATAAACAAACAAAAAATCAAGGTCCCGCAGGACTGAATCCATGAGGCGTTGAAACGCTTGTGCCGCGTGATGTGCCTTCAATAACCACAAAACTAGAAGTTATAGACTTTAACAAGTTGGCTTTTAATCACTAAGATCAGAGCTAACATCTCAACACACTGACTGGCTCGCAGGAATGAGTCATACAGATCCTGGGATCTTTATGTAAGAGAAGTCAGGGGCGGAGCCAAGAGCCAAGACCTGGAACCTTCCAGGTTAGTCAGGAAAGAGGAAGTGAAACTATACACCGTGTGGGGGAGGGTAATACACATGAGTGCAAAACGAATACAGGCAAGCCAAACACATTTCATTACATTCACCCCTTCTTTAGATTTAGTCCATCGGGGTGATGTTTCTTAAAAGTTGGTATAAGTGAGTCTGTCAGGAGGTTTTGCGGTTCTCAGTGATCGGCGCAAAGCCGGTTGGGGTGCCTCTAGGGGAGTGGATTCTGGTTCCTCCGCTGTCCGGGCCTCTGCAGTGTCTTCCAGGTTATCTGCAGTGTCCTCCAGGTTAAAGTTGGGTATTGATACCTCTGGGCGTCCTGTCTCTTTTTGGTGTAGGTCTTCCTCGGGTAGTCTCTCATCGTTCTCTCCGCTCCCCGAGGGAGCGAGGTCTTTTATGGAAACAGTGTCCTCTCGCCCGTCAGAGTATTCGATATAGGCGTACTGAGGGTTTGCATGGAGGAGCTGTGGGCTAGATTTTCAGTTGCTTGCGCCAGCAGTTAGCGCCTTAAGAGAAGTGATTTTCGGGCGCTATGCGTGTAGCGCCTGGGCGCAGCGCAGTTTGCGCCCCGCCCCAAATTAAGTTGCCCGTTAGCGCCGGCGCAAAGTTTAGCGGCCGCCCGGATGCGCGCGCAGAAAATGACGTCACATCCTCGTGCAACGCCCTTTGGCCGCCCCGAATCCAAACTTCAGTCGGACCGCCCCATTGTGCGCCTGGCGTCCAGAGCGTTTGTAAAATGGAACGCAACACACCCTGGGGAGCGCAAATTAAAGGGCACTCGTACAAAAGGCACTCTGCATGTGTTGTGTGGAAGTAAGCTGTGTGTTGTTCTGAACGGTCTATTTATGTTTCCGGGCACCAATCATTCCTCCTCCTCCTCCTCCTCCTCCTCCTCCTCCTCCTCCTCCTCCTCCTCCTCCTCCTCCTCCTCCTCCTCCTCCTGCTCCCGTTTCTCCCCAGACTTTGCATTTGAAAAAAATACATGCACCCTTCCCCTTTAAGAGCTCACTGGCACCAGAGTGTCTGCCGTGCGCTGCGCCCGAGCTCGGGTGTTGCGCTCTCCACCGCCGGCTTAGCGCCTAAAGATAGTAGTGGAACGCCTCTTTTAGCGCTCCACCAACCTCTTAGGGCGAAGCCACTGAATTTCCGGCAACGGGGCGCTACTTTGGGGCGGGCGATAACTTCGGGCGGGCGCTAAGCTTAGCGCCCCAAAACTGTCTATACTGAAAATCTAGCCCTGTACCTTTTCCACAAGGGGGTCCGTTTTATGGCCTCTCACGTGCTTCCGTAATAGTACTGTCCCCGGAGACGTCAGCCACGCGGGTAGAGATATGCCCGAGGTCGATTTCCGGGGGAAAATGAACGGCCTAGAAATTCACTAGGCTTAGCGCCCCATTTGGGGCGCTGGAGGGCCTAGCGCCGGAGTTATGGCCAGTTGGCAAATTCAGTGGGGCCCTTCCGTCGGCGTTACACCGGTTGCGCTGCGCTGGCACCGATGACGTCATCGGTGTGCGCAGCGTCCCGGTTGCCGTGGTGACGGGCCCCAGCGCCGAAATTGAGTTGCGGCCGCCTCGCCCGTGGCAGCCGCAACTAAGACTTTGGCAACCGAGTCTTGCAGGAGTTAGCGCCGGTGCATTAAGGTCGCGCGGCGGCCGGCCGCTTTCCCGCAGGCCGCCTGCCCGCACCTCCCTCCCCGGACTCCTCCACCCCCCCCCGCGGAACAGATGCGTCTGGCCTGCAAGCCCGGCACTTGTCCGAGGTGCCGGGCTCATTTTTCTGAACATTTGAACGGCCAGCGGGCGGGTGCAGGCAGCTCCTCCTTAACTGAAGGAGGAGGCCTGCACTTCCCCAGCCTGCCACACCGCATCAGGTGCCGCAGCGCCGGAATTGCGCCGCAATGCGGCACTCAGCGCCCATTTCGAGGCGCTGACACCCTCTAGTAGCGCCGGCAGCCGTTTGGGCGGGGTGCTACTGAATTTTTGGCGCGCGCAGGGGGACTTAGCGCCGGCGCTAAATTTCCGGCGCTAAAGCCCTGGCGAACCCACAACCGAATTTCTAGGCCAACATCTTTTCGTGAGGGGTAGCGTTAGTGGCTGTACATAACAGAGACCTTATGCAGTGGAGCACGTCTGGGAGGACTTCCTGCCAGCGGGAGGTCGGAAGGCCTTTTGACTTTAAGGCTAACATGACAGCCTTCCAAACAGTAGCATTCTCCCTTTCCACTTGCCCATTACCCCGGGGGTTGTAGCTAGTGGTTCTGCTAGTGGCTATCCCCTTTGAGAGCAAGAACTGGCGCAGTTCGTCACTCATAAATGACGTCCCCCTATCGCTGTGTATGTAGTTCGGCATGCCAAACATGCAGAATAGATTACCGAGACACTTGATGACCGTGGCACTGGTCATGTCTGGGCAGGGAATGGCGAAGGGGAAATGGGAATATTCATCGATGATATTGAGGAAGTATACGTTACGGTCGGCAGAGGGAAGGGGTCCCTTGAAGTCCAGACTCAGGCGCTCGAATGGCCGTGTGGCTTTGATAAGGTGTGCACGGTCAGGCCTGTAGAAACGAGGCTTGCATTCCGCACAGATGCGGCAGGCTCTGGTCATTGCCCTGACCTCCTCGATGGAGTGGGGCAGATTGCGGGACTTTATAAAATGGTATAGTCGGGTGACCCCTGGGTGACAGAGGTCGTTGTGGAGACCCTGTAATTTGTCCGTATGAATGCTGGCACACATTCCCCGCGATAGGGCGTCTGGGGGTTCATTAAGGGCTCCCGGCCTGTACATAATATCATAGTCGAACGTGGATAGTTCGATCCTCCACCTGAGTATTTTGTCATTCTTGATTTTCCCCCTTTGTTTGTTATTAAACATGAAAGCCACCGACCGCTGGTCGGTGAGCAGGGTGAAACGTTTGCCGGCTAGGTAGTGTCTCCAGTGCCGCACTGCCTCCACTATAGCCTGTGCCTCCTTCTCGACAGAAGAGTGCCCGATTTCAGGTCCCTGAAGGGTTCGGGAGAAGAAGGCCACAGGTCTCCCAGCCTGATTGAGGGTCGCAGCTAAAGCAAAGTCTGACGCATCGCTTTCGACTTGAAAGGGAATGCTTTCGTCCACTGCACACAGTGCAGCCCTTTCAATGTCCTGTTTGATACTGGTGAAAGCCTCCCGAGCTTCAGCTGATAGTGGGAAGGACATCGATTTAATGAGGGGTCGGGCCTTATCAGAGTAATTGGGCACCCATTGGGCATAATACGAAAAAAATCCCAGGCACCTTTTTAAAGCTTTGGGATTGTGTGGCAGGGGCAGTTCCTTTAGGGGGCGTAATCGGTCAGGGTCCGGTCCAATTACTCCATCTTCCACCACACAGCCGAGGATACAGAGACGGGTTGTGTTGAAGACACATTTGTCTTCGTTGTAGGTTAGATTCAGCTTTAGGGCAGTTTTTAAAAATCTCACAAGATTTAGATCGTGGTCTTGCTGGTTGTGCCCGCAGATAGTGACATTGTCCAGATAGGGGTAGGTAACTTGTAGTTTATTCTCGTCAACCATGCGGTCCATCTCACGTTGGAAGACCGAGACCCCATTTGTTACCCCGAAGGGCACTCTGAGAAAATGGTGGAGGCGTCCGTTCGCCTCAAAGGCGGTGTATGGGCGGTCCTCCGTTCTAATGGGGAGCTGGTGATATGCGGATTTGAGGTCGATAGTCGAGAAGACTCGGTATTGCGCGATCTGGTTGACCATTTCTGATATGCGGGGTAAAGGGTAGGCGTCCAGCTGGGTATAAATATTAACAGTCTGGCTGTAGTCAATTACCATCCGTTTCTTTTTGCTATTTTTAACTATGACTTCTTGGGCACGCCACGGACTGGTACTGCATTCAATAATGCCTTCCCGCAGGAGTCTGTCCACTTCCGCCTTGATAAAGTGTCTGTCTTCCAGACTGTACCGTCTACTTTTGGTCGCTATGGGCCTACAGTTCGGAGCGAGATTAGCGAATAAAGAGGGCGGGCTGATTTTTAAGGTTGATAGGCCACAGACTGTGTGACGGCTGGGACCCGCCATATGCTAGCGTGACACTTTCGTGCTGGCACTGGAAGTCCAGGCCCAAGATTACATTAACACAGAGTTCTGGCATCACGAGGAGTTTAAAATCCTTGTAGTCCGTGCCTTTTACAGTCAGTGTTACCACACAGTAGCCCAAAATGTCCGAAGTGTGGGGCTTAGCAGCTTATCGGAGCTGCTTTTTTAAGCCCAAAAGGCATTCGGAGGAATTCAAAAAGTCCAAAGGGGGTGATGACTGCCGTCTTTTCGACATCTTGGGGGTGCACTGATACCTGGTGGTACCCACAGATGAGGTTGACTTTTGAGAATATGGACGTCCCCGCCAAATGCGCTGAGAAGTCCTGTATATGGGGAATGGGGTAGCGGTCGGGCATCGTTATCTCATTGAGGCGGCGATAATCGCCTAAGGGCCGCCATCCCCCGCCGGGCTTGGGGACGATGTGGAGCGGGAAGGACCAGGGGCTACTGGACCGACGGATGATCCCCATTTTCTCCATCGTGGCGAGCTCCGCCTTCGCCGCTGCGAGCTTGCTGGGCTCTAAACGTCGCGCCCTGGCGTAAACGGGAGAGCCGGTGGTCGAAATATGATGCTCCACCCTATGCTTAATGGTTGAAGCCGAAAGGTTGGGCTTCGTCAGCTCGGGGAACTCCTCGAGGAGATGGGCGAAATCGTCGGGCGGTGGTCGCGCGCATGAAATCGTGCGTGATGCAGCCGTGCTGCGCGCCCCGGAAATATCGTCGAGTGTGGCGGCCTGAACAAGGCGTCGATTTTTCACGTCCACCAAAAAGTCGGCACCCTACAGGGCCTGCGAGATTTGAGCGGTGACGAAATTCCAGGTGAAAAGCTGTCCACCGAAACAGACTTGAACTAGTCGCTTTCCGCAAGTGCGGATCGAACCCCCGTCGGCCGCTTGAAGGGGGGGGCCCCGTCCGCCGGTCCGAAGGTCGATGACTGAGGCGGGAAGTATGCTGCATTGCGCCCCCGTGTCGCACAGAAAACGACGGCCAGAGATGGAGTCGGTTAAGTACGTGAGATTCCCGGGAGCGCCGATCGCCATCGTGGCCGCGGGGGAAGTACCGGGTCCGGCGTGCTTGACTCGTGGCGGTCTATTTGACAGTCTGGTAACGAAACTGCACGGTGGGCGGCAGCAGCGGGCCTTTGGGCCGAAACGAGCATGGTAGTAACAGTAACCGGACGTCGGAGGCGCCGTGGCCGGAGCCGGGGCCGGCCTCTCATGGCAGGGCGTTGCGCGATGGCGCAGTCTTGTTGCCGGACTGCGTAAATCTTATCCGCTTCTTCGGCGAGCGCGACGCAGTCTCCGGTCTCTGATCGGGCGAGGGCTGCCTGGACTTGCTCGGGGAGCTGAGTGAGGAACAGCTCGCGGAACAGAAAGCACTGGGGCTCGGACCCCAGGAGAGTCAGCATGTGGCTCATAAGTTCCGAGGGTTTGGAGTCACCTAACCCTGGTAGCGTCAGTAAACGGCGAGCGCGCTCTGCTTTGGTAAGACCAAATACCTGCAGCAATCGTGTCTTGATGGCGACATACTTGTCAGCGTTCGGGGGACTATCCAGAAGGCTGATGATTCTCGACGCCGTCGAGCTATCGAGGGCGGACACGACATAGAGATATCTGGTCTGGTCCTGTACAACATGGCGGAGTTCAAATTGCGCCTCGGCTTGCACAAACCAAGAGGCCGCCTGTTGTTCCCAGAATTGGGGGAGCTTCAAGGCCACTGCATTGGCCTCCATTACTGGCCCGCGTTCCATGTTCACCGCGAAAAACAATCGCGAGGATTCGGGGTCACCAATGTAGGAGTCTCTGTACTCCTAACAAAAATACTATAAACTCACTAGTAGTTAACAAACTGAGTTTAATGTACTAAAACTTTACAAAACAAGAAAATGCAGGAGAAGCTCTAAACAGGTCTATTCACTATCACTCCACACGAGGACTGACTGGAAACGCCCTCTACCTCTGACGTCATGATGTCATCACGTTTCCCGCCGTTGGGAACGTCACATGACCCACGTGATGACGTCATCGCGTCAGATCGCGATTTTGTCGATCTAGCTCTGTTTAACCAGAGCCAACATTAAAAGGTAATAAACATGGTTAAAGGCAATTGTACAAATCACTGTGAGAGTCTCTTAGTGGCTTTGCCACACTACGGTCGTTGCCGTGCAATCTCCAGTGGCGAATGCTTCCCGTAAAGTCTATCTGCAACTTCTCCCATGGGCCTCTCGGTCTCGGCTGATGTCCCCACTTTACCTTGACAGGTTTCCCTATGTTATACTGCGCACATATGGGGCAGTGTCTACAGAATCTGTCCACAGCTTGTTTCATTCCGGGCCACCACCAGCATCACTGAAGGTTGTTTAACATATTGGATATACCTGTGTGTTGCCTACTGTTGCGTCCGTGTATAATAAGACACAGACTGCGGAGAACGGTACAACAGGTGTTTGTTGTGTATGTACCTTTAAGGGAATAACTGGTCTTAGACTGCAGTACCGGCAGTGACCACCCCTGTATAAAAGGCCCTAGCAGGCTTCTGTAGTTTCAGTTTCAAGCTGCCTCTTGTTCAGTAAAGTACCTGTTAAACTGTTCTCCCGAAGTCAGTGTATTATTGAGGCGCGGACGTTACAGTGGCGACGAGTAAGTTCGAACTCACCTGCAGTGTGGCATCATCTCACGGGGATCTCGCCTGAAAGGAAGGTCCTGGAAGGTCGTAGTCTGAGCAACAGGCGTCGACCGAGGGCAACTGCCCAAAGAATCCATCGGTGTTTGGAGAATTGCGGGAGAGACTGTGGTTCCAGCGAATCGTGCTGGTAGCAGGTAGCGCGCTGACCCTTCCAGACTGCGGCGGGCTCAAGCTCGATCGAGCGGCTCTACAAATCGGGCCGCGCAGCATCGCCGGGAAAAGAAAACAAGAGAGAGAGGGTGGAGCGCACAGGGTGCGGTCGGTGCTCGAGAACAGGACAGCGGAGAGAAACTAAACGGGGGGGAAGGAAAGCGAGACGCGCCGAAGCTGCGGGTCGCCGCCATTACCCCGTAGAACGCTAGGAGCAGCGTGGCAGTAAGGGGAAGAAGCAAAAGCGCGGGAGGCGCCATTTTATTCCATTGGGGAAGAAGCAAAAGCGCGGGAGGCACCATTTAAAATCGCCCAAGATGCCAAAAAGTGGCAGTATCACTGCTTTCGACAACGAGGTGGAAGACTGGACCACGTATGTGGAAAAAATTGAAGTGTACTGCAAGGCAAATGAGGTGGCTGATGGAAAGAGGGCGTCGGTATTATTAAATCTGATGGGTGCGAGTACGTACGGCCTATTGCGGAATTTAATTACCCCAGCTAAACCAATGGAGAAAAGTTTTGAGGAGATTGTTCATATCTTACAGGAACATCTAAGCCCTACACCACTGCTGATAGCAGAAAGATTCAAGTTCCATAAAAGAAACCAGCACAAAGATGAGAGCAATGCTGACTATCTTACGGAACTACGCAAGTTATCGAAGCACTGCCAGTTCGGAGCAGGACTGGCAGACACCTTACAGGATAAGTTTGTCTGCGGGCTCCAGAGTGAAGGAACCCAGAAACGACTACTTTCAAAAAAGGACCTGACGCTAGAACAGGCTTTCAGCGTGGCAGTATCCTACGAAGCAGCAGCATGGGGAGCTGCGGAAGTACAACAGAAACCACAAGAATACAGCGCTAACGAAATGGCGTATGGAGCCGAAAAGTGCTATCGCTGCGGCAGAACAACCCATGAGCAGAAGGACTGCTGGTTTAAAGACAAAATATGCAGGCAATGCGGGAAAATGGGACATATAGCAAGAATCTGCAGGTCGGAAAAGAAGACCAACATGACAAGAACTACTAAGGAACAGTACAGGAAAGTAAAGAAACTGACAGATAGTAGTTCAGAAGATCAGGAGAGTGATAAGAACTCCGGGAGCAGGCGACTAAGTTGTTTAAAGTTACACAACGTGATCGCAAAAGAAGATCACCGAACCATTTGGGTCACCCTCATGATAGCAGGGTCCCCAGTGAAGATGGAATTGGACACAGGATCAGCCCTAACTGTCATGAATCGACGAGACTATGAGCGGCTATTCTCACACATACCCTTAAAGGACACGTCCATTGTATTGAAGACATACACGGGGCAAAAGGTCTACCCCAGAGGAAAATTAAGGGTGCCAGTTGAATATAACGGAAAGGAAACACAGAAACTATACATGTATATACTACGAGATGGAGGACCACCATTATTGGGACGTGAATGGATCCGAAGACTACAATTGGATTGGCATTCCATTCTGGCACTAACTGTGACTGACACAAAAGATGATGACGTCGCACCTGGATGTCTGTCACAAATTCTATCTGACGCGGAAGAGGTGTTCCAACAAGGACTTGGGACTTTAAAAGGAGTAAAGGCAACCATAAAGATTGAGGATAACGCAACCCCAAAATTTTTCAAGGCCAGACCGGTGCCATACGCGATACGCCCAGCTGCGGAAGCTGAACTGGAGAGTCTGGAGCATTCGGGGGTGCTGTCTAAGGTGGACTGGAGCGAGTGGGCCACACCCATCGCTCCTGTAATGAAGAAAGCATTGAGCAGCACGCCTGGGGAGCCAAGGAAGGTTCGCATCTGTGGGGACTTCAAGGTGACTGTGAACCCAGTCCTGCACACAGTACAGTATCCGCTTCCGCGGATAGAAGATATTTTCGCCTCACTATCTGGAGGGAAATGTTTTACAAAGATTGACCTGGCTCAAGCGTATCTGCAAATGGAGGTGGAAGAAGCAGCTAGGAAATACCTCACGATAAACACTCACAAAGGCCTTTACCAGTACAATCGACTGGTATTTGGGGTAGTATCGGCCCCGGCTATGTGGCAGAGGGCAATGGAACAAGTCCTGCAAGGGATCCCGGGGACCCAGTGTTATTTGGATGACATCCCGGTTACGGGCAAAAATGACAATGAACACCTTGCCAACCTGGAACAGGTGCTCACGAGATTGCAGGAATATGGGCTACGAGCCAACCGTCCCAAATGCAAGTTCTTCAGGAGACAAATCTCGTATTGTGGCCACATGATTGATGAGGAAGGGTTGCATCAGTTGCCGGACAAGATTGAGGCTGTAGTCAAGGCTCCAGCACCAGAAAATGTGTTGCAACTGAGGTCGTTCCTCGGGCTGGTGAACTACTACCATAAGTTCTTGCCGAATTTATCTACAATTCTGCACCCACTGAACGCCCTCCTTCAAACTGGTGTAACATGGAAATGGAGTGATGAGTGTAAGCGTGCCTTTCAGGAATGTAAATGCCAAATCACTTCAAAAGAAGTATTGGCCCACTACAACCCAACACTACCGATTCGGTTGGCATGTGATGCGTCTCCCTACGGCTTTGGAGCGGTGCTGTCACACAAATTCCGTGACGGTTCAGAGAGGCCAATAGCCTTTGCATCGCGCTCGCTAACCTCAGCCAAGCGCAACTATGCCCAGATTGACAGGGAGGCCCTCAGCCTGGTGTGGGGGGTGAAGAAGTTCAATCACTATCTGCATGGGCAGAAATTCACCCTACTGACTGATCATCAACCCCTGTTCTCAATTTTTAACCCAAAGAAGGGCGTTCCGGTGATGACAGCGCAACGGCTGCAAAGATGGTCACTTTTTCTAGGGGCACATCAGTATGACATAGAGTACAAAGATACAAAACAACATGGAAACGCTGATGGGCTGTCGCGCCTACCGTTGCCTACGGCGGAAGAAGCACCTGCAGTGGACCCGGTGGAGATATTTCATGCGACCATAGTCGAATGTTTGCCTGTTACAAACGCAAGTATTGAGAAGGAAACCCGAAATGACCCGACACTTTCTCGGGTCTATGATTTGACGGTGAAGGGATGGCCAGCATTCTCGCCAAGGAGGGAACAGCTGTCAGTGTGCCGGGGAACCTTGATGTGTGGATCCCGAGTGGTAATTCCACACAAGTTGAGAGATAGAGTACTCAATGAGCTTCACGAGGGTCATCTGGGAGGGGTAAAAATGAAGAGCCTAGCCAGGGCGTTTGTGTGGTGGCCGGGAATCGATAAAGAAATCGAGGATATGACCAAGAGATGCATAGGATGCCAGAAGGTCTAAAACGCTCCACCACAGGCCCCGCTACATCCATGGGAGTGGCCCTCATCTCCATGGCAACGGGTACACATTAATTTCGCTGGGCCATTTATGGACTCAATGGCCTAGAAATTCAGTATAGCCACTTTTGGGGCGGAAAAGTCGGGCGGCCGCTAAAGTTTGCGCCCGGCACAAAGTCGAGGCCACTTCGCCGATATTCAGTAGCTTCACCCTAAGAGTTTGCTCGAGCACTAAAACTGGCGTTCCACAACTATCTTTAGGCGCAAAGCCGGCGGTGCTGAGCTAAACCGCCGAGGCCGGGCGCAGCGCAGGTGCGGTCATTTCTTGATTGACAGCAGACACCCTGGCGCCAGCCAGCTCTTAAAGGGGGAAGGGTCGAGTTCATCTGCTGCCACGCCCTGGACACTGCAGCCCTCCAGCTAGGCCTAAACACTGCTGCTGAACAGAAATAGCGCCGGGAAAGATGCAAAAGGCCCGTGAACGAGCGCAGCGCTTCTCTGGCCATGATTTGAAGCTGCTGGTTGGGGCTTTGGAGAGGAGATGCAAACACCTGTTCCCAGACAGTGGGAAGAAGCCTGCGACCAGCGTCTACAGGAAAGCCTGGAGGGAGGTCGCCATCAGGGTGACAGCCAACAGCGAGGTCCCCAGGAACTCTATCCAATGCAGAAAAAAGTTCAATGGCCTCACGAGGATTGTCAGGGTGAGTAGCCTTTCCAGTGTCCTCCTCATCCTTGCACGTGCACCTCACATTATGGGCAAAGGGACCTGAAAGCCCTAATGGCCAGCCCTCATGCAGCAGCTATGGGACTGGCATGAACATCAATTGCACATTCTGCACTTGACACACTGGCCAAGCTATTCGACCATGGGAGGCAGTGCACACCAGATCAGGGCTCCACACTGGCCAAGCTATTCGACCATGGGAGGCAGTGCACACCAGATCAGGGCTCCACACTGGCCAAGCTATTCGACCATGGGAGGCAGTGCACACCAGATGAGGGCTACACACTGTACTTAGAGGCCGTCCTTTCTCTTGCAGGCCAAGCTGGCCCACAATCAGAAGAGCCGGACTGAGACCGGGGGAGGCGGTCCCCAGATCCAGCAGCTCACTGACCTGGAAGAGCGCGTGGGTCACCTCATGGGAGCCCGGGTGATTGGCCCCGTTGCCAGTGGAGATGCCGACCCTGTTCTGGGCACCAATGGTAAGGACATCACCTTTTGGACCTCTCTCGTCCCACTTGCGCATTAGATCTACATCCTTTGCCACTGTCCGACCAATGCGCTGAATGCCACCACTCATGCCTCCCTCGCTGACACCCTCTCCTCAATCTAAAGCTACTCTTGCCCCTTCCTGCTTTCAGATGGTGAGGAGGAGGTCCCTGAAGCTGCCACTGACAGCCCCTCGGAAGAGGAGGAGGAGGAGGAGGAGGAAGAGGAAGAGGAAGGCGGCCCATCAGGGGAACCCTCACCCGCGCCAGGGGATGCCAATGTAGGGGACACGTCTGCCCTGGAGGAGAGCGTGGGGGAAGTGTCGGAGGGGAGTGTCGCTCCTGGGACCAGTGGCGTGCAGCAACGCAGGGCGTGTGCGGTTGCTCAGCGGCCTTCTTCCCAGAGGGGTGTAGCTGCTAGGCCCAGTGGCATCCAGCAACGCGGGAAGGGTCGGCCAGCTCGGCGGCCTTCTCCCCAGAGGGAGAGTCCGGCCTCCAGTCCGCCGACGGTCAACTCCGAGGAGCTGCGCCTCCTCGATCAAATGTCCGTGGACTCGGAGCGCCGGCACACCGAGCTCATGGGGGTTGTGGCACGGATGCCTGAGGCCATCAAGTCCCTGGCTCATAGTGTGGCCGAGTTCGGGGCCTCACAGGCCAGGAGTTTGGAGCTATTCGGGGCAGCACAGGACGCGAGTCGTGCCGAATTCGTGGCAGCACAGGCAGCGAGTGGGCAGCTGATCAGTGGTGCCGTGCAGTCACTGGCTGGTCTGATGCGGTCACAGACCAGGGCAGCACGGGCACTCACTGCTGCCACACTCGCTGCGTCAGCCAGGCATCGCCAGGACACCCGCCGCGCTGTAGCAGCACAGCGGTCTGTCGTTCGGCACATGGCAGCGCATGCTGCAGTGCGGGCCCGGGCGAGTGCCAGTGTGTCACTTGACCAGCGGCGGCCTGCCACACGCCAGCTTTACCCATTCCTCCAGCCGCCACTGTCACTCCCCCAGTGGAGCTGCCACGAGATGCTGGTCCGACTGATGCTGGCCAGCCACAGCTGCAGCATTCACCAGCCGGCTCCTCGAGGCCCAGACCTCGTCTAGGCTGACCCCCAAGGGCATCTGCCATGACGACATGTGCCCCTCAGGAGCCTTCCCCCAGCCTTGCAGCAGCCACGGTTTGAGGAGCAGCAGCAGGGCGGCCAGGGGCCGCCAAAGGCTGGACAAGGAATCGCCCTCGCGGGCCACAAAGTAGAGGGTGTGGACAAATGTTTGTTTATATTGGGATGGTTGCTTTGTTTCTGGGGATGGTTGTCTTGTTTCTGGGGATGGTTGCTTTGTTTCTGGGGATGGTTGTCTTGTTTCTGGGGATGGTTGTTTTGTTTCTGGGGATGGTTGTTCTGTTAAGGCCGAGGATGAAGGCCATTTTTGTTCAAATGTTTTGTTATTCCTCCCCAGGTTGTGGGAGTGAGTCATGTGTGTGACTGTTTTTTGGGGGGTCTTGTCTGTTTTTGGGTTTCATGTGGGAAGGGCCCTGAGTTTGTTCAATAAAGCATTTTATTTATTCATATTGTCCATGTTTGATCTTTGAAGTGTTTGTTGCCTTAACCGGCTGAGGGCTTGCGGAGCGGCTGCATTCATGTTCTTTCATTGGCACAAGCCATGCCCTGACAGGGGGCCTAGAAGTGACGTTCAATAAGCCACCGACGGGCAGCCCTTGGACCTTGTGCCTCCCTCCTGGCCTGGTACTCCTCCTCCTCCTCCTCCTCCTCCTCATGCTCCTCCTGCTCCTCCTCCTGAGGTGGTGCTCCAGCGTGAGGTGGCAGTGCCTGAGTCCTGCGGATAGCCAGGTTGTGCAGCATGCAGCAAACGACCACGAACTGGGAGACTCGCTCCGGCGAATACTGCAGAGATCCGCCGGAACGATCCAGGCAGCGGAACCGTTGCTTGAGGACGCCGATTGTTTGTTCTATGATGTTCCTAGTCGCTTGATGGCTCTCGTTGTATGCCTCTTCAGCAGGGGTCCTGGGCGCGCGGAGCGGGGTCATGAGCCAGGTACACAAAGGATAGCCTTTGTCCCCGATAAGCCATCCTCTTGGGTGAGGCTGTGCCTGGAAGATATCAGCCACAGTAGTCTGTCGCAGGATAAAGGCATCGTGGCTGCTGCCTGGAAAGCGGGCATTGACAGCTAGGATGCGCTGCCTGTGGTCACACACCAGCTGTACGTTCAGCGAATGGTAGCCCTTCCGGTTGCGGTAATCCTCGGGATGGTCCAGAGGTGCCCGCAAAGCCACATGCGTGCAGTCAATGGCGCCCTGCACCATGGGGAAGTCCGCGATTCTTGCAAATCCCACTGCACGCTGCTGCTGCCTCTCCAGGGTCATGGGGAAGGAGATGAATTGGCGTCTCCTTCTGAAAAGGGCATTGGTGACCTGGTGGATGCAGCAATGGACGGCGAACTGGGATATGTTAGCAATGTCCCCAGCAGCTGATTGGAAGGAACCGGTGGCATAGAAGTTCAGAGCCACAGTCACCTTCACTTCCAACAACAGAGACGTCCTGCAACTCAGCTGTGGACGCAGATCTCTGTGAAGCAGATGGCAGATCTCTGCAACCACCTCCCTTCTGAATCGCAGCCTCCCAACACATTGCGCGCCAGTCATGTTGAGATACGAGACCTGCTGGCGGTATTGCCTGAGTGGGTAAGGCCCACGTTGCCGACGCCTGTTGCCCCCTCTGCGTCTAGCCAGGGCTGCCCCTCTAACCCAGCGTCTGCGAGCCCTTCCGACATAATCCTGAAACTCAGCATTGGCACCCCATGCAGCCCCCATAATATGCTGGCAAAAAATGAGATATCAGTGAAGGCGAATTGCCAAGCTCTGGCCTGAAGCCAAAAATACCTGTCCTAGTGTTAGCCCAAAGCAGCAAGCTCCCTTCCTTGGTTTTTTTCAAAAAATCCGTTGCACGGGCGTGATTGCAGCAAAATGGCAGCCCTTTATAGTGCAGGGTAAGTGCCCTTTAATTTGCGCTCCCCGCGGCCCGCTTCGGCTGTGTACCGTTCCACTCCACAGTCGTTAGGGCCGCCCGGCGCACAATGGGCCGGCGCGACTGAAGTTCCAGTTTGGGGCACACAAAGGGCGTTGCACGAGGAAATTACGTCATAATCTGCGCGCGCAGCAGGGCGCGCGCAAAGACTTTGCGCCGGCGCTAAATGTCTACTGAAGTTGGGGGAAGGGGCAGATCGCACTGCGCCCGGGCGCTAAGCGCCTAGCGCTCGAGATCTACTCCTCCTAAGGTGCTAATGGCTGACGCACGCTACTGAATTTCTAGGCCAATGTTTCTAATCGCTGTGGACGCCCATTCGAAATGGCCAGAGGTCATTAAAATGTCCTCCACCACCACGGAGAAAACTATTGCAGTCCTAAGGACCATCTTCGCCAGGAATGGGTTGCCAGAACAGATCTATTCCGACAATGGCCCACAGTTTGTGTCTGAGGATTTCCGGAGGTTCCTGAAGAATAAGGGGGTGAAACATTACACATCTGCCCCATATCATCCAGCCACAAATGGATTGGCTGAGAGGTTTGTTCAGACCTTTAAAAAGGCCATAAAGGCAATGTATAATGACGACATACCACTGCAACACAAGGTGGATAACTTCCTGTTTGCTTACCGGAATGCGACACATGCAGTAACCAACCAAACTCCAGCCGTACTGTTTTTCAACCGGAGACTAAGATGTCGCTTGGATTTGCTCAAACCAAACATTAGACGAGATGTTGAGGATAAGCAGTTCCAGCACATAAATGAGAAGCCAACCAGGAGCTTCAAGATAGGGCAACCAGTCTTGGCCCGCGACTATCGAACAGAAAAATGGCAGCCAGGCACGATATGCACACAGCAGGGACCACTAATGTACACAGTGGACGTTGGAGAGAGCATTGTGAGACGCCATGCTGACCAGATTCTAGAGTCACAGGAACAAGCCAAACCTGTACCACAAGCATGTGCACCTGGTAATGAGCCCGAAGTACAGATTGGGTCTACCTCAGAAGCAGGGGTATTGGAAGCTGACGAACCAACCAATGACAATGAGCCAGAATTGACTCCACCGCCAGAACAGGATACTCGAGAAAGGCGCTATCCAGTCCGGATCAGGAAGCCTCCTCAAAGACTGAACTTATAAATGACTATTTCAGTTGATGTGTATATTACTGAGAAAATTGTAATTGTAATTAGTTATTATTTAGTTGTTAAATGAATGTTATGTACTGTTTATCTAAAAGGGGAGGAATTGTTGTGTATGTACCTTTAAGGGAATAACTGGTCTTAGACTGCAGTACCGGCAGTGACCACCCCTGTATAAAAGGCCCTAGCAGGCTTCTGTAGTTTCAGTTTCAAGCTGCCTCTTGTTCAGTAAAGTACCTGTTAAACTGTTCTCCCGAAGTCCGTGTATTATTGAGGCGCGGACTTTACAGTGTTTACTCAACGTGGCTCACAGTGGAACTGATCTGTACAGATTACTACTCGGGCTATGTAGTACCTGTACCAAGGGGACGGTCTACACCTGAACTGTGAGGGAGCCGATGTCCTCGGGGTAATATTTTCTAGGGCGGTTCGGGAGGATTTAAACTAATTTGGCAGGGGAATGGGAACCTAGGTAGTGGAAAAGAGGGAAGTCATATGAAGTCAGAAATAGATGGTAGAAAGGTGAGAAGCAATAAGCAAAGGAGAGAAACACAAAGGGCCAAACTAATTCATAATGAGAGTGTGAAAAAAGCAAGCCTGAAGGCTTTGTATCTTAATGCTAGAAGCATTAGGAACAAGGTGGATGAATTAGTTGTGGAAATAGAGGTAAACAAGTATGATTTGATTGGGATTACAGAAACGTGGCTGCAGGGTGGGCAAGGCTGGGAACTTAACATCCAGGGATATACAATATTTAGGAAGGATCGGCAAAAAGGTAGGGGAGGTGGGGTAGCATTGCTGGTAAAGGAGGGGATTAATGCAATGGAAAGGAAGGATATTAACTCGGAGGAAACGGAATCTGTATGGGTAGAAATGAGAAATAGCAAGGGGAGGAAAACGTTAGTGGGTGTGATATATAGGCCTCCAAATAGTAATATGGAGGTGAGGGAAGGCATAAAAAGGGAAATTAGAGAAGCGTGCGATAAGAGCACAGCTGTCATCATGGGTGACTTTAATTTACATATTGATTGGACTACCCAAATTAGTAAAAATTCTGAGGAGGAGGAATTCCTGGAATGTTTTCGGGACGGTTATCTGGACCAATATGTCGAGGAGCCGACTCGAGATCAGGCCATTTTAGACTGGGTATTGTGCAATGAGAAGGGACTTATCAGCAATCTTCTTGTACGAGGCCCCTTGGGTCAGAGCGATCATAATATGATCGAGCTCTCAGTCGAGATGGAGAGTGAGAGTAAGAGTGAGAGTGAGAGTGAGGTCCAGAACTTAAATAAAGGGAATTACGAGGGTCTGAGACGGGAATTGGGTAAGATTGATTGGGTGGTGTTTCTGGGGGGATTGACAGTAGAGAGACAATGGCAAGCATTCAAAGATAGAATGGAAGAATTCCAGAACATGTTTATACCGGTTTGGCATAAAAATAAACCTAAAAAGGTGACTCAACCGTGGATAACGAGGGAAATTAGGGACAGCATAAAATCAAAAAAAAGGGCATATCAACTGGCAAAAAAAAGCACCAGACCGGAAGATTGGGGGCAGTACAGGATACAGCAAAAGAGGACAAAGGGATTAATCAGGAAGGGGAAAATAGAATACGAAAGTAACCTTGCAGCAAACATAAAGACAGACTGCAAAAGCTTTTATCGGTATATCAGGAGGAAAAGACTGGTAAAATCCCAAGTCGGTCCCTTGCAGTCCGATTCGGGAGAATATATAATGGAGAATAAGGAAATGGCAGACCAATTAAACTCATACTTTGGTTCTGTATTCACAAAGGAGGACACAAATAACCTCCCAGGCATATCGGCAAACATGGGGACTAATGAGAGGGAGGAGCTGACAGAAATTAGTATCTCTAGGGATATGGTGTTGGGTAAGTTGAGGGGACTGAAGGCCGACAAATCCCCGGGGCCTGATAAACTACATCCTAGGGTACTTAAGGAGGTGGCCCTGGAGATAGCAGATGCTCTAAGGATCATCTTCCGGAACTCCATTGACTCGGGAACAGTACCCGTGGATTGGAGGGTAGCTAATGTTACCCCAATATTTAAAAAGGGGGGTAGAGAGAAAGCAGGGAATTATAGACCAGTAAGCCTTACATCGGTTGTGGGCAAAATGCTAGAGTCCATTATTAAGGATAAAATAGCGGAGCACTTGACAAATGGGGAAAGGATCGGACAGAGTCAACATGGATTTACAAAGGGTAAATCGTGTTTGACTAATCTGCTGGAATTTTTTGAGGAAGTAACTGGTAAAATAGATGGGGGAGAGCCAGTGGATGTGGTGTACCTTGACTTCCAGAAAGCCTTCGATAAGGTTCCACACAAAAGATTATCATGCAAAATTAAGGCTCATGGAATTGGGGGCAAAGTATTAACGTGGATAGAGAACTGGCTGGCGGATAGAAAACAGAGAGTTGGAATAAACGGCTCGTTTTCGGAGTGGCAGGCAGTGACCAGCGGGGTGCCGCAAGGATCTGTCCTGGGACCCCAGCTGTTCACAATATATATAAATGATCTGGATCAGGGAATTGGATGCAATATTTCCAAATTCGCTGACGACACTAAACTAGGAGGAGGGGTGGGCTCTGATGAGGATGTCAGGAGGCTACAGTGCGATTTGGACAGGTTGGGGGAATGGGCGGATACGTGGCAGATGCACTATAATGTGGATAAATGCGAGGTTATCCACTTTGGGGGTAAAAACAGGAGGGTAGATTATTATCTAAATGGCAATAGATTGGGAGATGGGGAAGTGCAGAGGGACCTGGGTGTTCTTGTGCACCAGTCACTGAAGGAGAGCATGCAGGTGCAACAGGCGATTAAGAAGGCAAATGGTATGTTGGCCTTCATATCAAGGGGGTTCAAGTATAGGAATAGGGATACCTTACTACAGCTGTACAAGGTGCTGGTGAGACCGCATCTGGAGTATTGTGTACAGTTTTGGTCGCCCCATCTGCGGAAGGATGTTCTTGCCATGGAAAGAGTGCAACGGCGATTCACCAGGCTGATACCTGGAATGGCGGGAATGACCTACGAAGAGAGATTAAATAGTTTGGGCTTGTACTCACTGGAGTTTAGAAGATTGAGAGGGGATCTCATCGAAACAT
Source organism: Somniosus microcephalus (assembly GCF_052327205.1). NCBI lineage: Eukaryota > Metazoa > Chordata > Chondrichthyes > Squaliformes > Somniosidae > Somniosus > Somniosus microcephalus. Next base: position 357,506,049 of record NC_140989.1, read on the forward strand.
ATAAAATTATGGCAGGCCTGGACAGGCTGAATTCAGAGAGAATGTTTCCAATGGCCGGGGAGCACAGAACCAGGGGCCACAGTCTAAAAATAGCGGGCAAATCATTTAAAACAGAGATGAGGAAGAATTTCTTCACTCAAAGAGTGGTGAGCCTGTGGAATTCCCTGCCACAGAGGGCTGTGAAGGCTAATTCAATAAATATTTTCAAGAGAGAATTGGATATATTTCTGAAGGCTAAGGGGATTAAGGGTTACGGAGAAAAGGCGGGGACGGGGTACTGAACTGGTAAGATCAGCCATGATCTCATTGAATGGCGGAGCAGGCTCGAAGGGCCGAATGGCCTACTCCTGTTCCTATCTCTATGTATCTATGTATCTATATACAGGTGTGGTCACTGCCGGTACTGCAGTGTACATGAGCTGTAAAAGATAGTTCCCCACTTAAAGGTATATACATTACAATCCCTCCCCTTTTAGATTAACAGTACCATAACACTCATTTAACAATTAAATATCAAACTAATTACAATTAACACTTTTAACATGCAACATTAGCTGAAAATAGTCTATTTATATATTCAGTCTTTGGGGAGGCTTCCTGATCCTTTCTGGATAGCGCCTTTCCCGAGTGTCTTGCTCTTGGTGCGGAGGCGATTCTGGCCCCCTGTTGTCGGTTGGTTCATCAGCTTCTGATGCTACTGTTTCTGGGGTAGATGCGACCTGTATGTTGGGTTCATCACCAGGTACGTATGGGCGAGGCATGGGGTTGACTTGTTCCTGTGACTCTAGGATCTGGTCAGCATGGCGTCTCACGATGCTCTCCCCAACGTCCACTGTGTACATCAGTGGGCCCTGCCGTGTGCATATCGTTCCTGGCTGCCATTTTTCTGTTCGGTAGTCGCGGGCCAAGACTGGTTGCCCTACATTGAAGCTCCTTGTTGGCTTCTCATGGATGTGCTGGAATTGCTTACTCTCAACATCTCTTCGTACGTTTGGTCTGAGCAAATCCAGGCGAGATCTTAACCTTCGGTTAAAGAACATCATGGCTGGGGCCTGGTTGGTGACTGCATGTGTCGCATTCCGGTAGGCGAACAGGAAATTGTCCATCTTGTGCTGCAGCGGAATGTTGTCATTGTACATAGCCTTTATTGCCTTCTTAAAGGTTTGTATGAACCTCTCAGCCAATCCATTTGTGGCTGGATGATACGGGGCGGATGTGTAATGCCTTACCCCATTCTTTTTCAAGAACCTCTGGAACTCTTCGGACACAAACTGTGGTCCGTTGTCGGAGCAAATCTGTTCTGGCAAGCCATTCCTGGCAAAAATGGTCCGTAGGACTGCAATAGTTTTCTCCGTGGTGGTGGAGGACATTTTGATGACCTCAGGCCATTTCGAGTGCGCATCCACGGCTATTAAAAACATTGAGTCCATGAATGGACCAGCAAAATCAATATGCACCCGTTGCCATGGAGATGAGGGCCACTCCCATGGGTGCAGAGGGGCCTGTGGTGGTGCATTTTGGACTCTCTGGCATCCTGAGCAGCTCTTGGTCAGGTCCTCGATTTGTTTATCGATTCCCGGCCACCACACATAAGCCCTGGCTAGGCTTTTCATTTTTACCCCTCCCAGATGACCCTCATGAAGCTCATTGAGCACTCTATCCCTTAACTTGGGTGGAATTACCACTCGGGATCCACACATCAAGGTCCCCCGGCACACTGACAGCTGTTCGCTCCTTGTCGAGAATGCTGGCAACAGTGAGTCGCCATGTGCTGGCCATCCCTTCACCGTCAAATCATATACCCGAGACAGTGTTGGGTCATTTCGGGTTTCCTTTTCGATACAAGCGTTAGTTACCGGTAGGTATTCAACTATAGTCGAATGGAATATTTCGACAGGATCCACTGCTGGTGCTTCCTGCGCAGTAGGCAGTGGCAGGCGTGATAGCCCATCAGCATTTCCATGCTGTTTCGTGCCCTTATATTCAATCTCATAGTGGTGCGCCCCTAGAAAAAGTGACCATCTTTGTAGTCATTGTGCAGTCATCACCGGAACGCCCTTCTTCGGATTAAAAATGGAGACAAGAGGCTGGTGATCAGTCAGCAAGGTGAATTTCTGCCCGTGCAGATAGTGATTGAACTTTTTCACTCCCCACACTAGGCTGAGGGCCTCCCTGTCAATCTGGGCGTAGTTGCGCTCGGCTGAGGTTAGTGATCGTGACGCAAAGGCTATTGGCCTCTCTGAGCTGTCCGAGAATTTGTGCGACAGCACCGCTCCAGTGCCGTAGGGTGACGCATCACATGCCAACCGAATTGGTAATGCTGGGTTGTAATGGGCCAATACCTCTTTCGACGTGATTAGTGTTTTGCTCTTCTGGAAAGCCCATCTACATTCGTCACTCCACTTCCATGGCACCCCAGTTTGCAGTAGGGTGTTCAGTGGGTGTAGTATTGTAGACAAATTTGGCAAGAACTTATGGTAGTAGTTTACCAGCCCGAGGAACGACCTCAGTTGTGACACATTTTCCGGTGCTGGAGCCTTGACTATTGCCTCAATCTTCTCTGGGGGCTTATGTAACCCCTCTTTATCAATAACATGGCCACAATATGAGATCTGTTTTCTAAAAAACTCGCATTTGGGGCGGTTAGCTCGGAGCCCATATTCCTGCAATCTAGTGAGCACCTGCTCCAGGTTGGCAAGGTGATCACTGTCATTTTCACCCGTGACCAGGATGTCGTCCAAATAACACTGGGTCCCTGGGATCCCTTGCAGGACTTGTTCCATTGCCCTCTGCCAAATAGCCGGAGCTGATGCTACCCCGAATACCAGCCGATTGTATTGGTAGAGACCTTTATGGGTGTTGATTGTGAGGTATTTTTTTGATGCTTCTTCTACCTCCATTTGCAGATACGCCTGGGCCAGATCAATCTTAGTGAAGCGTTTCCCTCCAGATAGCGAGGCGAAAATATCTTCAAGCCGCGGAAGTGGATATTTATTGTATGGTGTGAAGGACCGGGTTCACTGTTACCTTAAAGTCCCCACAGATGCGAACCTTCCTTGGTTCCCCAGGCGTGCTGCTCAACGACTTTTTCATCACAGGGACGATGGGTGTAGCCCACTCGCTCCAGTCTACCTTGGACAGTACACCTGAATGTTCCAGACTCTCCAGCTCTGCTTCGACGGCTGGGCGCTTGCGTTTTCTTTCATTTTAATCGTCGCTGTCATGCCTTTTAGTGTTCCGAGTCCTTGCTGGAACACTTCTTTCGCGTCAGTTAGGATCTTTGACAGTCGCCCAGGTGTGACGTCGTCATCCTTTTTGTCAGCCACAGTCAGTGCCTCTATGGAATGCCAATCCAGTTGTATTTTCCGGACCCATTCACGTCCCAGTAATGGTGGTCCTCCATCTTGCAATACATACAGGTCTAGTTTTGGTGTTTCCTTACCATTATATATAACGGTCACCCTTATTTTTCCTTTGGGGTAGACTTTTTGCCCCGTGTACGTCTTCAAAATAATGTTTGTGTCTCTCAAGAGTATGTGTGAGAATAGCCGCTTGTAGTCCCGTCGGTTTATGACTGTTAGGGCTGATCCTGTGTCCAATTCCATCTTTACCTGGACTCCTGCTATCTTGAGAGTGACCCAAATGGTTCTATATCCTCCGTTGTGATCACATTATGTAGTTTCAGGCAACTCAGTTCCCTGCTTTCGGAGTCGTTATCACTCTTTTGTTCGTCTGAACTATTCTCCGTCATCTTATGTACCTTCTTGTACTTTTCTTTGATAGGTTTCTTATTGCTGGTTTTCTTTCCCGACCTGCAGACTCATGCTATGTGTCCTACTTTTCCACACTGTCTGCACACTTTCGGCTGAAAATTCAGTAGCCTTAGCGCCTCATTTGAGGCACTAGAGGGCCTTGCGCCGGAGTTATGGCCAGTAGTGAAATTCCCTGGGGCCCTAAATCGGCGTTGCTCCGGTAGCGCTGTGCCGGCACCGATGACGTCATCGGTGTGCGCAGCGTCCCGGTTGCCGTGGTAACCCACCCGAACTCCGAAATTGAGTTGCGGCCGCCTCGCCCGTGGCAGCCGCAACCAGTGTTTTGTCAGAGGTGCCTTACTGCAGTTAGCGCCGGCGCATTAAAGGCCCCGCGGCGGCCGGCCGCTTTCCCGCCGGCCACCTGCCCGCAGCTCCCTCCCCGGACTTCTCTCCCCCCCCCGCCCCGGAACAGATGCAAGCCCGGCACTTGTCCGAGGTGCCGGGCTCATTTTTAAGCAGATTTGCGCGGGCCGCGGCCGGGTGCAGGCAGCTCCTCCTTAACGGAAGGAGGAGGCCTGCACTTCCCCAGCCTGCCGCACCGCATCGGGTGCCGCAGCGCCGGAATTCCGGCGCGAAACGGCAGTTAGCGCCCTTTTCCAGGCGCTAAGACCCTTCAGTAGCGCCGGCAGCCGTTTGGGCGCGGTGCCACTGAATTTTTGGCGCGCGCAGGGGACTTAGCGCCGGCACTAATTTCCGGCGCTAAAGCCCTGGCTAAGCCAAAACCCAATTTCTAGGCCTTTGTCTTTCAACCAGCAATCATTCTGGTGGTGTGTTGTTCTGCCGCAGCGATAGCATTTCTCTGTTCCATATGACATTTCGTTTGTGCCATATTCTTGCGGTCTCTGTTGTATCTCTGCAGCGCCCCATGCTGCTGCTTCATATGATACCGCAATGCTGAAAGCCTTTTCCAGCGTAAGGTCCTTTTCAGATAAAAGCCGCTTCTGGGTTCCTTCACTTTGAAGCCCACACACAAACTTGTCCCTTAAGGTATCTGCCAGTCCCGCTCCAAACTGGCAGTGTTTCGATAGTTTGCGCAGTTCTGTTAAATAATCAGCATTGCTTTCATCCTTATGCTGGTTCCGTTTGTGAAACTTGAATCTTTCTGCTATCAGCAGCGGTGTGGGGTTTAAATGTTCCTTTAGTATCGTTACTATGTCTTCAAAACTCTTTTCCATTGGCTTCGTTGGGGTTACTAGATTTCGTAATAAACCATAAGTCTTTGCACCCATTAAATTTAACAATACCGACGCTTTCTTGTCATCTGACACCTCATTTGCCTTGCAGTATACCTCTATTCGTTCGACATATGTAGTCCAATCTTCAACTTCATTGTCAAATGCGGTGATGCTGCCACTCTTCGGCATTTTAGGTGTGGTTTAAAATGGAGTCTTCCAATGGCTTAAAATGGCGTCTCCCGCGCTTTCCTTCCTCCCCCGCTGCTGCCAACACCGCTCCCGGTGGTTCTCGTGGCAATGGCGGCGCCCTGTAGGTTTCGCGCGCTTCTCCTGCTTTTATTGTCATTGTTAATGCACAAGTGCAGTACAACGAAATGTAGGCTTGCGGCTCCCGAGAGTGTACATTTGGATTAAGACATTTAAACATTCAACAAACATTTGGCTTGTAGTATATTAACATAAATATAACCATAATAAAGTGCATTGGCAGATGTGCAGGCTTTAGAGTTTATTTGTGGAGTTCAGTAGGATGACAGCCCTGGGAAAGAAGCTGTTCCTAAATCTGGTCGTACGGGTGCGAATGCATCTGTAGTGTCTCCCATCGCAGGAGGGCGAACAGACTGTGGCTGGGGTGGGTAGGGTCTTTGATGATGGACTGTGACCTCCGTAGACAGCGTTTATGGTATATGTGCTCCAATCCACTGATCTCCAGGAACGAATCCCCGGGAGGTGATGCAGAGTTGCAGGTAGGTTCGAACTTGCCTCGTCGTCAATGTTGCGTCTGTGTATAATAAGACACAGACTGCGGAGAACGGTACAACAGGTGTTTACTCAACGTGGCTCACAGTGGAACTGATCTGTACAGATTACTACTCAGGGCTATATACAGGTGTGGTCAATGCCGGTACTGCAGTATTTATGAGCTGTAAAAGATAGTTCCCCACTTAAAGGTATATACATTCCACCTACCATGGTACATTTTCATTAATTCTTGTTGTATACAGCCTGGTGCACATATCTGCTGCTCTTTCCTCCATATTCCCCCCACTCTTTCTCCTGCTCCCCCTCGTTCCCATAGCTGTTACTCCTCCTGGGATACTGCCTTATGTAATTTGGATATATCTATATCTTCTGGCAATGCAGCTATAGCAGCTATGTCTCTCTGTATTTCTGGTTCTGTGTTGCTCTTGTTTGCTGCTGCAATCTGTTGTTCTACCACTTTTCTGGCTGCAAGGTCGGCGGCTCTGTTTCCCCTTTCTGTGGGAGAGTTCCCCCTCTGGTGGGCTTTTACGTTCACTACAGCTGTTTCAGTGGGTAACCCTGAGGCAGCGACCAATTCCTTTACTAATTCCTCATGCTGTATGGGTTTGCCACCTGAGGCAATATACCCCCTTCTACTCCAAGCTGTCATATAATCATGTACTCCGACTATCGGTATAGATGTTCACCCGTTTTCCTGCTGCCAATTTTAATGCTTCTGTCAATGCTGTCAGCTCGGCAACCTGTGCTGAACAACCCCCTGGTAATCCTCCTTCCCTCTGGACAGTGCCATCTCCGGTCACCACGGCCCAACCTGTGCTGAACTACCCCCTGGTAATCCTCCTTCCCTCTGGACGGTGCCATCTCCGGTCACCACGGCCCAACCTGTGCTGAACTACCCCCGGGTAATCTTCCTTCCCTCTGGACAGTGCCATCTCCGGTCACCACGGCCCAACCTGTGCTGAACAACCCCCCTGGTAATCTTCCTTCCCTCTGGACAGTGCCATCTCCGGTCACCACGGCCCAACCTGTGCTGAACTACCCCCGGGTAATCTTCCTTCCCTCTGGACAGTGCCATCTCCGGTCACCACGGCCCAACCTGTGCTGAACTACCCCCTGGTAATCTTCCTTCCCTCTGGACAGTGCCATCTCCGGTCACCACGGCCCAACCTGTGCTGAACTACCCCCCTGGTAATCTTCCTTCCCTCTGGACGGTGCCATCTCCGGTCACCACGGCCCAACCTGTGCTGAACTACCCCCTGGTAATCTTCCTTCCCTCTGGACAGTGCCATCTCCGGTCACCACGGCCCAACCTGTGCTGAACAACCCCCCTGGTAATCCTTCTTCCCTCTGGACAGTGCCATCTCCGGTCACCACGGCCCAACCTGTGCTGAACTACCCCCTGGTAACCTTCCTTCCCTCTGGACAGTGCCATCTCCGGTCACCACGGCCCAACCTGTGCTGAACAACCCCCCTGGTAATCCTTCTTCCCTCTGGACAGTGCCATCTCCGGTCACCACGGCCCAACCTGTGCTGAACAACCCCCTGGTAACCTTCCTTCCCTCTGGACAGTGCCATCTCCGGTCACCACGGCCCAACCTGTGCTGAACTACCCCCCTGGTAATCTTCCTTCCCTCTGGACGGTGCCATCTCCGGTCACCACGGCCCAACCTGTGCTGAACTACCCCCTGGTAATCTTCCTTCCCTCTGGACAGTGCCATCTCCGGTCACCACGGCCCAACCTGTGCTGAACAACCCCCCTGGTAATCCTTCTTCCCTCTGGACAGTGCCATCTCCGGTCACCACGGCCCAACCTGTGCTGAACTACCCCCTGGTAACCTTCCTTCCCTCTGGACAGTGCCATCTCCGGTCACCACGGCCCAACCTGTGCTGAACAACCCCCCTGGTAATCCTTCTTCCCTCTGGACAGTGCCATCTCCGGTCACCACGGCCCAACCTGTGCTGAACAACCCCCTGGTAACCTTCCTTCCCTCTGGACAGTGCCATCTCCGGTCACCACGGCCCAACCTGTGCTGAACTACCCCCCTGGTAACCTTCCTTCCCTCTGGACGGTGCCATCTCCGGTCACCACGGCCCAACCTGTGCTGAACAACCCCCTGGTAATCCTCCTTCCCTCTGGACAGTGCCATCTCCGGTCACCACGGCCCAACCTGTTCGTGGTGTTCCGTTAACATATTTACGGGACCCGTCCACATATAGCTCTAGGTCTGCCTGTGTCAAAGGCAATTCCCTGATTCTGTCTACATATTCTGATTCTTCCTCACTGGTGCAACAGTGTTCCTCTCCCTCCATTCCCATCAGAGCTGCGGGGTTCTGGCTCATATCTCTAACTATCTGTACGGATTTGTCTTTAGGTAACAGGACAGCCTCCCAAGCAGCCTTCCGGCCGTTTGAGACGGTTTTTAATCGACCGGTGTTTAACAATTCCACTAGGGTGTGTTGTGTATGTAACACAATATCCCCTGTCATTACTACAGGTTCACTCACTTTGACTGCCCACCGTGCACAATCAATCGCGGCAACGCATCTTGGCATACCGGCTACTATCGGGGATCTTCGTGTCGAATAGTAGGCTACAGGTTTCATGTAATCCCCATGCTTTTGTGCTACCACTGCACTGTAATGTCCCCCGTGATTGTGGCAGAAGATATGATATGGCCTCCCCATATCGGGTAATCCGAAGGCTGGTGCAGCAGTCAGTGCCTGTTTTAATTTAGTGAAGGCTTCTACCTGTAACTCTGTCCATTCAATGGGTTCGTCTGCAGCTTTTCCCCCTTTGGTCAGTTCATACAGAGGTGCAGCTAGTTGTGAGAATCCTTCAATAAAATTTCTGCTATAATTAAATAGTCCCATTACTTGTCGCACTCCCCTTATATTCACAGATTTGGGCATATCGTTTATAGCCCATTTTCGATCCTCTGGCATGGCTCCCTTGCCCATGCTGGTGTTATATCCCAGATAGGTTACCTCTGATTTCCCTACTTGAGCTTTGGTGGGGTTTACTTTGAAGCCTGCATCCCGAAGAGCTTTCAGAATTTTAGACAAGGCTTTAACATGCCCCTGAGTGCTTGTGGAAGCTATCAGCAAATCGTCGACGTACTGCAACACAGTACTGCCGTCCTCCTCTAATTCTACTTCCTCCAGGGCTTTGGCCACGTGTCGGTGGAATATAGCTGGACTGTTATGGAACCCTTGAGGGACCCTCGTCCAAGTATATTAGAGTCATAGAGTCATAGAGTTATACAGAACGGATAGAGGCCCTTCGGCCCATCGTGTCCGCGCCGGCCATCAAGCCCTGTCTGATCTAATCCCATATTCCAGCATTTGGTCCGTAGCCTTGTATGCTATGGCATTTCAAGTGCTCATCCAAATGCTTCTTAAATGTAGTGAGGGTTCCTGCCTCCACAACCCTTTCAGACAGTGAGTTCCAGACTCCAACCACCCTCTGGGTGAAAAAGTTCTTCCTCAAATCCCCTCTAAACCTCCTGCCCTTTACCTTGAATCTATGCCCCCTAGTTATTGACCCCTCTACTAAGGGAAAAAGCTCCTCAGCATCCATCCTATCTATGCCCCTCATAATTTTGTACACCTCAATCATGTCCCCCCTCAGCCTCCTCTGCTCCAAGGAAAACAAACCCAATCTGCCCAGTCTCTCTTCATAGCTGAAGCGCTCCAGCCCCGGTAACATCCTGGTGAACCTCCTCTGCACCCTCTCTAACGCGATCACATCCTTCCTGTAGTGTGGCGACCAGAACTACACACAGTATTCCAGCTGTGGCCTAACCAGTGTTTTATACAGTTCCATCATAACCTCCTTGCTCTTATATTCAATGCCTCGGCTAATGAAGGCAAGTATCCCATATGCCTTTTTTACCACCTTATCCACCTGTTCCGCCGCCTTCAGGGATCTGTGTACTTGCACACCCAGATCCCTCTGACCCTCCGTCTTGCGTAGGGTCTTACCATTCATTGTGTATTCCCTTGCCTTGTTAGTCCCCCCAAAGTGTATCACCTCGCACTTTTCCGGGTTAAATTCCATTTGCCACTGTTCCGCCCATCTGACCAACCCATCTATATCGTTCTGCAGACTGAGGCTACCCTCCTCGCTATTTACCACCCTACCAATTTTTGTATCATCCGCGAACTTACTGATCATACCTTTTACATTCATATCCAAGTCATTAATGTAGACCACAAACAGCAAGGGACCCAGCACCGATCCCTGTGGTACCCCACTGGCCACAGGCTTCCAGTCACAAAAACAACCTTCGACCATCACCCTCTGCCTTCTGTCACTAAGCCAGTTTTGTATCCAATGTGCCAAGGCACCCTGGATTCCATGGGCTCTTACCTTCTTGACCAGTCTCCTGTGCGGGACTTTATCAAAGGCCTTACTGAAATCCATATATACCACATCCACTGCGTTACCCTCATCCACACACCTAGTCACCCCCTCAAAAAATTCAATCAAATTAGTCAGACATGATCTTCCCTTGACAAAGCCACGTTGACTATCCCTGATTAATCCTTGCCTCTCCAAGTGGAGACAAATTTTGTCCCTCAGAATTTTTTCCAATAATTTTCCTACCACTGATGTTAGGCTCACTGGCCTGTAGTTCCCTGGTTTTTCCCTACTTCCCTTCTTGAATAATGGTACTACATTAGCGGTTCTCCAGTCCTCTGGCACATCCCCTGTGGCCAGAGAGGTCCTGAATATATGTGTTAGAGCCCCCGCAATCTCCTCCTTTGCCTCACACAGCAGCCTGGGATACATTTCATCCGGGCCTGGGGATTTATCCATTTTTAGGCCAGCTAAAACCGCCAATACCTCCTCCCTCTCGATGTTAATATGTTCGAGCATATCACAGTCCCCCCGCCCTATTTCTATGTCTACATCGTCCTTCTCCATAGTGAAAACAGATGCAAAAAATTCATTTAGAACCCCTCCTACATCTTCCGGCTCCACACACAGATTGCCACTTTTGTCCCTAATGGGCCCTATTTTTTCCCTAGTTATCCTCTTACCCTTAATATACTTATAAAACATCTTAGGATTTTCCTTTATTTTGCTCGCCAGTGTTATTTCATGGCCCCTCCTTGATCTCCTAATTTCTTTTTTAAGTATCCCCTGCACTTTTTGTACTCCTCTAGGGCTTCCTCCATCTTTAGCCTTTTGTATCTGCCAAAAGCCCTCCTTTTTTTCCTAACCCATTCTCGTATATCCCCTGACATCCAAGGTTCCCTGTGGTTTTTGGAACCACCCTTGACCTTTACGGGAACATGTTGCCATTGTATGATCCCAATCTCCCTTCTGAAAGCCTCCCATTGCTCTGATGCGGATTTTCCTACAAGTAGCTGATTCCAGTCCATTTTGGCCAGATCCTGCCTTATCCTATTAAAATCGGCCTTCCCCCAATTTAGAACCTTTATTTCCGGCCCATCCCTGTCCTTTTCCATGACCACCTTAAATCTTACCATATTATGGTCACTGTCACCAAAGTGCTCACCTACTAGCACTTTTTCCACTTGGCCGGCCACATTCCCTAGAATTAGGTCCAGTACTGCCCCCTCTCTTGTAGGACTTTCTACATGCTGGCTCAAAAAGCTCTCCTGGATGCACTTTAAGAATTCTACACCCTCTGAGCCTTTCACACTCTGACTATCCCAGTTAATATTGGGGAAGTTGAAATCCCCCATTATTATTACCCTATTATTTGCACATTCCTCTGAGATTTGCCTACATATCTGTTCCTCTATCTCCCCCTGACTGTTTGGAGGCCTATAGTACACTCCCAGCAAAGTGCTTGCCCCCTTTTTGTTTTTAAGCTCCACCCATATGGCCTCATTAGAGGACCCTGCTAATATATCATCCCTCCTTACTGCAGTAATTGACTCCTTAATTAATATTGCGACACCCCCTCCTCTTATACCTCCCCCTCTGTCTCGCCTGAAGATTCTGTACCCCGGAATATTGAGCTGCCAGTCTTGCCCCTCCCTCAACCATGTCTCCGTGATAGCAACAATATCATACTCCCATGTGTTTATCAACACCTTCAGTTCATCCACCTTACTTGCAAGACTCCTTGCATTAAAATAGATGCCATCCAGCCTTGCCCTTATATATTTGCCCTGTCTACCAAGCTGACTTGTTTTTTTCTCTATAATTGGCAGCACATCACCCCCTATTTCAGCTCCCCTCTGTATCCCATCCCCCTGCCAAGTTAGTTTAAACCCCCCCCAACAGTGCTAGCAAACCTCCCAGCAAGGATATTTGTCCCGCTCTGGTTCAGGTGCAACCCGTCCGACTTGTACAAGTCCCACCTTTCCCAGAAGCAGGCCCAGTGATCCAGGAAAGTAAAACCCTCCCCCCTACACCAACTCTTTAGCCACGCATTCATCTGCTCTATCCTCCCATTCCTATACTCACTAGCACGTGGCACTGGGAGTAATCCAGAGATTACAACCTTTGAGGTCCTGCTCTTTAATCTGTTACCTAGCTCCCTAAATTCTTGATGCAGGACCTCATCCCCCTTCCTACCTATGTCGTTGGTCCCAATGTGGACCACGACCTCTGCCTGCTCACCCTCCCCCTTAAGAATGCCCTGTAGCCGCACAGTGACATCCCTGACCCTGGCCCCAGGGAGGCAACAAACCATCCTGGAGTCACGTTTGCGGCCACAGAAACGCCTATCTGTTCCCCTTACGATAGAATCCCCTACCACTATTGCTCTCCCACTCTTTTTCCTCCCTTCCTGAGCAGCAGAAGCGTCCCTGGTGCCAGGAAGCTGGCTGCTGCTGCCTTCCCCTGGTGAGTCATCAACAGTATACAACCACCCATTTGCCCATAGCCAGGTGGTTTTGCTTGTTGAATGTTTTCTTAAGATAGCAGACTTCGTTAAGGGTGCGAGGCCCAGGCATTCGGCCTCGTCTCGAGTTACCTTCTGCAAAGCAAGCACATCCTAATTAGACTTTGAAGAATGGAACCCTGTTGTTGTGATTTACTATCAGCCAATTCTTAGGTGCGTTATCTGCATATGTGCTGCCTCGCCTGGCCAACCAACTCCTCCCTAATCTTCCTTCTGCAGTTTAATCTCTCAGCCTTGAAGTCACTTAATCATGTTTTAAAACTTTAGCTGGGTAAAGGCAATACAGACCTCTATATCGTTTAACTCAGGGTAGGGATTAACCCATTATCTCCACCTTGTACATTGGTGCTGCATTATACATATTCTAACATTAAAACTAAATTATGCATATTCTATCATACAAACTAAGGTATAATAGTAATTTGGCTACTTCAAAACCTCTCCCAAGGCTCCCCTGTGCCCTAGCCCTGAACCCATGTCTTTCTCTAGTTTCTCCCTTACCTCCTGCCTATCTATGTGAATGAGACCCACTTCCTGGCTCGCTTGACCCCATTCCCACTAAACTCTTGGCCATTAATATACTTCTAGCGTTAATTTCAGTATCACTGCACACAAGCTAAAAACAAAGACGAAAGGGCCTAAAAAGTGAATCTGTAAAGATTGATTAGATAAGATAAAGAACTTTGAAACAAAAACAAACAGCTCAATCGGAATCTATGAAAATAACTACACTTTTTGGGACCAGAGTTCTTTAGAATTAGGCATTGAGTAAAATACCTCAATTAGTAAGAATATCCCACTTGGTAGTTTAGTCTTCTGTGTCTCGGGTGAAATATTAAAAATGCAGTGAAATAGGCACCTAGTGGGAATCCCAGGTGGAAATCCAGAGACAATAAATATTGTTCACCAAGGGCATGCTCCCATATTACAAGACCTCGCTTCAGGAAGTGTGATCCTGCCTTTGGAAGCTGGCTTTTGTGTTGGGCTTGAGAAAAAGCATCTGAAGAAGCCCAAGTCATAATAGTCATTAAGCAACTAGTTGTCTCACCCAAGCTTTCACTCTAGCCTGGTGAGGCCGCGCTGTCTTTGCTCCATTCTTAACCCACCCACATGCCCTCCATCTTTCACCGGATAGTCCCGCCGCTGCCCGCACTTTATTCACCTAATTTATTTATGTTTTGTGTGCAGCTCAGTTTCTCCCTGCTTTGATTGGTCAGTTGCGCCATCAATCATCAGTCACCCCGGTTTAACGACATGGTGGGCGGAGCCTCCAGCACGTGACGACCAAGTTTGTTGAAACATCAGCCGCACCTGCGGTAATGGGGACGAGTTTCCAGAAGCGGGGACTCTTCCAGGGACATTGTTTACTCGGGGATTCAGGACCTAATCCAGGGACTGTCCCAACGGGGATGTATGGCCAGCCTACTCTAGCCTGTTCACAGAATCACAGAAACCCCACAGTGCAGATAGAGGCCATTTTGGCCCATCGAGCCTGCACCGACACATATCCCACCCGATCCCCGTAACCCCTACACCAACACATATCCCATCCAATCCCCGTAACCCCACGTATTTAATCCCCCTAACACTAAGGGTCAATTTATCATAGCCAATCAACCTAACCCGCACATCTTTGGACTGTGGGAGGAAACCGGAGCACCCGGAGGAAACCCACGCAAACACGGGGAGAATGTGCAAACTCCACACAGACAGTCACCCGAGGCCGGATTCGAACCCGGGTCCCTGGCGCTGTGAGGCAACAGTGCTAACCACTATGCCACTGTGCTGATCCACCATTCAATTAGATCATAGCTGATCTGTATCTTAACCTCATCTACCCGCCTTTGTTTCGTAACCCTTGCCTAACAAAAATCTTATCAATCTCAGTTTTGGAATTTCCAATTGACCCCACAGACTCAACAGCTTTTTGGGATAGTGAGTTCCAGATTTCCTTTGTGTGAAGAAGTGCTTCCTGACATCACCCTTGAATGGTCGAGCTCTAATTTTAAGATTATGCCCCCTTGTTCTGGACTCCCCCACCAGAGGAATAGTTTCTATTTTTGAGGTCGCGGGTTTGGGAGGTGCCGTTGGTGCTACCTACCCTATCAAATCTTTAATCATCTTCAACACATCCACAAGCCTACATTTCGTTGTACTGCACTTGTGCACTAACAATGACAATAAAGTTGATTATGATTATGATTATGAGATCACCTCTTAATCTCCGAAACTCGAGGGAATACAAGCCTAGTCTTTACAACCTGTCCTCATAATTTAACCTTCAGGTGGGTGTGAAAGATTTCCTGGTATTATTCAAAGAGAGGGGCGTCCTCCTGTTATCCTGGCCAACATCCCTTCCTCAACCAACACCACCATAAAGCAGGTTAACTGGTCATTGGTTTCAATGTTGATTGCAGCCTATTGGTGCTACACTTGCCCCAATAATAAGTCACTTTGAGCAGGGTCGCCAGCCCTCCAGGATTGCCCGGGAGTCTCCAGGAATAAAAGATAAATCTCCTGGGCACTGCTCCGAGCAAAATCCCGGGAAAACAATTGTGTGTGTTTTTTAATTTTCATTGAAGATTTGTTTAAAAAATGCTGAATAAGAGGCTGGATCGCTACTTCTATCGGCTGGGTCAGATTTACGATCCATGGAGCTTTGACTTAAATGTAACTAATGAAAACTCGACCTCAGAAACACTACACCGAATACTTTTTAACCACGGATTTTTAACCTTTAAACTTTTTTTTGAAAACCAGGTCCGGCCAGACTGAGATTCAGAATCAGTTTCACTTTCATTTCCACTAAAATCGGAACCAAGGGTTTTGAAATCACAAGCAGCTGAGGATTCCGGCTCCGAGTCTCTTCACATCCTACACAGTCTGGCGGTTTTGGTTAGTAGTGGAGATTTTTCTGGGGTTGTGGACCTCCGACTGCAGGCTGCTCCTGGGAGACCGCCTCAGATATATTCCTGTTGTTGAGAGCAGTTTGGGCCTCAGTGTCTTTCGTCATTGTAGCAAGTAGCAGAGTGAGTCTTGTAAAGACATCTCGCCAGACAGTTTAAGGGGTGAGTATTCTGAGATCCTTTCTGTGATAAGAGACTGGACAAAGTCAGGTTATGATAGAGTTTTGCTCCGTAAGGCTATCAAGGGGCGTGGAGCAAAGGCAGGTAAACGGAGTTGAGGTACCGATCAGCCTTGATCTAATAGAAGGGTGGAAGAGGCTGGAGGGGTTGAATGGCCGACTCCTGTGGTCCCTGGAGATAAGGAGGTTTCGAGGTGATCTGATTGTGGTGTGTAAAGTACTGAAATGAATTGAAAGGGTAGATATGTAATAAGGTTGATTTTTCTCTCTGTTGCGCCCTACAAATGGGGTGCTAAGGTGTCCAGCGAGGCAGAAACCGGTTTTGCCTGATTTTTGCCCATTGTGTGCCCGCTCCAATTTTGTGCCAGGCATTGGGGAGGCCCCGAAACCTTCCATCTGAAACTTCATGATTATATTAGATTGAAGCTTAAGTTATCGTGACATTGACGTGATTTTGCATAGTTTTCGCCACCGATATACCAGTCGCTGCTGATACCCAAACACCTTAGGGGTTGACCGAGTGGTGGGGGTGATTTAAATTAAATTATGTCTTTGTTCTCGGGATGTGGGTGACGCTGGCAAGGTCGCATTGATTGCCCAACGCTAGTTGCCCTAAGGTTGTGCTGGTGGTGGGCCGTCTTCTTGAACCAGTGCAGTCCTTGTACCGAGCATGGTAGTGAATTCAAGGACGTTGACCCAGGGACGATGAAGGAACCGGGATCTATGTTCAAGTCAGGCTGGTGAGTGCCTGCGGACCAGAGTGCTGGACACCAGCAAGGATGCTCAGACTACAGAAGGATGAGGAAATCAGGATGCAGTGATTATTAAAGCGAGACCGGGAATGTGGCGGGGGAGTTGGGAGGGAGGGGGAGTTGGGGAAGGGGGTGGGGTTGGGAGGGAGGGGGAGTTGGGAGGGAGGGGGAGTTGGGGAAGGGGGTGGGGTTGGGAGGGAGGGGGTGTGGTTTTTAAATAATAAAAAAGGTTCAGCAGTGACTTCAAGACACTGGGAACCTCCATGTGGGACTGAGGATTATCTATGACGGCTGTGGTGGCAGATAGCCAATAATGAACCGACTTCATTTGAAGAATTTTTCTCAAGTGATCTACACTTAAATAGCCTATCATTTGGGAATTTAAAGGTAATTTCAGTATCAGCAGCACTGAGGTACCAAATTAAAGAAAGGACTTCTTGCATTTATCTATCGCCTTTCACGACCTCAGAACAGCCCAAAGCACTTCACAGCCAATGAAGTACCTTTTTTTTGAAGTGTAGTCACTGTTGTAATGTAGGAAACGCAGCAGAAAACTATGCACAGAAGGATCTCATGACCAGGAATGAGAATCTGACTGGATAATCTGTTTACTGATGTTGGCTGAAGGATAAATGTTGGCCAGAACAACAAGGAGAACTCCCCTGCTCTTCTTCAAAATAGTGCCATGGGATCTTTTACATCCACCTGAGAGGGCAGAAGGGGCCTCGGTTTAATGTGTTATCTGAAAAAAGGCACCTCTGACAGTGCAGCACTCCCTCAGTACTGCACTTCAGTGTCAGCTTAGATTATGTGTTCAAGTCTCTGGAGTGGAACTTGAACCCACGAGCTTCTGACCCTGGTGACAGTGCTACCCTGGTAAAACGTGCTTGACTAATCTACTGGAATTTTTTGAGGATGTAACTGGTAGAATAGATAAGGGAAAACCAGTGGATGTGGTGTATCTGGACTTTCAGAAGGCCTTTGATAAGGTCCCGCATAAGAGATAAGCGTGTAAAGTTAAGGCACATGGGATTGGGGGCAAGGTATTGTCTTGGATAGAGAACTGGTTGGCAGACAGAAAGCAAAGAGTTGGAATAAACGGGTCTTTTTCCGAGTGGCAGGCAGTGACTAGTGGGGTACCGCAGGGATCAGTCCTTGGACCCCAGCTATTCACAATATATATTAATGATCTAGACAAGGGAACTAGGTGTAATATCTTCAAATTTGCAGAGGACACAAAGCTGGGTGGGTATGTGTGCTGTGAGGAGGATGTCGAAAAACTCCAGGATGATTTGGACATGTTGGGTGATTGCGCAGAAACATGGCAGATGCAATATAACGAGGCTAAATGTGAGGTTGTCCACTTTGGTGGCAAAAACAGGAAGGCAGATTATTATCTAAATGGCAATAGATTGGGAGAAGGGGAAGTGCAACGAGACCTGGGTGTCCTTGTGCACCAGTCACTGAAGGTAAGCATGCAGGTGCAGCAGGCGGTTAAGAAGGCAAATGGTATTTTGGCCTTCGTAGCGAGAGGGTTTGAGTACAGGAACAAGGATGTCTTGCTGCAGTCGTACAGGGCCTTGGTGAGACCACACCTTGAGTATTGTGTGCAGTTTTGGTCGTCTTATCTGAGGAAGGATGTTCTTGCCATGGAAGGAGTTCAGCGAAGATACACCAGGCTGATACCTGGGATGGCAGGAATGACGTATGAGGAGATATTGGGTCGATTGGGCTTGCACTCGCTGGAGTTTAGAAGAATGAGAGGCGATCTCATTGAAACTTATAAAATTCTGACAGGACTGGACAGACTAGATGCAGGAAGGATGTTCCCGATGGTCGGGGAGTCCAGAACCAGGGGACACAGTCTAAGGATAAAGGATAGGCCATTTAGGACAGAAATGAGGAGGAACTTCTTCACCCAGAGAGTGGTGAACCTGTGGAACTCTCTACCACAGAAGGTGGTGGAGGCCAGTTCATTGAATATATTCAAGAAGGAGTTGGATATATTTCTTAAGGCTAAAGGGATCAAGGGGTATGGGGAGAAAGCAGGGACAGGGTACTGAATTTGGATGATCAGCCATGATCGCATTGAATGGCGGAGCAGGCCTGAGGGGCCGAATGGCCTACTCCTGCTCCTATCTTGTATGTTTTTATGTTTCTATGTTTACTACTGAGTGAAGGTTGACACCATTAAGAGTCACTGGGATAGTTTTTCATCCTACCCGTCTGGACATTAAGGATGGGCTGTGTGGAGGGCAGAAAGGAAGATCTGGCGGGTAGGGTCACACGCCCCTTACAGAACCTACCGGATTTTCCTTTAATTGAGTTTTTTTTTGTGGGCAAACTAAAATCAATCCATAGTATTGATTAAATGTTTTCTAGGTTTCAGCATGTCTGAGGTAACGTCACGGCTCTCAACAGAAGATCAGAAACAACTGTCCCAACTTTTCGGAAAAGTAAACTTACATTTACTTTACAAAGCGAGTGTCCATGGTTTCAATGGCAAGTCTTTCCATGACAAATGTGATCGACAAGGACCAACTTTAACTGTTGGGTACAATGAGTCGTGTTTTATTTTTGGAGGTTACACAAGTAAAGAATTTGAAACTTATGGAAGTAAATCAGATAAAAAGTCTTTTCTCTTTCGACTAACTACCAATGAGGCAAGAGGAATGCCTCTAAAGTTTGCTGTGAACCCAAATGTGGATGTTTCTTGTAGTTCGAGTGACGGACCCAATTTCGGACAGAGTCTTGTGTTTCAGATTAATAACCGAACAATCACAGCTAGGCCAAATCAGTGCTACAGTTTCAATAAATGTGAACTGTTTGGCGGCGATGTAGATCTTGAAGAATGCGAAGTTTACCGTGTGGAAGGTAAGGGCTCTTTCATTTTGCCAGGAATTGCTATGGAATAACTGCAGTTACACAACTAATACTAAATCTGATTTATATTTACACATGTTTTCCAGAGTTAAAAGCTCCCTGGAGAAATCTAACTTGGACGACAACGTAAGCTTTTTAATGGGCATTCCTGCTTAAATAATGTGCGCAAAAGTAAATTTTAAAAAGTGAGATAAAAGAATGAAATCTTTTCAATTTTCTTTCTACAACCTTAACTATTAATTCTTTTGCTTCTGTGGCTGTGCTTGGGCTCAGAACCCATTTCGATGCAGCTGTGATAAATGTGATAGATGTCACTTTCTCCCTTCCTCTCACGAAGGTACAATGCCACGTGTGCCAGCGGTGTTCAGCCACCTCGCCCAAGTGCCCGTCCTTTATCTGCGAGAACAGACAGTAGGCCCAACTTTCCCCAACCCACACCCCCCCCACTGCTCCCCGCCTGACCGCAAGTGATGCGCAGCACACTCGGAGTGCATTCCAACCAGAGGTGCCACCCATATTTTCGGGTTCAAGTAATTTATGTGGCGTGGGTGTGAACTGCACACACACAGTTCCTCTGGGTGAGCATGCGCCCAATCCTGAGAGGCCTGCAGCAGCTTATAGCTACAATTTATTTTATTGACTGGCTGCATTAGTTTCTCTCTCTTTATTTTCCTTTTGGATGGATTTGCTCCTGTATGTTTTCCTGTTTTCACTGCCTGTAATTTTTTTAGTGTTCGTTTTATTCCTGTGGAATTATAAGGATTTTATAGCAACAAAGGAGGCCATTAGGCAATCAAGGCTATGCTGGCTCTCTGAAAAAACTGTTAATTTAGTCCCAGGCCCTTGCCATCTCCCCATTGTCTTTTAAAAAATGTTTTTTTGAAATACGCATCCACTTCCTGTTTAAGAGCTGTTGTGGATTCTGTTTCTGGTCGAGTATTCAATGTGCTGACAACCATCTGCATGAAAAAAAATCTTGTTTAATTTCTGACACCCTGATTGAAGGAGCAGGGCGCCCTGCATTGATAATGTTCTTTCTGCTGGAAGGGCAGGAGAGTGTGGGGGTGGGTGGTGGGGGACATGCTACCGCTCGCTCCCCCTCGCAATGTCTCAAATGTTGTGGGCAAGAGCGCATTGGAGGAAGTGGCAGGAAGGATCAATGCCAGCAGCACCGCTCAGAAAACATAGCTGTAAGAAAGAAAGAACTTGCACTTTATATAGCGGCTCTCAGGATCTCCCAAAGTGCTTTACAGCCAATGAAGAACTTTTGAAGTGTAGTCACTGCTGTAATGTAGGAAGCACGGCAGCCAATTTGCGCACAGCAAGCTCCCACAAACAGCAGTGAGATAAATAACCAGATAATCTGCTTTTAGTGATGTTACTTGAGAGATAAATGTTGTCCAGGGAGGACTCCGCTGCTCTTCTGCCCCACTAGTTACATCCTCAAAAAACTCTATCTGTTAAACATGATTTGCTTTTCATAAAACCATGTTGACTCTGCCTAATCATATTATGATTTTCTAAGTGCCCTGTTACCACTTCCTTAACAATGGATTCCAGCATTTTCCTGATGACTGATGTCAGGCTAACTGGCCTGTAGTTCCCTGTTTTCTCTCGCCCTCCTTTCTTGAATAGTGGGGTTACATTTGCTACCTTCCAATCGGCTGGGACCATTCCAGAATCTACAGTATTTTGAAAGATCACAACCAATGCATCCACTATCTCAGCAGCCACCTCTTTTAGAACCCTAGGATGTAGGCCATCAGGTCCAGGGGATTTGTCGTCTTTTAGTCCCATTAGTTTCTCAAGTACCTTTTCCCTACTGATATTAATTACTTTAAGTTCCTCATTCTTATTAGCCCCTTGGTTCCCCACTATTTTTGGTATGCATTTTGTGTCTTCTACTGTCATTTCCTTATTCCCCATTATAATTTCTCCTGTCTCAGCCTCTAAGGGACCAATGCTTACTTTTGCCACCCTCTTCCTTTTTAATTACTTGTAGAAGCTCTTACAATCTGTTTTTATACTTCTTGCTAGTTTACTCTCATATTCTATTTTCTCACTTTGTATCAATTGTTTAGTCATCCTTTACTGGTTTCTAAAGCTCTCCCAATCCTCAGGCTTGCTACTATTCTTCACAACATTATAAGCCTTTTTAAGCCTTTTCTTTTAATTTAACACTATCCTTAACTTCTTTAGTTAGCCACGGATGGGTCACTTTTCCCGTGGTGTTTTTATTTCTCAATGGAATGTATATTTGCTGAGAATTTTGGAATATTTCTTTAAATGTTTGCCACTGCTTATCTACCGTCATACCTTTTATTCTAATTTCCCAATCTATTTTAGCCAACTTGCCCCTCATACCTATGTAATTGGCTTTATTTAAGTTTAAAACTCTAGTTTCAGACTTAAATATTTCACTCTCAAACACAATGTGAAATATATTATGGTCACTCTTCCCCAGAGGATCCTTTATTATGAGATTACTAATTAACCCTGTCTCATTACACAATACAAGATCCAAAAAAGCCTGTTCCCTGGTTGGTTCCACAATGTATTCTAGGAAACTGTCTTGAATGCATTCCATGAACTCATCCTCCAGACTACCTTTGCCAATTTGATTTGCCCAGCCTATATGAAGATTAAAGACCCCCACGATTATTGTATTACCTTTGTTACAAGCTCCTATTATTTGTTGCTTAATACTCTGTCCAACAGTATAACTATTGTTAGGGTCCTATAAACTACTCACACCAGTGCTTTCTGCCCCATGTTATTTCTTATCTCCAACCATACTGATTCTACTTCCTGGTCTTCAGAGCCAAGATCCTTTCTCACTACTGTCCTTATGTCATCCTTTATTATCAGGGCTACCGCCCCGTCCCCTTTTTCCATTCTGCCTGTCTTTTCAAAACGTCAAGCACCCTGGAATATTTAGTTCTCAACCTTGGTCACCTGTCTCTGTAATGACTATTAGATCAAAGCCATTTATCTCTATTTGTTCCACTGATTCGTCTACCTTGTTACAAATGCTTCGTGCATTCAGATAAAAAGCCTGTAATTTTAACTTTTGACCATTATTGCGTCCACCCTATTCACTGATGCTCTATTGCCGTTAAAATCTGTGTCCCTTCCTGTCGCACTTTGCTTATCTTTACTCAAATCGCTACACTGCTCCATTGCCTTGACTTTTCACTTTAGATATCTAAATTTCCCCTCACCTGACATTGCCCACCCCCCCTTTTTAGTTTAAAGCCCTATCTACAGCCCGAGTTATTTGATTCGCCAGGACACTGGTCCCAGTCCGGTTCAAGTAGCGCCCATTCCAACGGAACAGCTCCCTCATTCCCCAGCACTGGTGCCAGTGCCCCATGAATTGTAACCCCTTCCTCCCACACCACTCTGAGCCGCACATTTAACTCTCTGATCTGCTTTTCCCTATGCCAATCTGCACGTGGCTCAGGTAACAATCCAGAGATCATTACCTTTGATTATGTCTGCTTGACACCTGCAGCCTGCCGGCGGAATGTAAATGAGGCCCAGGCCTCAAAATAGCTGGGGCTTCATGCCTACTGCTGGCCCGTTCTCGGCCGGTAATTAAAAACTGCCCTATAGTATAATGCTCCTGTCATTATCAACCAGTGTATCATTCAACTCACTGTGAGCAACACTAAGGGAGATATGTTAGTTGGACTATAAAAATTCTGATCTTCATTAATATAAATGTTCTTACTAACAGGAGAAGACAAGAAGTGATTGACTTCATCAAGAGCTATAAGCCGTATGAAAGCACTGTGTCCAAGGCACGGGTTTTACTAATTGGACCAATCGGAGGAGGAAAGACTAGCTTTATCAACTCCTCAGATTCTGTTTTCCATGGTCATGTCACCAGTCGAGCTTTGGCTGGAAGTAAAGCAACAAACGGCACAAAAATGGTAAACCTAGAAGTGCAAACAGAAGGGCTTTGTTTTTTTTTCTTGCCAGTGTATTCCCATCCCTGAAGGCGTAGACTCCTTGCTGAGATATGGTTCTGTGGGCACGTGCACCCTCTGATACACTGTCCATTATGTGTCAGCATTGACAGTGTGTGTTGGGAGGCTGAGTCCAACAATGCCCGCACACAACATCCATTTCCAGGAGGGGTTGCTGGATGGTGGTCAAGAGTGGGAATCCTCTAGTTTTGCCCTCCCCAACAGATGGACACTGTGGCCCATTTTAGTCTCCCAATTGCACAGACTGGCGATCAAATCTGACTGTTCCTGATCTGTATGGCTCAGCTGCTCATAAGATGAACCCACTTGAGTCACTGAGGGAGTTTAGGTCGTTTTATAGAATGAGCATTGGTGCGACCACACTTAGAATATTGTGTGCAGTTCTGGTTGCCACAGTACAAAAAGGATGCAGAAGGGAGCAACTAGAATAATTGAAGGGATGCAACGATAGATTATGAGGAGCAATTATGTAAGGTGTGCATGTTCTCACTGGAAAAGAGAAGGTCGAGAGGTGATATGATTGCTGTTTTTAGGATTCTAAAGGGATCATGTAGACCATGACAAGCTGCTTTACCTTGGTCAGGTGTTTTCAGATTTTCCCAGTGATGTAATAGAACTCACTACGCACTTGGTGATGCGCTATCAATTACTCATAAAAGACTGAGAGTTAGAAGAGTAACTAAAGGCTTTTATTAACAACAGAATGGAGGTCTGCCTCGCGTGGTCGACCGGTCCAGGATACAAAGGGCTGGGGAGCAGTCACCTTTATACTAGGACCTGTGGGAGGAGTCAGCCGAGGCATGTCCAGGCATGTACACAGTGGAATACAAACAGGAATACAAACAGTGGTTTACCACATTCACCCCTTGTTTAAAATTGAGTCCGGCGGGGTGAAGTGTATTAAAAGTTAGTGTATTGGAGTCTCTCCGGAGGTCTTGTCTGCCGCTGTGATCGGCGTGGCGACGGCAGGGGTAGTGAAGCTTCCGGCGTCGAGTCCAGCGTAGGCTGTGGCACAGGCGTGTCATCCTCGTAGATGTCGAGCGGGTCGCGGGGCCCAGGCCTGCCGTCTGCTGGGGCTGGATATCGGATCGTGGGGTGGGGGGGTGGTAGTGGGTAGTGGGTTACTGCGGCCCCCGAGGGTGCAAGGTCTCTTATGGAGACTGTGTCCTCCCGCCCGTCCGGGTATGCGATGTAAGCATACTGGGGGTTGGCGTGGAGGAGGTCGACCCTCTCGACCAGGGGGTCCGTTTTATGGGTCCTCACGTGTCTTCTCAGTAGGACCAGCCCTGGGGACGTCAGCCATGGCGGTAGCGATGTCCCCGATGTGGACTTCCTTGGGAAGACAAACATTTTCTCATGAGGGGTGGCGTTAGTGGCAGTGCAGAGCAGTGACCGAATAGAGTGGAGCGCATCGGGGAGCACATCCTGCCAGCGGGAGGTTGGAAGGCCCCTAGACTTTAAGGCTAGCAGGACGGCCTTCCAAACTGTCGCATTTTCTCTTTCCACCTGTCCGTTCTACCGGGGGTTGTAACTGGTGGTCCTGCTTGTGGCAATACCCCTAGTTAGCAGGTACTGACGGAGTTCGTCGCTCATAAACGATGAGCCCCGGTCGCTATGGATATAGCTGGGGAAGCCGAACAGGGTGAAGAGGTTGTTCAGACATTTAATGACCGTGGCACTGGTCATGTCCGGGCAGGGGAAGGCGAACGGGAAACGGGAGTACTCATCAATAATATTGAGGAAGTACACATTGCGGTCGGAGGAGGGGAGAGGCCCTTTAAAATCAACGCTCAGGCGCTCGAAGGGGCGAGTGGCTTTTATCAGGTGGGCCCTGTCTGGTCTATAAAAGTGCGGTTTGCACTCAGCGCAGACTTGGCAGTTCCTGGTCATGGTCCTGACCTCCTCAATAGAGTAAGGCAGGTTGCGGGCCTTGATGAGGTGGAAGAATCTGGTGACCCCCGGGTGGCAGAGGTCATTGTGGAGGGCCCGCAGTCTATCGATCTGCGCGCTGGCGCAGGTGCCACGCGATAGCGCATCCGGGGGTTCATTTAGCTTCCCGGGCCGGTACAAGATCTCGTAGTTGTAGGTGGAAAGTTCGATTCTCCACCTCAAGATCTTGTCATTTTTGATTTTGCCCCTCTGCTTGTTGTTAAACATAAAAGCAACTGAACGCTGGTCAGTGAGCAGGGTAAATCGTTTTCCGGCCAGGTAGTGCCTCCAATGACGCACAGCCTGCACAATCGCCTGGGCCTCCTTCTCAACAGCGGAGTGTCTGGTCTCCGGGCCTTGGAGGGTTCGTGAAAAGAAGGCCACGGGTCTCCCCGCCTGATTGAGGGTGGCGGCCAGGGCAAAGTCGGACGCGTTGCTTTCCACCTGGAAGGGGATGGATTCGTCCACTGCGTGCATGGTGGCTTTGGCAATGTCCTCCTTGATACGGTGGAAGGCTAAGCGGGCCTCTGCCGTCAAGGGAAAAGAGGTGGACTTGATCAGCGGACGGGCCTTGTCCGCATAGTAGGGGACCCACTGGGCGTAATGGAGAAAAACCCTAGGCACCTCTTCAGGGCCTTGAGGCAGTGGGGCAGTGGAAGTTCCATAAGGGGACGCATCCGGTCGGGGTCGGGGCCGATGACTCCGTGTTCCACAACACAGCCAAGGATGGCGAGGCGGTTTGTGCGGAATATGCACTTCTCCTTGTTATATGTCAGGTTTAGCAGTTGGGTGGTGCGGAGGAATTTTTCGAGGTTTGCGTCATGGTCCTGCAAGTCACGGCCGCAGATGGTCACATTGTCCAGATATGGGAAAGTGGCCTGCAACGCATTTTGATCTACCATCCGGTCCATCTCCCTTTGGAAGACGGAGACCCCGTTGGTGACGCCAAAGGGAACCCTAAGGAAGTGATAGAGGCGGCCGTTTGCCTCAAAGGCAGTGTACTGGCGGTCCTCAGGACGGATGGGGAGCTGGTGGTACGCTGATTTCAGGCCAATGGTCGAGAAGACGCGGTGCTGCGCGATCTGGTTGACCATATCAGCTATACGGGGGAGTGGGTAGGCGTCCAGCAGGGTGTAGCGATTTATTGTCTGGCTGTAGTCGATGACCAGGCGCTGCTTCCCGCCGGTCTTAACGACCACAACCTGGGCTCGCCAGGGGCTGGTGCTGCCCTCAATAATCCCTTCTTTCAGGAGCCGCTCCACTTCGGTTTTAATGAAAACCCTGTCCCCGGCACTGTATCGCCTGCTCTTTGTGGCGATGGGCTTACAGTCGGGGGTGAGGTTAGCAAACAGTGGTGGGGGGGTGACTCTGAGTGTGGAGAGGTTGCACCTGGTGCGCGGCGGGCAATTTGGAAGCTGCTGGCTGCGGACTGTGAGTGGGGGTAGGGGTCCACCGTACGCCATCGTAACACTTTTAAGGTGGCACTGAAAATCTAACCCCAGCAGGATGGCAGCGCAGAGGTCAGGCAGGACCAGAAGTTTAAAATGATCGTACACGGTCCCATCTACTACGAGTGTCACCACGCAGTAGCCGCCGATGTCCGCCGACTGGGACTCGGAGGCCATAGAAATCCGCTGTTGCGCAGGCAGGACTGGGAGAGAGCAACGCCGCACTGTGTCGGGGTGGATGAAGCTCTCCGTGCTCCCAGAGTCAAAAAGGCAGATTGTATCGTGACCATTTACCTTAATGTCCATTGTGGAACTGGCCAGTTGGTGCGGTCTCGCTTGGCCCAGTGTAACGGATGCCAGCGTAGGGGTCGGTGTGTCGCTGCGGGTATCAGATGAGGCGGTGTCGGGGGCCTGCTGCGTCCCGGCTGTCGTCCAAGATGGCGGCGTCCATGATCCCCATGTGGCTGGAGGCGTCCAAAATGGCTGCTGTACCGGTGATTCGCACATGGCCGGGGAGATCCAAGATGGCGGCCCGCATGGCCCACACGCGGCGCTGCTGGGGTTCAGGGTGGCTTTGGCCCTGCAGACGCTAGCGTAGTGTCCCTTCTTCCCGCAGCCCGAGCAGATCGCGTTTTTCGCCGGGCAGCGCGCTCTGGGGTGTTTTGCCTGGCCACAGAAGTAGCATTTCTGGCCTTGGGGCGCTGCTGTCTGGCCTTGGGACACTGCTGCGGTAGTTGGGCCGTTGTTGGGGTGTGGCTGGGGTGGCACGGCGCTATGAGGCGGTCCTACCGTGTCCCAGGCTGTCATTCCCCGCGGCGTCCATGGTGCAGAGGAGTAGGCATCCATGCCCTGGTAGGCTGCATCCAACGATAGTGCGAGTTCAGAGGCCTTGTTGAGGTCGAGGCTACTCTGCTCCAACAGTCGCTGTCGGGTGTAATTGGATCTGTGGCCCGCTACAAAAGCGTCCCGGATAAGTTCCTCTGTGTACACGGCGGCCTTTACATCCTTACAACCACAGGCCCGGCCAAGCACAGACAGTGCCTGAAGGTATTCCACGGTCGATTCCCCAGGTTGTTGTTTACGACTCCCCAGGAGGTGCCTGGCGTACATTTCGTTCACTGGGCGCGTGTACTGGTCCTTGAGGAGCTTGATAGCGTCCGCGTACGAGGTCGCGTCTTGGATGACCGAGTACACTCGGTGGTTCACTTTGGAGGTCAGGACATCCAGTTTGTTCTCGTCCGATTTGATTGCTTCGGAGGCGGTCAGGAATTTTTCGAAACACTTAAGCCAGTGAGTAAACTTGGTGGATGAGTCCGCCTCCCGATGATCTAAGTCCAGGCATGCTGGTGTGAGGATCTTCTCCATTATAAAAATGTTGTTAATAAAATTGATGCGCTATCAATTACTCATAAAAGACTGAGAGTTAGAAGAGTAACTAAAGGCCTTTATTAACAACAGAATGGAGGTCTGCCTCGCGTGGTCGACCGGTCCAGGATACAAAGGGCTGGGGAGCAGTCACCTTTATACTAGGACTTGTGGGAGGAGTCAGCCGAGGCATGTCCAGGCATGTACACAGTGGAATACAAACAGGACAAACAGGAATACAAACAGTGGTTTACCACACTTGGTTTCAGGATAAAGCAAAGCTTTAATCAACTTGTTTCAGAACATGGAGGTCGTTGTACTTCACTAGTTCCTGTCTTACAAAATGTCCCTGGAAAGCTGGGCCCACGCCCGAGTATTTATACTCCTTGGACGGCACCACCAGCTGGCCGTCCAGTGTTATTTCATGAGTCGTTTCTTTATGATGATGAGATTTATAACACCCAGTATGTTTTTAAGTTATTTTACCATTGGAAATGATTTCATTTTGACTGCACCCAATATAACCTGGTATATTTGCTTAATTGCAGTACTCAACGTACTCCTTCAGAGGAGAAAAGGATGGCACATCTCCCCCTCTTATTCTTTGTGATACAATGGGACTTGCAGAAGACACAAAATCGGGAATACGTAGTGATGATATTATCAACATCGTCAAAGGACATGTTCCTAATAAGTATCAGGTAATCTGTTATTAACAATATATTTCCTCTAATACAAAAGCAAAATACTGCGGATGCTGGAAATCTGAAATAAAAATAGAAAATGTTGGAAATACTCAGCAGGTCAGGCAGCATCTGTAGAGAGAGAAACAGAGTTAATGTTTCAGGTCAATGACTCTTCCTCTGCTCTTTTCTTTCCCGTGCACCGTCCCTGGATAAACCAGTAAACAATCTGATCTCAGCATTCTGCGTTGCTGCTCTATGACTAGTTGCCCTGAGAGCTGTGAAGAGAAGGCTGGGCTTGGTATCTGTACAGTATTGCCCCTACTGTTGTTAAGGGCTTGTTAACTACTTGTTAATGTCCTGAATTTGGGAGCGCACTTGTTGAAACTGGTTTTACAGGAACATTGGGTAGATTTAACGTTCCTGATGCACTGGATCAGAATAAGCATTTTCCCCAGCGTACCTGCCCTGCATAATACCATGGGTTCAGCTTGTTTAAGTTCGACCAGGGAGCTCCAGGTCTGGGACGGTGATTGCAGAGGTGAGATATTGAGGTCGATTTTACTAGTCCTACATCTGGATCTATTGGTTCACCAGGGCAGGGAGGATTGCAAGCCGAGGAGCCTGCTCAATTGCTGCCTATTAGTTTCAATTCTACTGTAGCCTGTGGTGTTAGCGGGCTGCTGCTGCCGTTTAAAGGAACCAAGGAACCTAGGAACAGGAGGAGGCCATTCAGCCCCTCAAGCCTGTTCCGCCATTCAGTGAGATCATGGCTGAACTGTGAACTAACTCCATATACCCGCCTTTGGCCCACATCCCTTAATACCTTTGGTTAACAAAAAGCTATCAATCTCAGATTTAAAATTAACATTTGACCCAGCTTCAATTGCCGTTTGTGGAAGAGAGTTCCAAACTTCTCCCACCCTTTGTGCGTAGAAGTGTTTCCTAATTTCACCCCTGAAAGGTCTGGCTCTAATTTTTAGACTCTGCCCCCTAGTCCTAGAATCCCCAACCAGAGGAAATAGTTTCTCTCTAGCCTATCTGTTCCCCTTAATATCTTGAAAATTTCGATCAAATCATCCCTTAACCTTCTAAATTCCAGGGAATACAACCCTAGTTTGTGTAATCTCTCCTTGTAATTTAAACCTTGGAGTCCAGGTTTCATTCTGGTAAACCTATGCTGCAAGGCCAATATATCCTTCCTAAGGTGTGGTGCCCAGAACTGAACACAGTACTCCAGGTGTGGCCTAACCAGGTTTTTGTATAGCCGCAGCATAACTTCTACCCCCTTGTATTCTCGTCCTCTAGATATAAAGGCCAGCATTCCCTTAGCCTTTTTGATTATTTTCTGTACCTGTTCATGACATTTTAAGGATCTATATATATGGACCTCTAGCTTTCTAGCTTTTCACCATTTTAGAAAATACTCTGATCTATCCTTTTTACATCCAAAATGGATGACCTCACACTTGTCTACATTGAAATCCAATTGCCACAGTTCTGCCCATTCACTTAACCTATTAATATATCTTTGTAATGTTATGCTTCCATCTACATTGCTTACAATGCCACCTATCTTTGTGTCATTGGCAAACTTAGATATGTGGCCCTCTATCCCATCATCTAAGTCATTAATAAATATTGTGATTAGTTGAGGCCCCAACATAGACCCCTATGGGACACCACTAGTCACATCCTTGCAATTAGAGTACCTGCCCATTACCCCTACTCGCTGTCTCCGGCCACTCAGCCAATTTCCTCACCAGGTCAATAATTTGCCTTCAATTCCATGAGCTTCATCTTTAGCTAACAGTCTCTTAAGAGGGAAATGCCTTCTGGAAGTCCCTATAAATAACATCCATAGACATTCCCCTGTCCACTGCTTTAGCCATCTCTCAAAGGGGAGCAGCATGTAATTTGTTTACTGAAATTTGTTGCTGTGGAGGAGAAGGAAATGGAAGCATAGAAACATAGAAAAATAGGAGCAGGAGTAGGCCATTCGGCCCTTCGAGCCTGCTCCGCCATTCAATACGATCATGGCTGATCCTCTATCTCAATACCATATTCCCACTCTTTCCTCATACCCCTTGATGCCTTTTGCGTCTAGAAATCTATCTATCTCCTTCTTGAATATATTTAATGAATTGGCCTCCACAACCTTCTGTCGTAGAGAATTCCACAGGTTCACCACTCTCTGGGTGAAGAAATTTCTCCTCATCTCAGTCCTAAATGTCCTACCCCGTATCCTGAGACTGTGACCCCTCGTTCTAGACCCTCCCCAGCCAGGAGAAACATCCTCCCTGCATCCAGTCTGTCTAACCCTGTCAGAATTTTATATGTTTCAATGAGATCCCCTCTCATTCTTCTAAACTCTAGTGAATACAGGCCTAGTTGACCCAATCTCCCCTCATACGACGTTTCAGTTGCTGACTCCAGTGATTTGGACCTTTGAGACTTGCCTACAGAGTCTGATACCTGAGCATCAGCTTTTGGTGCAGTTTTTGAGAGTGTGCCTGCTATTGTGCAGCAAAGAGCAGGGGAGTGGGACTAATTGGATAGCTCTTTCAAAAAGCACAGGCACGATGGGCCGAATGGACTCCTGTGCTGTATGATTCTAGATAACCCTGACATTTAGGCCTAGATTAACGTCTTTCCTGTGCACCATGTTCTCTTGCCTGTTTCATTAGTTACTACCTTCTGTAGTCAGTCATGTTTCTGATATTCCTGCTTCATCGTAGTTCCCCACTGCCATGTTCAGGTATCTTCTTTTCAATACTTGTAGGATTTATATGTGCATGCCTTATTATTAACTGTTTAGCCCTTATTTTAGCTGTCCTTTTGGTTGATTCCAGTAGACCTATTCGAGTTACTCATGCTGACCTGTTGGCTAACGCACAGTCCAATCAGTCTCTTGGGCTTTGAAATTATGATGTTCGACAGTAATATACAAACAATTAATATATTTGCAGGAAATTCAACCTCTATTTTAGCGGACTTTCTCAGGGCAATTCTCAACTGCAGCACATATCAGGCTCCAGTTGAAAGTATAGGTGATTGGGAGGTGATCTGATCGAGGTGTTTAAAATGTTAAAGTGAATTGATAGGGTAGATACAGAGAATCTATTGTGGGAGAATCAAGAATGTGGGGAACATAATCTTAAAATTAGAGCTAGGTCATTCAGGAGTGAAAGCAGGAAGCACTTTTTCCACACAAAGGGTAGTAGAAAGCTGGAACTCTCTCTCCCCAAAAGGCCATGGATGCTGGGGGACAATTGAAATTTTCAAGACTGAGATTGCTAGATTTTGTTAGTGAAGGGTATCAAGGGATATGGAGTTGAGGTACAGATCTAATTGAATGGCGGAGCAGGCTTGAGGAGTTGAATGGCCGACTCCTGTTCCTATGATCGCGCTGCCCGCCCAATGGCTGCAGCCAATGACCCCATTTTCATGGCCGTTCTGCCCATTAGTACTTGAAAGTTACAATGGTGTAGGAGCGATTTAAATATTTTAACATGGCTCCTCCTTGTTTTGGGCCAAAGGATTAGCTGTCGATTTGCTGGCCTTGCCAATGATGCCCGCATCGCGAGAATGAATAAAAAAGATGTATTCTTTTAACATCAGGTTCTTTTTCTTGCAGTTCAGTGCAGCTTTCCCAATTACAGCTGATACAAAGGACTACATTAAATCAGTAACTGTTGGTGAGAAGATACACTGTGTTGTATATGTGATTGACGCAAACAAAGCCACCATCCTCTCCACTGAAATGGAAAAGAAAATTTGTGCCATTCGATCGCAGGTTAATCAGCTGGGTGAGTGTTGTAGCCCAGGAGTGTCTAAGAAGTAGATCATATCCCAAATGCAGCCCGTGATCCGGCCCTCCAAACTTGTGCTGATTCCATGCATAAACCTGGCTTCAAATTCCTGGCCCCAGACAGGGCGGATAGCTGGATTTCTACCTGGAGGTGGACCAGAATTCTGGGGTGGAAGCCGATTCGACTGGGATTCTGCACCATTTGCTGTGGCTCTTCAAATTCCAGTAGGGAGAGAGCCATGGATGGGTCTTCCACATGCAACCCCCCCCCAACCTCCCCTCTCCCCGCCCCACCCCCTCCCCCGCCATCAAGGGGACATGTCTGGAGAAGTTCCTGGGCTTCTTTGGGAAAGTCTGCCTTGTTCGCATCCTGAGAGGCCCAACTGTTATGGGCCGAGTAAAGACGAGAGTAAGGTCATCAATCTCTGAGGGGATCGATCACGTTACTCTGAAGTCACAATGGCTCCGCTGGGAGTGAAAACTTTTCATTCCAATGTTTTTCTTCAAGTCCAGAAGGGCCTAGGGGGGATTTCAGGCAGAGAGGCTGAGCCACCTGGCTTTCTATTGACTTCAAGTGAAAAGAAAATGGGGTGGAGTGTAAATTGAGCTGCCCATTCACTATTGCCCATTTTGCACTGCTGCCCAAGATGAATTTCACCCCCTATGTTTCAACAGACAGTGCAACTTCTATTAGCTCAATTAAAATGAACTGCTTTCCTGATTATTCGCTGAAATTTTCCCAGGCGTTGCCTGACTGCACTGCTCACTACTTTTCCCTGTCTTAGCTAACCGAAAGAACGAAAGAAAGAGCCTACATTTTATACAGCACCTTTCACAACCGCAGAACATCCAAAAGCGCTTCACAGCCAATAAAGTACTCTTGAAGTGAAGTCACTGTTGTAATGTAGTAATATGGTAGCTAATTTGTGCACAGCAAGGCCCAAAAACAATGAGATAAATGACAGGATGATCTGTTTTAGCGATGTTGGTTCAGGGATAAATGTTGACCAGAACACTGGGGAGAACACCCCTGCTCTTCTTCAAGTAGTGTGATGGGTAACTAACCTCACAATACAATAAAGATTGAATTTAATTTATATTATTTGTATTGGAGATGTCTTCACTGCTGTGTCCAAATGTTTGGTACTTGTGATATCCACCAATTTGCATTTTATATCTGATGGAAATCCCTCCATTTAGGGACATCATGAAGGTTGCACGGGACATAGAAAGAACTTGCATTGTTATGGTGCCTTTCACATGAAAGATAATAGATGTAAAATTCATTGCTATTTCTGAGCATTCTAGGTTATGCAGATTTTTTAAAAAAGTCTATCCATTTATATTGTTGGAGGTGCCGTTTTTTCTGAGATGTTAAACCAAGGCGCCATCTGCTGTTCAGGTGGATGTAAAAGATCACATGGCACTAAGCAAGAGGAAGGGAGTTCTCCTAGTGTACTGGCCAATAGTGATCCATCAAGCAACATGAAAAACAAATTATGTGGTCATTATCTCATTGCTATTTGTGGGAGTTTGCGTATTTAAATAGGCTGCTGCATTTGCCTACACAACAATAGGGACTACACTAACAAAGTAATTAATTGATTGTAAGGTGCTTTGGGACTTCTTGAGAACATGGAAGATGTTACATAAATGCAAATTCTTTCTGCTTTCTTTTTTAACTAAGAGCAATGCCATAGGAGGTCTGCTTCACGTCTAACATTGAGTGTGCATCTGTCACCCTTCAGGCAGTACACTTTGTCACACATACGTATACACTTGATTGCCACCCCATCCACCACCTTAAACGTTCACTCCCTCCACCACTGGCACACTGTGGCTGCAGTGTGTACCATCTACAAGATGCACTGCAGCAACTTGCCAAGGTTTCTACGACAGCACCTCCCAAACCTGCGACCTCTACCACCTAGAAGGACAAGGGTAGCAGGCGCATGGGAACACCACCACCTCCAAGTTCCCCTCCAAGTCACACACCATCCTGACTTGGACATATATTGCCGTTCCTTCATCGTCGCTGGGTCAAAATCCTGGAATTCCCTCCTGTGGGATTACCTTCACCACACGGACTGCAGTTGTTCAAGAAGGCAGCTCACCACCACCTTTTCTAGGGCAATTAGGGATGGGCAGTAAATGTTGGCCTTGCCAGTGACGCCTACATCTCAGGAACGAATTAAAAAAAAATTCTGTCACATTTAAAAAATACATTAAAAATCAGAAAGAAAGTCAGTCATTTCGTACTGGTTTCTTCTGACCTTGGGGAGGAGTTGATATTGATAAGCAGCTGCAAACCTACAAAGAAATGTTCCCACCAATAGTAATTAGGCTCTACTTGACATAAAGCTGTGCTTACTAACAGCAATTAGACTTACTGGCATTAAAGAGATAGGTCTGATAACACACAGCTCCACCTTAGAAGGAGATAATTCACATTATATTCCATAATATAATACTGCTGTCCTTACCCTCTGATGTATTGTGAGCAATGCCATCAGAGATCTGCTTATAAATAAATGATTTCTTTCATTATATAGAGATACCACAGATTGTTTTATTAACAAAAGTGGATGAAACATGTCCTTTGGTTGGGAAAGATGTGGAAAATGTCTATCGGAGTGAATACATTGAAAAAAAGGTACAAAATCTACCGTATTACCAATTTCAGTAGCTTCATCGTTCAAAGTGTGCACTTGTTGGTGATCAAAGTACTTTAAATAGAATTTGGGAATTTCTTTATTCTTAATAAGTGGCATCATATGAGTCTTGGAGAAAGCCCATCGATGATTCCCCAGGATAAGAACATAAGAATTAGGAGCAGGAGTCGGCCATATTGCCCTTCGAGCCTGCTCCACCATTCAATAAGGTCATGGCTGATCTTTGACCTCAACTCCACTTTCCTGCCCGATCCTCATATCCCTCGATTCCCCTAGAGTCCAAAACTCTATCTATCTCAGCCTTGAATATACCCAACGACTGAGCATCTACAGCTCTCTGGGGCAGAGAATTCTAAAGATTTACAACCCTCTGAGTGAAGAAATTCCTCCTCATTTCAATCCTAAATGGCCGACCCCTTATCCTGAGACTGTGGATTCTCCAGCAAGGGGAAATAATGGCCCAGAACTTGGTGTCGGGGGCTTGCCGCGCGTGCAAGCCCCCGATCTGCACTCACCCTGCGCGCTGACATCTGAAGCCCGGGCCTGCTTGCATTTCCTTTCACAGGCCCGGTTCAGATGTCAGCGCGCACTGCTTACCTGATCCAGTGCGATGTGCCGGCTGGGATCAGGTGAGCACTGTACAACCAATCAGGGGAGGGGAAGGTTCATTCATGAGTTTGAGAGTAAGAACTGTCAAACTCATGAAAACTACGGGGGCCCAAAACACTATTTAAACTTTAAATAAAAATTTAAAAAACATCCCAATCATTAAATTAAGTATAAATAAGTTAAAAAAAATAATTTAAACAATAATTTTTTTTGAAAAAAATAAATTTTTAATAAAAAGGGTCTAAAACTAAACGTACCTTATTGTAGATTCTTAAAAATAATAAACCTGTGGAAATTTTTTTTCTAAATTACACTAAAACACCACTTACCTGTAAAAATAAATACTTACGTGTGCTTTTTACAAGCGTAAAGACTGGAGGCCTTTACACATGCGCAAATCCCCCAAAACAGAGGAAATCCAAGACGCACGTGCTGCCCCCTACAGCGCACGCGCTAGCCTCTTCAACTCTTGGGTTGGAGGAGAGGAAATGCCGGTTTTCAGCGCATGCGCTGTGCATGCTGAAAACCGGCATTTCCTCCGGCCAGACGCGTGAGTACCCCTTCCGTACTCATGCGTTTGGGGAGGAATTACTGCCCCAATCTCAGCAACTAATATCTGGGATGGAGGGACTAAGCTATGATAACAGTGTGGACAAATTTTGCATTCCTTGGAGATGAATGAGGTCAATAGGAGATCTGATTGAGTGGTTTAACATAATGAAGGTAATTGAGAGGATCACTAGGGAATGGCTCTTCCCTGCAGTAGAGGAAACCAATACAAGGAGGCAATAACTTAGAATTAGAACTAAATTGGTTAAAAGAAAATGCAGGAAAAATATCTTCACACAAAAGGTTGTGAGAATGTGGAACACATTGTCCCAGTAAAGCATAGATGTGGAATATGGATGAGAGGTTTCTGGATTGCACTCTCCAGAACATGGTCACTCAAAGCAGCAACACTGGACAGTTCAGGACACAGGGATAATGCTTAAAGAGAAAAGTGGGTGACCACTTGCAGGGGCAGCAGAGGGAGACGGGAATCACTAGGGGCAGGGAACCCCCGAGTTACTGGAACTTTCCCATAGAAACAAAGGCCAGAAAAATCCTGGATCCCTGCCGATGACAGAAAAATAGGGGTGCTTGGTAATCAGTGAGAAGGACCGTAAAAGACTTCAGGAGGCCATAGACAGGTTAATGCAATGGGCAGGCAGGTGGATGCAATTTAATGTTGGTAAGTGTGAGGTAATACTTTTTTGGGAGGAAAAATAAAGAATGGGAGTGTACACTCATTGGAGAGTCACTGAAGGGTGTGCATGAATACAGAGACCCAGGGTTTCAATTATATAATTCCCTGAAAGGACGAGTGCTGGCTGATAAAATGATTAAAAAATGGCAATAGAATTATGTTTTTGTAAATGGGGCATGGATTACAAGAATAAAGAAGTAATGATGAATTTGTACAAAACATTGGTCAGGCCACAGTGAGAGCACTGTGTGCGGTTTTGGGCACCCCATTAAAAATAAAACAATAAAGTCATTATGGGCTGGATTTTCATTGAGGAGGCGGGCAGGAGGCGGGACTAAAACTTTCGGGGTTGTAGTCCCGCCTCCATCAAAATGTGGCCAATCCACGCGATTTGAACTTGATTGACCTTGTTGAGCCCACCCAGCGTGAATTCATCAGGACGATGCTAGGGATGTCAAACTGCAGTTATGAGGAGAGATTTAAAAAAAAACAGAAAGCGCTGGCGACACTCAGCAGGTGAGACAGCATTTGTGGAGAGAGAAAAAGAGGTGAGGTTCCAGCTCGATGACCTTTCTCTCTCTCCGCAGATGCTGCCTAACCGGCTGAGCGTTTCCGGCGTTTTCTGTTTTAGTTTCAGAATTCTACCTTGCGCAGTATTTTGCTTTTGCGTAGTTATGAGCAAGGTTCCCTGTAATTTTTGGGGGGCCCATACGCCCCCTTTAGCGGCCTGTTCAAAATTCTGCGCATGCGTGTTTTTTTTCAGTTTTAAAAGCCGGCTCACCGGCTGCGCGGGAGCTCAGGAGCTTAAAGGGAACGTTGGTTACAAGGAGACTATTTCCACTGAAACAGATAAAGCTAAGAGGAGATTTAATACGAGGTTTTTAAAACTGTGAAGGAGGGAAAGACTATTTCCTCTGGTTTGGGGAGCATATGACAAGGGGCCACGAATATGAAATTCTCACTAAAAGATGAGGCTAAAGGTTAGGAAAAGTGTCTTTAAAAAGAGGGCTGTTGGAGCGTGGAATGCTTTGTTACTGGGAATAGTTGATGCAGTGGCTTTTGCAACTTTTAAAAGGAAATTGTGTAAATATTTGTAGCAGAGGAAGCTACGGGGAAGCTACGGGGCTATGGAGAGAGAACATAGGGCAACAGGACTGGTTTTTGATTGTTACTGGGCTACGGAAAGAGAGCAGGACAGTGCGATTAGTTTTGGATTGAAATAGGGCTTTGGGGAGAACATAAGAACATAAGAAATAGGAGCAGGAGTAGGCCAATCGGCCCCTCGAGCCTGCTCCGCCATTCAATAAGATCATGGCTGATCTGATCCTAACCGCCAATCTACTATCACAGAACCATCTCCTGAATCTAACAGAATTAGACACACAAAATAGGAGCAGGATCAGGCTACACGGCCCCTGGGCCCGCTCCGCTACCCACAGGGCCATGACCAATCCGAACCTAGACTCATGTCCAAATTCCTGCCCGCTCCCCGTAACCTTTAATTCCCTTTACTTCTAGGAAACTGTCTATTTCTGTTTTAAATTTATGTAATGATGTAGCTTCTACAGCTTTTTGGGGCAGCATATTCCATGGACCTACCACCCTCTGAGTGAAGTAGTTCCTCCTCATCTCAGTTTTGAAAGAGCAGCCCCTTATTCAAAGACTATGCCCCCTAGTTCTAGTTTCACCCATCATCGGGAACATCCTCCCCGCATCCACCCGATCCAACCCCTTCACAATCTTATATGTTTCAATAAGATCGCCTCTCATTCTTCTGAACTCCAATGAGTAGAGTCCCAATCTACTCAACCTCTCCTCATATGTCCATCCCCTCATCCCCGGGATTAACCGAGTGAACCTTCTTTGTACTGACTCGAGAGCAAGTATGTCCTTTCTTAAGTATGGACACCAAAACTGTACGCAGTATTCCAGGTGCAGTCTCACCAATACCTTGTACAACTGAAGCAATACCTCCCTATTTTTATATTCTATCCCCCTAGCAATGAAAGCCAACATTCCATTGGCCTTCTTAATCACTTGCTGCACCTGCATACTAACCTTTTGAGTTTCGTGCACCAAGACCCCCAGATCCCTTTGTACTTCAGTACTTTCCAGTTTCTTGCCATTAAGATAATAACTTGCTCTACGATTTTTCCTGCCAAAGTGCATAACCTCACACTTTCCAGTATTGTATTCCATCTGCCAAATCTCTGCCCACTTACTTAGCCTGTCTATGTCCCCTTGCAGGTTTTTTATGTCCTCCTCACTCACTACTTTCCCTCCCATCTTTGTATCATCTGCAAACTTTGATATGTTACACTCGGTCCCCTCCTCCAAATCGTTAATATAGATTGTAAAGAGTTGGGGACCCAGCACTGACCCCTGCGGAACACCACTAGTTACTGATTGCCAGTCTGAGAATGAACCATTTATTCCAACTCTCTGCCTTCTGTTAGATAGCCAATCCTCTATCCATGCCAGAATATTATCCCCAATCCCATGATTTTTTATCTTAAGCAATAATCTTTTGTGTGGCACCTTGTCAAATGCCTTTTGGAAGTCTAAATACACTACGTCCACTGGTTCCCCTTTATCCACCCTATATGTTACTTCCTCAAAGAACTCCAGCAAATTTGTCAAACATGACTTCCCCTTCATAAAACCATGCTGACTTTGTCCTATTAAATTATGTTTATCCAAATGTCCCGTTACTGTCTCCTTAATAATGGACTCCAAAATTTTACCTACCACAGATGTTAGGCTAACCGGTCTATAGTTTCCAGCCTTCTGTCTACTGCCCTTTTTAAATAAGGGTGTTACATTAGCAGTTTTCCAGTCTACCGGGACCTTTGCCGAGTCCAGGGAGTTTTGGAAAATTATTACCAATGCATCCACAATCCCTACCGCCACTTCCCTCAAGACCCTAGGATGTAAGCCATCAGGTCCAGGTGATTTATCCGCCTTGAGTCCCATTATTTTACCGAGTACCACTTCCTTAGTGATTTTGATCGTGTTTAGCTCCTCCCCCCCTTTAGCTCCCTGTTTGTCACGTGTTGGGATATTCTTAGTGTCTTCTACTGTAAAGTCTGATATAAAATATTCATTCAGTGTTTTTGCCATCTCCATATTTCCCACCATTAATTTCCCGGTCTCATCCTCTAAGGGACCAACATTTACTTTAGCCACCCTTTTTCTTTTTATCTATATATATAAAAGAGCTCTTCTGTCTGTCCCGATGTCTGTCTGTCCCGATGTCTGTCTGTCCCGATGTCTGTCTGTCTGTCCGTGTTCTATACGTTTGAAAGTTATAGAGCGTACCGACGCGCGCGTCGCCTCAAAAGAAAGCTTGCGATTCCGGACCGGTGATAGGCGTATTTACGTTTCGGCCGGACAAAAATCGCGCCCGCGGTATCCAAAAAACTTTCAGCGTTCCGCTCATTAGCATCTCATTAGCGACCGTGTGACGTCGAGGTCGACCAATCGTACGGCGGGTTCCTGGCGCGTGCCATCCTACAGTTGAGTGTCGAGTGACTCGACGATTGACCAATCCTACGCTTCGGTGACCTGACCGGTCGACCAATCGGTGCGTGTGTGGGCGGGCCTTATCGTTCTGAACCGAGGTGAGTGGCCGCCATCTTGCTTCCATTCTTTTTCCTGCTTTCTGCGCCTTTCTTTTCAAATATACATTTCCAGCAAAATAAAATTGAATTTATTAAATTGTTTTAAAAAAAACTTCATTCATTTGTAAATATTTTTTCTAAACTGAACATTCTTTTTCCTACCTTTTCCCGTTTTTTTGTTAGGCCTGAAAGCCTGGGACTTTCTTGCCCAGCCAGGCCCGAGCAAGGGCTTCTGCTAAGCTCCTCACCCCGCCCCCGCGTCACGTTACCTGGGGCAACGTCGTCAGCCACGAGGGTCAGGGTGCGGGCGCAGCAGGAGCAGGTGAGACGCGGCGTCGGATCTCGGCCTTGGTGAGCGGGAAGGGTTACCCCGGCAACCAGAGCCGCAATCAGCGGAATTCAAGCCGGCTCGGCTGGGGTGGGGGGGGGGGGCTCGGAGAGCGGGGCAAGGCGGCTGGTGCTTGGAGAGCGGGGCTCTCAGCCGGGGGGGGCGGGGCTCGGAGAGCGGGGCTCTCGGCCGGGGGGAGGCGGGGCTCGGAGAGCGGGGCTCTCGGCCAGGGGGGGCGGGGCTCGGAGAGCGCGGCTCTCGGCCGGGGGGGGCGGGGCTCGGAGAACGCGGCTCTCGGCAGTGCGGGGCGGGGCGGCGTCAGCCACGAGGGTCAGGGTGCGCGCGCAGCAGGAGCAGCTGAGACGCGGCGTCTTGAAAAAGAAAAAAAAAGGTAACCCCGGCAACGGAGCCCGCTGCGGCTCTCGGGCGGGGCGGGTTACCCCGGCAACGGGGCACGCCGGCCGTCTTGAAACCAGCTCGCGTCTCCTGAATGCGCGGGGGAAGAGGCCCGGCGCATGCCTGACAGGTAAGGAGGGTCTTCGTTCACGTTGGGCGGGTTCCTCGGGTGCTGATCCCTGGCGGTGTGGGGCCGGAGCCCGGCTCTTACCTTGCCCTGGAGAGCGGGCGGATGGCGGGGCCTGGTGGGGGGGAGGGAAGAGAGAGAGAGAGGGTGGGGGGGAGGGAAGAGAGAGAGAGGGTGGGGGGAGGGGAGAGTGGGGGAGGGAGAGAGACTGGTGGCGGGAGAGGGTGAGGGAGGGAAAGAGTGAGGGGGTGGGACAGGGAGGGAGAGCTTACCTTCTTCCTTCGCAGGGGTCCATCGGGCCACCTTCCCCCCGCCCCCCCCCGTCGCGCTCTCTCGTCCCCCCCCGCCGCGCTCTCTCTTCCCCCCCCGTCGCGCTCTCTCTTCCCCCCCCGTCGCGCTCTCTCTTCCCCCCCCGTCGCGCTCTCTCTTCCCCCCGTCGCGCTCTCTCTTCCCCCCCGTCGCGCTCTCTCTTCCCCCCCGTCGCGCTCTCTCTTCCCCCCGTCGCGCTCTCTCTTCCCCCCCGTCGCGCTCTCTCTTCCCACCCGTCGCGCTCGCTCTTCCCCCCCTCGCGCTCTCTCTTCCCCCCCTCGCGCTCTCTCTTCCCCCCCTCGCGCTCTCTCTTCCCCCCCTCGCACTCTCTCTTCCCCCCTCGCGCTCTCTCTTCCCCCCCGTCGCGCGCTCTCTTCCCCCCCGTCGCGCGCTCTTTTCCCCCCGTCGCGCGCTCTCTTCCCAGTCTCACTCTCTCTCTATCACACTCCCAGTCTCACTCTCTTCTCCCCCCAGTCTCTCTCTCTCTCTCTCCCCCCCAGTCTCTATCTCTCTCTCTCACCCCGTCTCTCTCTCCTTCCCTCTCTCTCTCTCTCTCCTTCCCTCTCTCTCACTCTCTCCTTCCCCTCTCTCTCTCTCTCCTTCCCCCTCTCTCTCCTTCCCTCTCTCTCTCTCCTTCCCCCTCTCTCTCTTTCCCTCTCTCTCTCCTTCCCTCTCTCTCCTTCCCTCTCTCTCTCCTTCCCACTCTCTCTCCTTCCCTCTCTCTCCTTCCCTCTCTCTCTCTCCTTCCCTCTCTCTCTCTCCTTTCCTCTCTCTCTCTCTCCTTC
This sequence comes from Somniosus microcephalus, assembly GCF_052327205.1. NCBI lineage: Eukaryota > Metazoa > Chordata > Chondrichthyes > Squaliformes > Somniosidae > Somniosus > Somniosus microcephalus. Next base: position 357,548,722 of record NC_140989.1, read on the forward strand.
CCTCTCTCTCTCTCCTTCCCTCTCTCTCTCTCCTTCCCTCTCTCTCTCTCTCCTTCCCTCTCTCTCCTTCCCCCTCTCTCTCTCTCCTTCCCTCTCTCTCTCCTTCCCTCTCTCTCTCTCTCTCCTTCCATCTCTCTCTCTCTCTCCTTTCCTCTCTCTCTCTCTCCTTCCCTCTCTCTCTCTCCTTCCCTCTCTCTCTCTCCTTCCCTCTCTCTCTCTCTCCTTCCCTCTCTCTCCTTCCCCCTCTCTCTCTCTCCTTCCCTCTCTCTCTCCTTCCCTCTCTCTCTCTCTCTCCTTCCCTCTCTCTCTCTCACGCTCCCAATCTCTCTCTCTCACACTCCCAATCTCTCTCTCTCACACTCCCAATCTCTCTCTCTCTCACACTCCCAATCTCTCTCTCTCACACTCCCAATCTCTCTCTCTCTCACGCTCCCAATCTCTCTCTCTCTCACACTCCCAATCTCTCTCTCTCACACTCCCAATCTCTCTCTCTCTCACACTCCCAATCTCTCTCTCTCTCACACTCCCAGTCTCTCTCTCTCTCTCACTCCCAATCTCTCTCTCTCACACTCCCAATCTCTCTCTCACACTCCCAGTCTCTCTCTCTCTCACACTCCCAATCTCTCTCTCTCTCACACTCCCAATCTCTCTCACACCCCCAATCTCTCTCTCTCTCACACTCCCAATCTCTCTCTCTCTCACACTCCCAGTCTCTCTCTCTCTCACACTCCCAATCTCTCTCTCTCTCACACTCCCAATCTCTCTCTCACACTCCCAATCTCTCTCTCACACTCCCAATCTCTCTCACACTCCCAGTCTCTCTCTCTCTCACTCCTAATCTCTCTCTCTCTCACACTCCCACTCTCTCTCTCACACTCCCAATCTCTCTCTCTCCCACAATTCCAGTCTCTCTCTCTCTCACTCCTAATCTCTCTCTCTCTCACACTCCCAATCTCTCTCTCTCTCACACTCCCAATCTCTCTCTCGCCCACAATCCCAGTCTCTCTCTCTCTCACTCCTAATCTCTCTCTCTCTCACACTCCCAATCTCTCTCTCTCACACTCCCAATCTCTCTCTCTCTCACACTCCCAATCTCTCTCTCTCCCACAATGCCAGTCTCTCTCTCTCTCACTCCCAATCTCTCTCTCTCTCACACTCCCGATCTCTCTCTCTCACACTCCCAATCTCTCTCTCTCTCTCACACTCCCAATCTCTCTCTCTCTCACACTCCCAATCTCTCTCTCTCTCACACTCCCAATCTCTCTCTCTCTCACGCTCCCAATCTCTCTCTCTCTCACACTCCCAATCTCTCTCTCACACTCCCAACCTCTCTCTCTCTCACACTCCCAATCTCTCTCTCTCACACTCCCAGTCTCTCTCTCTCACACTCCCAATCTCTCTCTCTCTCACACTCCCAATCTCTCTCTCTCTCACACTCCCAATCTCTCTCTCTCTCACACTCCCAATCTCTCTCTCTCTCACGCTCCCAATCTCTCTCTCTCTCACATTCCCAATCTCTCTCTCTCACACTCCCAATCTCTCTCTCTCTCACACTCCCAATCTCTCTCTCTCACACTCCCAATCTCTCTCTCTCTCACACTCCCAATCTCTCTCTCTCTCACACTCCCAATCTCTCTCTCACACTCCCAATCTCTCTCTCTCTCACACTCCCAATCTCTCTCACACTCCCAGTCTCTCTCTCTCTCACTCCTAATCTCTCTCTCTCTCACACTCCCAATCTCTCTCTCTCTCACACTCCCAATCTCTCTCTCGCCCACAATCCCAGTCTCTCTCTCTCTCACTCCTAATCTCTCTCTCTCTCACACTCCCAATCTCTCTCTCTCACACTCCCAATCTCTCTCTCTCTCACACTCCCAATCTCTCTCTCTCCCACAATCCCAGTCTCTCTCTCTCTCACTCCCAATCTCTCTCTCTCTCACACTCCCGATCTCTCTCTCTCACACTCCCAATCTCTCTCTCTCTCACACTCCCAATCTCTCTCTCTCTCACACTCCCAATCTCTCTCTCTCTCACACTCCCAATCTCTCTCTCTCTCACGCTCCCAATCTCTCTCTCTCTCACACTCCCAATCTCTCTCTCACACTCCCAATCTCTCTCTCTCACACTCCCAATCTCTCTCTCTCTCACACTCCCAATCTCTCTCTCTCACACTCCCAGTCTCTCTCTCTCACACTCCCAATCTCTCTCTCTCTCACACTCCCAATCTCTCTCTCTCTCACACTCCCAATCTCTCTCTCTCTCACACTCCCAATCTCTCTCTCTCTCACGCTCCCAATCTCTCTCTCTCTCTCACATTCCCAATCTCTCTCTCTCACACTCCCAATCTCTCTCTCTCTCACACTCCCAATCTCTCTCTCTCACACTCCCAATCTCTCTCTCTCTCACACTCCCAATCTCTCTCTCTCTCACATTCCCAATCTCTCTCTCACACTCCCAGTCTCTCTCTCTCACACTCCCAATCTCTCTCTCTCACACTCCCAGTCTCTCTCTCTCACACTCCCAATCTCTCTCTCTCACACTCCCAATCTCTCTCTCTCTCACACTCCTAATCTCTCTCTCTCTCACACTCCCAATCTCTCAAATTCAAATTCAAATTCAAATCGCTTTATTGGCATGAAAAGGTACATCTTATGTTGCCAAAGCATCAAAATACATTTATGGTTGAACACATAAACGCAGTTCTATTCATACAGTGTATAAACAGGTATATCCCTGAGTGTATAAATATACATTCGCCTTGTTTATATGTACTCTTTTCTTAGTTTACTGGTTGTCCCTCTGTTCATGGCAAGCTGTAACATAGTGTGCCGCCAGTGTTACACAGCTTCTCTCCTCCCCCAGTAGGAATGGGAGTTTTTGGTTGTCATTCAGATTTCTGAATTCAGGGCATATTTGTGAGAATTCTTGGTAGAAATTCTCCCTGATGCCCTGATATTTTCCACAGGCTGTGAGGAAGTGCATCTCTGTCTCCACTACTCCCTGACTGCAGTGAGAGCATATCCTGTCTTCTCTTGGCAGCCTGGTCTGCCTGTGTCTGCCTTTTTCGATCGCTAGGCTATGTTCGCTAAGTCTGTACCTTGTCAAGGTTCTTCTCAGTTTGTTATCCTTTACCATGGTCAGGTAATCAGCTATGTTGTATTGTCTGTTTAGGGCCAAGTAGCAATTGAGTTTGCTTTGGGTTTTTGTTGTTTCTGCCCAATATGTCAGATATTTTTCCTTTTGCTTAGCGACGATTGTGTTGGGTCGAATTCTTTGTGTTACCCTGTCACTGTCCTGGGGCTGGTTATTGTTAGTATTGTTAGTAGTTACTTCACTGAGTCCCAGGACTAGTTGACTGAGGGTATTCTTCTTTAAGGTCAGCTCTTGGCATTTCAGGGCATCGTAGTGATAGCATTGGGGGTTGCTCATTTGTAGGTGATTCCAAAATTTGGTGGCTCTTTTTTGGATAGTGATTATTAATGGATATTGGCCTAGTTCCGCCCTGCATGCATTGTTTACTGTTTTCCTTTGAGTCCGGAGGATACTTTTACAGAATTCTGCATGTAGGATCTCAATTGGGTGTTTGTCCCATTTTGCAAATTCTTGTTGTGTTAGCGGTCCCCATACCTCACTGCCATAGAGTGCAATTGGTTCAATTACTGATTTGAAAATTTTGAGCCAAATGCTAATTGGGATTTCTATTTGGATTGATTTTTTGATGGCATAGAAAGCCCTTCTTGCTTTCTCTTTCAGTTCATTCACAGCCAGTTTGAAGTTTCCCGTAGAACTGATTTTTAAGCCCAAGTATGTGTAGTTAGTGGTTTGTTCAATTTTGGTTGTTCCTACTGTGAAATTTATTTTGGGTCCCTGATGTTTGGATCTTTGCTGGAACACAAGGACTTTGGTTTTTTGGGGATTTATTGTCAGGGCCCAAGTCTGGCAGTACGACTCCAGCAGGTCCAGGTTCTGCTGTAGACCCTCCTTAGTTGGTGACAGCAGAACCAGGTCGTCTGCATAGAGGAGGAATTTAACCTTGGATTCATATAGGGTGAGGCCGGGTGCTGTAGATTGTTCAAGTAGTTTTGCCAATCCATTTATGTAAATATTAAAGAGTGTCGGTGAGATTGGCGAGCCCTGCGTCACCCCCCGCCCCTGTGGGAAGTATTTTGTTTGTTTGTCTCCAGTTTTAACTGCACATTTGTTGTTTGTATACATTGATTTAATTACATCATATGTTTTCCCTCCTACCCCGCTTTCGATAAGTTTCAGGAATAAACCGTCATGCCAGATGGAGTCGAAAGCCTTCTGGAAATCTACAAAGCATGCGTAGATTTTGCTTTTGTTATGGTGAACGTGTTTGTCAATTAGGGTCTGTAGGGTGAAGATATGATCGGATGTTCTATAGTTTGGCAGGAATCCAATTTGGCTTTTACTCAAGACATTGTGCTCCTCAAGGAAGTTTATGTCTTTTTTTTATGATGCTACAGAATACCTTCCCCAGGTTACTGTTTACACAGATGCCTCGATAGTTGTTTGGGTCGATTTTGTCCCCACTTTTGTATATGGGCGTTATGAGTCCTTTGTTCCAGATATCAGGGAAATAACCGACACTCAGAACCAAGTTGAAGAGTTTTAGGATAGCCAGTTTCATTTTGTCGTCTGTGTGTTTAATCATCTCGTTTAGTATGCCGTCTGTCCCGCAAGCTTTTCCTGGTTGCAGGTCCTTGAGTTTTTCAAGAAGTTCTTTTTCTGTTATTATGGCGTCTAGCGGGTTTTGGTTATCTTTTATGGCCATTTCTAGCTTTTCCAGTTTTTTGCATATTTGGTGTTGCTCTGGTCTTATTGTGTTTTTCTGGTATAATTTTTCAAAGTGGTTTACCCATGTGTCCCCCATCTCTCTCTCTCACACTCCCAGTCTCTCTCTCTCACACTCCCAATCTCTCTCTCTCACACTCCCAGTCTCTCTCTCTGACACTCCCAATCTCTCTCTCTCACACTCCCAATCTCTCTCTCTCACACTCCCAATCTCTCTCTCTCACACTCCCAATCTCTCTCTCTCTCACACTCCCAATCTCTCTCTCTCACACTCCCAGTCTCTCTCTCTCACACTCCCAATCTCTCTCTCTCACACTCCCAATCTCTCTCTCACACTCCCAATCTCTCTCTCACACTCCCAATCTCTCTCTCTCACACTCCCAATCTCTCTCTCTCACACTCCCAGTCTCTCTCTCTCACACTCCCAATCTCTCTCTCTCACACTCCCAGTCTCTCTCTCTCACACTCCCAATCTCTCTCTCTCACACTCCCAATCTCTCTCTCTCACACTCCCAGTTTCTCTCTCTCTCGCACTCCCAATCTCTCTCTCTCTCACACTCCCAATCTCTCTCTCTCACACTCCCAATCTCTCTCTCTCACACTCCCAATCTCTCTCTCTCACACTCCCAATCTTGCTCTCTCTCTCACTCCCAATCTCTCTCTCTCTCACACTCCCAATCTCTCTCTCTCTCACACTCCCAGTCTCTCTCTCTCTCTCACACTACCAATCTCTCTCTCTCTCACACTCCCAATCTCTCTCTCACACTCCCAATCTCTCTCTCTCTCACACTCCCAGTCTCTCTCTCTCTCTCACACTCCCAATCTCTCTCTCTCTCACGCTCCCAATCTCTCTCTCACACTCCCAATCTCTCTCTCACACTCCCAATCTCTCACTCACACTCCCAATCTCTCTCTCTCTCACACTCCCAATCTCTCTCTCTCACTCCCAATCTCTCACTCACACTCCCAATCTCTCTCTCTCTCACACTCCCAATCTCTCTCTCTCTCACACTCCCAATCTCTCTCTCTCTCACGCTCCCAATCTCTCTCTCTCTCACACTCCCAATCTCTCTCTCTCTCACACTCCCAATCTCTCTCTCTCTCACACTCCCAATCTCTCTCCCTCACACTCCCAATCTCTCTCTCTCTCACACTCCCAATCTCTCTCTCACACTCCCAATCTCTCTCTCTCTCTCACACTCCCAATCTCTCTCTCTCTCACACTCCCAATCTCTCTCTCTCTCACACTCCCAATCTCTCTCTCTCTCACACTCCCAATCTCTCTCTCTCACACTCCCAATCTCTCTCTCTCTCACACTCCCAATCTCTCTCTCACACTCCCAATCTCTCTCTCTCACACTCCCAGTCTCTCTCTCTCTCACACTCCCAATCTCTCTCTCACACTCCCAATCTCTCTCTCTCTCTCACACTCCCAATCTCTCTCTCTCTCACACTCCCAATCTCTCTCTCTCACACTCCCAATCTCTCTCTCTCTCACACTCCCAATCTCTCTCTCTCACACTCCCAATCTCTCTCTCTCTCACGCTCCCAATCTCTCTCTCTCTCACGCTCCCAATCTCTCTCTCACACTCCCAATCTCTCTCTCTCTCACACTCCCAATCTCTCTCTCTCACACTCCCAGTCTCTCTCTCTCACACTACCAATCTCTCTCTCTCACACTCCCAATCTCTCTCTCCCACAATCCCAGTCTCTCTCTCTCTCACTCCTAATCCAATTCCAATTCCAATTAAAATGCTTTATTGGCATGAAAGTTTACAGAGAACCATATTGCCAAAGCTTACATAGCAAAAAGGTACAGTTTTCCAACATTCTGTAGGTGTCAATCGATTTGACATTTGTTGGGTACATACAATATTACTTTTAAACAATATTAATTTTAAACAGTCTTTGTACTTCATTTGGTACGTTCAATATTAATTTTAAACAGTCTTAATTTTAAACAGTCCTCAGGTTGTGACATGTTGTTACATATTTGGCCCCAAGGTATGGTCTGTCTCCTTCTCCTAGGACTAATCTCAATTTTGACAGATCATCCAATTCCTTGAAATCTGGGGTTGTTTGGCTTAGCTTGTTGAATAATATGTTTCTTGATGTGTTGAATTTTTCGCATTTTAGGAGGAAATGCATTTCTGTTTCAACCTCGCCAGCCAGACATTGATCGCATATTCTATTCTCTCTAGGCTGCCAGGATTTCTTGTATCTGCCTTTTTCAATTTCCAGTTGGTGGTCGCTTAGTCTGTACCTGGTGAGGGTCTGTCTCTGTTTTGTGTCTCTGATGGTCGTGAGGTAGTCTGCCAGTTTATATTCTCTTTTTAGGGCCCGGTAACATTCTAATCTGCTTTGGCTTTCGGTTATTTTGTTCCAATGTTCCAGGTAGGTTTCTTTGCATTTTTTAATGATTTGGTTCACTCGGATTGGTGTTTGGACGGCTGTGTTGGTCTGGGGCTGGTCAGGGTCCGGCTGAGTACTTAGTTTCCGTAGCAGCTGACTCAGGGGACTCTTTTCTGGGTTTAGCTCTTGGGTCTGAAAGGCTTTGAAATGAAGGGTGTCTGGGGAGCTAGATTTGAGGTGATTTAGGAAGTTTAGTGCTCGTTTTTGGATGTTTATTATCAGTGGGTATCTGCCTAGTTCGGCTCTGCATGCATTTGTTGGCGTTTTCCTTTGGGTGCGAAGGATGCTTCGGCAGAATTCTGCATGTAGGGCTTCTATTGTATGTTTTTCCCATTTAGTGTAGCTTTGGTGATTTAGCGGGCCCCATACTTCACTACCGTACAGTGCAATGGGCAGGATTATGCTGTCAAATAATTTGAGCCAGATTTTGATTGGGATTTGGATGTTGTAGAATTTTCTTTTTATTGCATATAGGGCTCTTCGGGCTTTTTCTTTTAGTGCATTCACTGCTATGCTGAAGCTCCCTGATGCTGTAATAGTTAGACCAAGGTAGGTGTAGCTCATAGTGTGTCCTATAGTGATATCACTGAGGGTAAACTGGTATTTGTTTTCCTGACATCTGGGCCTTTTTTGAAAAATCATGATTTTTCTTCCCCCCAGTCGCTCTCTCTCTTCCCCCCAGTCGCTCTCTCTCTTCCCCCCAGTCGCTCTCTCTCTTCCCCCCAGTCGCTCTCTCTTCCCCCCCGTCGCTCTCTCTCTTCCCCCCCGTCGCTCTCTCTCTTCCCCCCCAGTCGCTCTCTCTCTTCCCCCCCAGTCGCTCTCTCTCTTCCCCCCCAGTCGCTCTCTCTCTTCCCCCCCAGTCGCTCTCTCTCTTCCCCCCCAGTCGCTCTCTCTCTTCCCCCCCAGTCGCTCTCTCTCTTCCCCCCCAGTCGCTCTCTCTCTCTCTCTCTCTCTCTCTTCCAACAACATGCCCTCGAAAAAGCCTCGGCACCGCCGGGCACCGCCGGGCACCCCCAGCTAGTCTATATATATAAAAGACCTCTTCTGTCTGTCTGTCTGTCTGTCCGTTCTCTATACATTCGAAAGTTATAGAGCGTACCTACACGCGTGTCACATCAAAAGAAAGCTTACGATTACGGTCCGGTCATCGGCGTATTTACTTTTCTGTCAGACAAAAATCGTGCCCACGGTATCCAAAAAACGTTCAAAATTCCGCTCATTAGCCGCTCATTAGCATTAGCATTGAGTGACTATGATGTCGAAGATTTATGAAAAATCATAATCTCTCTCTCTCTCACACTCCCAATCTCTCTCACACTCCCAATCTCTCTCTCTCACACTCCCAATCTCTCTCTCTCACACTCCCAATCTCTCTCTCACACTCCCAGCCTCTCTCTCTCTCTCTCTCTATCACACTCCCAGTCTCACTCTGTTCTCCCCCCAGTCTCTCTCTCTCTCTCTCTCTCTCTCCCCCAGTCTCTCTCTCTCTCTCTCTCACCCCGTCTCTCTCTCCTTCCCTCTCTCTCTCTCTCCTTCCCTCTCTCTCACTCTCTCCTTCCCCTCTCTCTCTCTCTTTCTCTCTCTCTCTCTCCTTACCTCTCTCTCTCCTTCCCTCTCTCTCTCTCTCTCCTTCCCTCTCTCTCTCTCCTTCCCTCTCTCTCCTTCCCTCTCTCTCTCCTTCCCTCTCTCTCTCTCTCCTTCCCTCTCTCTCTCTCTCCTTCCCTCCCTCTCTCTCTCCTTCCCTCTCTCTCTCTCCTTCCCTCTCTCTCTCTCCTTCCCTCTCTCTCTCCTTCCACCTCTCTCTCTCCTTCCATCTCTCTCTCTCCTTCCTTCTCTCTCTCCTTCCCTCTCTCTCTCTCTCCTTCCCTCTCTCTCTCTCTCCTTCCCTCTCTCTCCTTCCCTCTCTCTCTCTCCTTCCATCTCTCTCTCTCTCTCTCTCTCCTTCCCCCTCTCTCTCACTCTCCTTCCCTCTCTCTCTCTCCTTCCCTCTCTCTCTCCTTCCCTCCCTCTCCTTCCCCCCCTCTCTCTCTCTCCCTCTCTCTCCTTCCCTCTCTCTCTTCCCGCCAGTCGCTCCCTCTCTCTCTTCTAACAACAACATGCCCTCAAAAAAGCCTCGGCACCGCCGGGCACCCCCTCCCCTCCCCCACTCTTTCCCCCCCTCTTTCCCCCCTCTCTTCCCCCCAGTCGCTCTCTCTCTTCCCCCCCAGTCACTCTCTCTTCCCCCCAGTCGCTCTCTCTTCCCCCCAGTCGCTCTCTCTCTTCCCCCCAGTCGCTCTCTCTCTTCCCCCCAGTCGCTCTCTCTCTTCCCCCCAGTCGCTCTCTCTTCCCCCCCGTCGCTCTCTCTCTTCCCCCCCGTCGCTCTCTCTCTTCCCCCCCAGTCGCTCTCTCTCTTCCCCCCCCAGTCCCTCTCTCTCTTCCCCCCCAGTCGCTCTCTCTCTTCCCCCCCAGTCGCTCTCTCTCTTCCCCCCCAGTCGCTCTCTCTCTTCCCCCCCAGTCGCTCTCTCTCTTCCCCCCCAGTCGCTCTCTCTCTCTCTCTCTCTCTCTCTTCCAACAACATGCCCTCGAAAAAGCCTCGGCACCGCCGGGCACCGCCGGGCACCCCCAGCTAGTCTATATATATAAAAGACCTCTTCTGTCTGTCTGTCTGTCTGTCCGTTCTCTATACATTCGAAAGTTATAGAGCGTACCTACACGCGTGTCACATCAAAAGAAAGCTTACGATTACGGTCCGGTCATCGGCGTATTTACTTTTCTGTCAGACAAAAATCGTGCCCACGGTATCCAAAAAACGTTCAAAATTCCGCTCATTATCCGCTCATTAGCATTGAGTGACTATGATGTCGAAGAGCTGCTATGATGTCAGAGCAGTTTTTGTGCTGTCATAAAGAAATCAATGCTTTCACTGTGCCCAGCCTACTCAGCTGGGGTGACTTGGGCCGGGCCTCTTCCTCTGTCTCCCAGTCTCTCTATCTCTTCCCCCAGCCTCTCTCTCTATCTCTCTCTCTCTCCCCCAGTCTCTCTCTCTCTCCCCGTCTCTCTCTCCCCGTCTCTCTCTCTCTATCTCCCGTCTCTCTCTCTCTCTCTCCCCGTCTCTCTCTCTCCCCCCTCAGTCGCACTCTCTCCCCCCAGTTTCTCTCTCTCTCCCCCCAGTCTCTCTCTCCCCCAGTCTCTCTCTCCTCCAGTCTCTCTCTCCCCCAGTCTCTCTCTCCCCCCAGCCTCTCTCCTCTATCTCCCCCCAGTCTCTCTACTCTCTCTCTCTCTCCCCCGTCTCTCTCTCTCTCTCCCCCAGTCTCTCTCCCCCTCAGTCACTCTCTCTCTTCCCCCCTCAGTCTCTCTCTATCTCTCTCCCCATTCTCAGTTCAGTTCAGTTCAGTTCAGTTCAAATGCTTTATTGGCATGAAAGTTTACAGAGAACCATATTGCCAAAGCTTACATAGCAAAAAGGTACAGTTTTCCAACATTCTGTAGGTGTCAATCGATTTGACATTTGTTGGGTATATACAATATTACTTTTAAACAATATTAATTTTAAACAGTCTTTCTACTTCATTTGGTACGTTCAATATTAATTTTAAACAGTCTTACTTTTAAACAGTCCTCAGGTTGTGACATGTTGTTACATATTTAGCCCCGAGGTATGGTCTGTCTCCTTCTCCTAGGACTAATCTCAATTTTGACAGATCATCCAATTCTTTGAAATCTGGGGTTGTTTGGCTTAGCTTGTTGAATAATATGTTTCTTGATGTGTTGAATTTTTCGCATTTTAGGAGGAAATGCATTTCTGTTTCAACCTCGCCAGCCAGACATTGATCGCATATTCTATTCTCTCTAGGCTGCCAGGATTTCTTGTATCTGCCTTTTTCAATTTCCAGTTGGTGGTCGCTTAGTCTGTACCTGGTGAGGGTCTGTCTCTGTTTTGTGTCTCTGATGGTCGTGAGGTAGTCTGCCAGTTTATATTCTCTTTTTAGGGCCCGGTAACATTCTAATCTGCTTTGGTTTTCGGTTATTTTGTTCCAATGTTCCAGGTAGGTTTCTTTGCATTTTTTAATGATTTGGTTCACTCGGATTGGTGTTTGGACGGCTGTGTTGGTCTGGGGCTGGTCAGGGTCCGGCTGAGTACTTAGTTTCAGTAGCAGCTGACTCAGGGGACTCTTTTCTGGGTTTAGCTCTTGGGTCTGAAAGGCTTTGAAATGAAGGGTGTCTGGGGAGCTAGATTTGAGGTGATTTAGGAAGTTTAGTGCTCGTTTTTGGATGTTTATTATCAGTGGGTATCTGCCTAGTTCGGCTCTGCATGCATTTGTTGGCGTTTTTCTTTGGGTGCGAAGGATGCTTCGGCATTCTCTCTCTCTCTCCTCTCTCTGTACTCTCTCTCTCCCCTCCAGTCTCTCTCTCTCTGCCCCCCAGTCTCTCTCTCTGCCCCCCCAGTCTCTCTCTCTCTGCCCCCCCAGTCTCTCTCTCTCTGCCCCCGCAGTCTCTCTCTCTATCCCCCCAGTCTCTCTCTATCCCCCCAGTCTCTCTCTCTCTATCCCCCCAGTCTCTCTCTCTCTATCCCCCCATCTCTCTCTCTCTATCCCCCCAGTCTCTCTCTACCCCCCCAGTCTCTCTCTATCCCCCCAGTCTCTCTCTATCTCCTCAGTCTCTCTCTCTCTATCTCCCCAGTCTCTCTCGCTATCTCCCCAGTCTCTCTCTCTCTATCTCCCCAGTCTCTCTCTCTCTATCTCCCCAGTCTCTCTCTCTCTCCCTCTCCCCAGTCTCTCTCTCTCTCTCTCTCTCCCCCAGACTCTCTCTCTCTCTCCCCCAGTCTCTCTCTCTCTCTCTCTCTCCCCCAGTCTCTCTCTCTCTCCCCCTCAGTCTCTCTCTATCTCCCCAGTCTCTCTCTCTATCTCCCCAGTCTCTCTCTCTCTATCTCCCCAGTCTCTCTCTCTCTCTCCCCCAGTCTCTCCCTCTCTCTCTCTCCCCGTCTCTCTATCTCTCTCTCTCCCCCCTCAGTCGCTCTCTCTCCCCCCGTCTCTCTCTCTCTCTCCCCCTGGTCTCTCTCTCTCTCCCCCAGTCTCTCTCTCCCCAGTCTCTCTCCTCTCTCTCCCCCCAGTCTCTCTACTCAAATTTTTTTTTTTTTTTTTCAAATTCAAATGCTTTATTGGCATGAAAGTTTACAGAGAACCATATTGCCAAAGCTTACATAGCAAAAAGGTACAGTTTTCCAACATTCTGTAGGTGTCAATCGATTTGACATTTGTTGGGTACATACAATATTACTTTTAAACAATATTAATTTTAAACAGTCTTTGTACTTCATTTGGTACGTTCAATATTAATTTTAAACAGTCTTAATTTTAAACAGTCCTCAGGTTGTGACATGTTGTTACATATTTGGCCCCAAGGTATGGTCTGTCTCCTTCTCCCAGGACTAATCTCAATTTTGACAGGTCATCCAATTCCTTGAAATCTGGGGTTGTTTGGCTTAGCTTGTTGAATAATATGTTTCTTAATGTGTTGAATTTTTCGCATTTTAGGAGGAAATGCATTTCTGTTTCAACCTCGCCGGCCAGACATTGATCGCATATTCTATTCTCTCTAGGCTGCCAGGATTTCTTGTATCTGCCTTTTTCAATTTCCAGTTGGTGGTCGCTTAGTCTGTACCTGGTGAGGGTCTGTCTCTGTTTTGTGTCTCTGATGGTCGTGAGGTAGTCTGCCAGTTTATATTCTCTTTTGAGGGCCCGGTAACATTCTAATCTGCTTTGGCTTTCGGTTATTTTGTTCCAATGTTCCAGGTAGGTTTCTTTGCATTGTTTAATGATTTGGTTCACTCGGATTGGTGTTTGGACGGCTGTGTTGGTCTGGGGCTGGTCAGGGTCCGGCTGAGTACTTATTTTCAGTAGCAGCTGACTCAGGGGACTCTTTTCTGGGTTTAGCTCTTGGGTCTGAAAGGCTTTGAAATGAAGGGTGTCTGGGGAGCTAGATTTGAGGTGATTTAGTAAGTTTAGTGCTCGTTTTTGGATGTTTATTATCAGTGGGTATCTGCCTAGTTCGGCTCTGCATGCATTTGTTGGCGTTTTTCTTTGGGTGCGAAGGATGCTTTGGCAGAATTCTGCATGTAGGGCTTCTATTGTGTGTTTTTCCCATTTAGTGTAGCTTTGGTGATTTAGCAGGCCCCATACTTCACTACCGTATAGTGCAATGGGCAGGATTATGCTGTCAAATATTTTGAGCCAGATTTTGATTGGGATTTGGATGTTGTAGAATTTTCTTTTTATTGCATATAGGGCTCTTCGGGCTTTTTCTTTTAGTGCATTCACTGCTATGCTGAAGCTCCCTGATGCTGTAATAGTTAGACCAAGGTAGGTGTAGCTCATAGTGTGTCCTATAGTGGTATCACTGAGGGTAAACTGGTATTTGTTTTCCTGACATCTGGGCCTTTTTTGAAAAATCATGATGTTGGTTTTCTTTAAATTTACTGTTAGAGCCCAATTTTGGCAGTATTTGTCGAGTAGGTCTAGTTGTTGCTGTAATCCCTGTTCTGTGGGAGACAGCAGAACCAGGTCGTCCGCATAGAACAGGGATTTCACTTCTCCATCCAGGAGACGGAGACCTGGTGACTCGCTTTGCTCCAGCATGTCTGCTAATTCATTTATGTATATGTTGAACAGGGTCGGGCTCAAATTGCAGCCCTGCCGGACGCCTCTTCTCTGGGTGAAGAAATCAGTGCGTTTGTCTCCAATTTTGACCCCGCATTTGTTTTTCAGATACATTGATTTAATAAGGTCATAGACTTTGCCCCCTATTCCACACTGAAGAAGTTTATAATAGAGCCCTTCGTGCCATATAGAGTCAAAGGCTTTCTTGAAGCCGATGAAACAGGCGAATATTTTCCCATTTTTTGTTTGGTGTATATGTTTTTCAATGAGGGTGTGAAGGGTATAGATATGGTCGGCGGTGCGGTGTTTTGGAAGAAAGCCTATTTGGTTTTTTCTGAGGATATTATGTTTGTTAAGAAAATCAAGTAATCTACTATTTAGAATACTGCAGAATAACTTCCCTAGACAACTGTTGACACAGATGCCGCGGTAGTTATTTGGGTCTGTTTTTTTCCACTTTTATATATGGGGGAGATTAGTCCTTGGCACCAGATATCGGGAAAACATCCTGAACGTAATATGATGTTGAATAATTTGAGTACCGCACCCTGCATCTCCATATTGCTGAACTTGAGCATTTCATTTTTGATGTTGTCTGGGCCACAGGCTTTCTTTAGGTGGAGAGATTTTGTTTTTGTGGCCAGTTCTTTCCATGTGATTGGGGAGTCTAGAGGGTTTTGGTTGTCTTTAATTGTTGCTTCTAATGTGTGGAGTTTTTCTGTGACCTGATGTTGACTTGGGTTTGTTTCGTTTATTGGGATGTCTTTGTAGAGGTTTTCAAAATGTGTTCTCCAGATGTCGCCATCTTGGATTGGTAATGCTTGCAATTGTGTTGTACTCAGGTTATTCCACATTTCCCAGAATTGTTTTGGGTTGGTGGAGTTTTCAATTTCTTCGAGTATTTTGTGGGTATAGTTTTGTGTTTTGTTCCTAATGGTGTGTTTATATCTTTTGAGGGTTTCATTGTATCTAGTAAGTAGGTCCGGATTGTTTGGTTGGCGATGCTTTTGGTTTGATATTTTTCTCAGGTCTTTTCTGGCATTTTTGCATTCGTGGTCAAACCATTTCTTATTTTTATTTTGTCTTTTGTGACGCTTCCTCTTCTGTTTCACAAGGTCGGCTTTTACAGCTGCCTCATGGAAGATCATATTTATATCCTCTATGGCCATGTTTACACCATCTCTGGTGATCTCGTATGGGTTTTCTTTAAATTTTGATATTTTACTTGTGAGATCAGGTGACTTTAGTGCTGTGATGAATTTTTCTCCACTGTCTGGGGCCCATCTGTATGTCTGGTTTATTTTATGGAGCTTACTGGGTTCCTTTTTTGTGTCTGTAGTTTGGGCAGAAAGTTTAAGGTACATATTTATTTGGTTATGGTCTGAGAGGGGGGATTGCTGCCTGACAGTGAATGAGTTGATATCGCAGGGGTCCAGGTCAGTGATTGTATAGTCCACCACACTAGACCCAAGAGTTGAGGAGTATGTGAGTCTCCCTAGGGAGTCCCCTCTGAACCTACCGTTAACTATGTACAGGCCTAAGGTTCGGCAGAGTTGCACTACCTCCCTACCGCTTTTATTTATTTCACGATCAAGGTTGTTCCGATTTGCGATGGCTGGTGTGACATCTAAAGGGGTCTGGCCAAACACATGGTTGTTTCCCTGTGGGTCTATGAAGTCAGGTTCACAACCGGTCCTTGCATTTAGGTCCCCACATATTATCACCTTTCCTTGGGCCTGGAAATGGCTGATTTCCATGTGGAGAGTGTCAAATAACTCCTCTTCGAAATATGGCGATTCTATTGGAGGTATGTAGATCGCACATAAGTAAACATCTTTTTTTGCTATTCCTATATTTTTATCTAGTTTTAGCCATACGTGTGATTTTCCCTGTTTTACCGGTGAGATGTGTTTGTCCAGTTCTCCCTTATACCACACCAATATTCCCCCGGAGGTTCTGCCCTTGCGTGTTTTAGTGTTCCTTACTGAGGGCACAATGATTTCATGGTACATTGGAGGACAGTGGGTCGGCACGTCCTTTTGGCACCATGTTTCTGTTAACACAATTATATCAATGTCTTTTATAGCTTTTAGGAATTCAGGGTCTGTACTCTTCATCCCAAAAGTTGAGGAGCGGAGGCCCTGGATATTCCAGCAGCTTATGTGGAAAGAACGCATTTATATAGTTCAAAAAAACGAAATAAAATGGACCTATTTTGTGGGATGAGTGTGGAAACACTATTTTCTATAATGCTAAATGATGATTTAGTATAAATTTCATGAGGTATGCACATATAGCTATCTAATAATAGTAATAATACTGATAAGATAACAATAATGATAATGATAAATAACAATATTAATAATTTCTCCGGCTTTCTATCAGGCTGTTCAGCATCGTCATGATCTTTCTCAGTTCTTGGTCTACAGTCTGTGGTCTAGAGGGGGGTCTTGGGTCAGGTATAAAAGCACGGTTCTGTTGTTGGTTTTGTATAGGGGGGTGGGGGACATTAGTGGTCCTGTTTGGGCTCCCAATGGTAGAGGGGGTGGGAGGGCTGCGTCTTTTGGCAGTGTTTATGAGGTTTCTTGCGAAGACCCACATCCGCTGTTTGAGTAGATGTATTTCGTCATAGAGGTCCCTTGTGTTGATGTTTGGATGATGGGCCAGGGAGACGTTGGGGAGGACAGAACATCTCGTGTCGATCTCCCTGTTGGTGTTGTGGATTATATAGGCTGGGGTGTCCTTTCTGGGCAGTAGTGTGGAGATCACGATCCGCGCCTTGGGGAATTCCCTGCTGGCCTTTTCCGCCATCCTGCTCACCGCCCTAGCAGTGCCTTCCTGTAGGGTGCGTAGGTCGTTCGTGCCTGTGTGGATCACAATCCATTTGGGGCTTCCAAGGGATTCTTTGTTCAGGATCTTCATTGCTTGGTCTGTGTTGCTGCACCATTTTTTCAGGACTTGATGGTCTGGGAACAGCCTCTGGGGGTCCAGAAACTTTCCGTTGGAGTCGGTCAGCAGGACCGCCTGAGGGGCTGGTTTTTCAGACTGGGTAACAGTAGTCTGGGTAGGACTCGCCTGGTGGCTGGTTGTTGGCTGGGTTTCTGGGATATGTTGTGTGGCAGGAGCGGGGTTTGGGGCTTTCGGTGTGTCCTCGTTTGGGGGGGTATCTGACGGTTTTTGTGTTCCTGTGTGTGAGGACTGGGTAGCAGTAGTCTGGGCATGACTCGACTGGGGGCTGGTTGGAGCGGGGTTTGTGGCTTTCGGTGTGTCTTCGTGTGGGGTGGCATCCGGCGGGTTCTGTGTCCTTGTGTGTGTTGTTTTTGTGTCCTCAGGTTTTTGGACCTTAAGAGGTTTGTGTTGCCTGCTGAGCCTTTCTACGGTCTCCTTCGTTTTGTTTAGTTGAGTACGGAGTTCTTTGATCTCATTTCTTTGCTCCTCTATGGTCTTTCTCAGCTTGTGGATGGTGGACTCGTGTTCCGTTTTTAGCTGTTTGAATTCCTCCTTCAAATTCTTGGCCAGTGTTTCTCTGTATTCGTTGAAATCAAGTTCTAGTTTGGCCAGATTCTCTTTCATCATTTTGTTTTCGTTGAGAGGTGTGGGGGGGGGGGGGTGGAGATGGACAGGGAGGTGTTTTCCTCTGCTGGTCTCTCTTCTTCCTCCACTTGGCTCTCATCATCCTCTGTTCGACTCTCTTTTGCTTCCTGTCCATTGGTCCTCCTTGTGTCTGTCTTAGTTTTCAACTGGGGGAATTCCTTTTCGAAGGAGTCTAGATTTTCCACATTCCCCTGTATCATGATCTTTCTATTTTTGTTGTAGTAGCTTATGGTTAGCAGGGGGTCATCTTTATCTAGGTTTCCATCTTTACATATTTTCAGTCTGCCTCCACTGCCAATACCTTCACTGGAGACATATGCGTAGTGTTTTTGTAAAGTCTCCTTCCAGGAGGTGACGTATTCGGTGTAGAATATGAGGTTGTTCTTCAGCTTAGTCCCTTTGTGTGTGGTATAGTCAACGTAGAGGATCTCTGGGTTATTTTTTAGTGTTGTGTACTTGTATTTTTCCTTTGCCTTATTTTTTGTGCATTGCTCAGGATATATCATTTCCCTGCTCATTGTAGTCGTTTGTTTTTTGTCTCAGATAGATAACTTTTTTTTTTCTCTTTTTTGTGTCGTGTTCCACCTTAGCCCACTTTTAGGTCCAAAATTGGGAGTTTTTCAGGGGTTCATCTTTGATATAGCTGCTCTTAACGGTTTATCTTTCTCTTTCTCTCACAGGCTCTTGGTTCGGGTATTTTATCGTTTCTCTCGGGTTTCTATTCCTTTTCCTCGCGGGTTTGTTGTTCTTTTTTCAGGTCTTTTTCGAACTAAATTTAAATAAAATTAAACTTTTTCCGAACTAACTTTAACTAAAATGAAACTTAGGTATAATTAGGTAAAACTTATTTCTCCGGTTTTTTTTTCCTCTTCCGACTCTCTCACTCGCTCTCTCTCTCCGTGCTCCAAACTCGTCCACTCTCCGTGCCCCGGACTCATTCGCTTTCCGCGCTCTGGGTGGATCTCTTCGCGTCGTCGTGTCGGTCTCAGGCCCCCGGGTTTTTTGACTCACCAGGCTGTTTTCTGCCCTGGTCTTCCGGTCTCCGTTCTCGCGGTCTCTGGGCCTCGCGGTCTCGGGTTCACCCTCCCCAGGCCTCTTACTCATTTTCCCGGTTCGGGCCGCTCCTCCCGTTCTCCGACCTCGCGGTCTCGGGTTCACCCTCCCCAGGCCTCTTACTCGTTTTCCCGGTTCGGGCCGCTCCTCCCGTTCTCCGACCTCGCGGTCTCGGGTTCGCCCTCCCCAGGTCTCTTACTCGTTTTCCCGGTTCGGGCCGCTCCTCCCGGTCTCCGATCCCGCGGTCTCTGGGCCTCGCGTTCTTGGGTTCACCCTCCCCAGGCCTCTTACTTACTGTCCTGGTTCGGGCTGCTCCTCCCGGTCTCCGGTCTCGCGGTTCAGGCCTCTGTTTCTCTCTCTCGCCAGCTTTCTCTGTCTCTTGCCAGCTTTCTCTCTCTCTGTCTCTCTCTCGCTGTTTCTCTCTCTCGCTGTTTCTCTCGCTGTTTCTCTCTCTCTCTCTGTTTCTCTCTCTCTCTAACTCACTGTCTCCAGTCTCTCTCTCTCCCCTGTCTCTCTCTACCCCAGTCTCTCTCTCTCCCCCTCAGCCGCTCTCTCTCTCCCCCCTCAGTCTCTCTATCTCCCCAGTCTCTCTCTCTCTCTATCTCCCCATCTTTCTCTCTCTCCCTCTCTCCCCCAGTCTCTCTACTCTTTCTCTCTCTCCCTGTCTCTCTCTCTCTCCCCCCAGTCTCTCTCTCTCCTTCCCTCTCTGTCTCTGTCTGTGTCTCTCTCTCCTTCCCTCTCTCTCTCTCTCTCTCTCCTTCCCTCTCTCTCTCTCTCTCTCTCTCTCTCCTTCCCTCTCTCTCTCTGTCTCTCTCTCCTTCCCTCGCCAAACGGGGCGATACCGAATTTCTAGCCCTCTCCCTCTCTCTCCCCCAATCTCTCTCTCTCTCTCCCCATCTCTTTATCTCTCTCTCTGTCTCCCAGTCTCTCTCTCTCTGTCTCCCAGTCTCTCTATCTCTTCCCCCAGTCTCTCTCTCTCTCTCTCTCCCCCAGTTTCTCTCTCTCTCCGTCTCTCTCTTGCCCCTCAGTCTCGCGCTCTCTCTCTCTCTCTCCCCCAGTCTCGCTCTCTCCCCCAGTCTCTCTCTCTCCTCCAGACTCTCCCTCCTCCAGTCTCTCTCTCACAGTCTCTCTCTCTCTCCGTCTCTCTCTCCTCCAGTCTCTCCCTCCTCCAGGCTCTCTCTCTCTCCCCCCAATCTGTCTCTCACGCGCTCTCTCTCTCTCTCTCTCTCTCTCTCTCTCCCCAGTCTCTCTCTCTCTCCACAGTCTCTCTCTCCCTTCCCCCATTTCTCTCTCTCTCCCCAGTCTCTCTCTTTCCCCATCTCTCTCCCCCAGTCTCTCTCTCTCCCCCCTCAGTCTCTCTCTCTCTCTCCCCATTCTCTCTCTCTCTCTCTCCCCAGTCTCTCTCCCCCCAGTCTCTCTACTCTCTCTCTCTCTCCCCGTCTCTCTCTCTCCCCGTCTCTCTCCCCCAGTCTCTCTCTCTCTCCCCCTCAGTCTCTCTCTCTCTCTATCTCCCCATTCTCTCTCTCTCTCTCCCCAGTCTCTCCCTCCCCAGTCTCTCTACTCTCTCTCTCCCCCGTCTATCTCTCTCTCTACCCCCAGTCTCTCTCTCTCCCCCTCAGAGTTGGGGTCACTCGGGCCGGGCCTCACAACCGCTCGGCCCGAGACACAGAGCGGGGGAGCGGCAGTGGGGAGCCGTAAACCGCGTGGCCCTGTAAACTGCTGTTTTACAAAAAAGCCTTGGCAACGCCGGGCCCCCCTAGCTAGTATAATGATAAAAACTCTTACTATCTGTTTTTATATTTTTTGCTAATTTACTTTCATAATCTATCTTCCCTTTCTTAATCAATCTTTTTGTTATTTTTTGCTGTCTTTTAAAGTTTTCCCAATCCTCTATCCTCCCACTAGATTTGGCTACCTTATATGCCCTTGTTTTTAGTCGAATACTATCCTTAATTTCTTTACTTAGCCACGGATGGCTGTCTTTTCTTTTACACCCTTTTCTTCTCAGTGGAATATATTTTTTTTGGAAGTTGTAAAATAACTCCTTAAATGTACACCACTGATCATGTATCGTTTTACCCTTTAATCTATTTTCCCAATCCACTCTACTCAATTCCGCTCTCATACCTTCATAGTCTCCTTTATTCAAGCTTAGCACGCTTGTTTGAGATCCAACCTTCTCACCCTCTAATTGAATGTGGAATTCAACCATGTTATGGTCACTCATTCCAAGGGGATCCTTTACGAGGACATTTTTAATTAATCCCGTCTCGTTACACAGGACCAGATCTAAGGTTGCTTGCTCCCTGGTCGGTTCAGTTACATACTGCTCAAGAAACCCATCCCTAATACACTCAATGAACTCATCCTCAAGGCAGCCCTGCCCAATTTGATTTGTCCAATTAATATGATAGTTAAAATCCCCCATAATTATAGATGTTCCCTTATTACAAGCCTCAACTATTTCCTGATTGATACTCCATCCAACAGAGTTGCCACTGTTCGGAGACCTATAGACTACGCCCACTAGTGTTTTTTTCCCCTTATTATTCCTTACCTCCACCCAAACTGTTTCATTATCCTGATCTTTTGACCCAATATCATTTCTCTGTATTACAGTGATTCCTTCCTTTATTAACATAGCCACCCCACCTCCCCTTCCTTCCTGCCTGTCCTTCCTGATCGTTAAATAACCTGGTATGTTTAATTCCCAGGCATTGTCACCCTGCAGCCATGATTCTGTAATGGCCACAAGATCATACCCATATGTAGTTATTTGTGCCATTAACTCGTCTATTTTGTTACGAATGCTACGTGCATTCAGATAGAGAACTTTCAAAAATGTTTTGTGACACTTAGTTCCTGCTTTTGCCCTTTTTATTACTTTACCTTTTACTCCATACCTTCTGCCCCTTCCTGACACGCTCTGGTTTTTAATTTCCCCACTGCTACCTAAGTCTATGACCTTCTCTGTTGTCATTTTTATTGTTTGCTCTCTAGGAACCTCCCCCCCACTAGTTAGTTTAAAGCCCTCTCTACAGCCCTAGTTATATGATCCGCCAGGACTCTAGTCCCAGCACTGGCCAAGTGAAGCCCGTCCCGACGGAACAGCTCCCTCCTGCCCCAGTACTGGTGCCAGTGTCCCAGGAAGCAAAACCCATTTCTCCCACACCAGTCTTTGAGCCACGCATTTAACTCTCTAATTTTATTTGTCCTAGCCAAATTCGCTCGTGGTTCAGGTAATAATCCAGAGATTATTACCCTTGAGGTTCTGTTTTTTAATTTGACCCCTATGTAGTGGCGCTACTACACCCTAGCTGCTCAAACCCCCTCAGCAGAACCTCCTTCCTTGTCCTATCTATGTCGTTGGTAGCAACATGGACCACGACAACTGGATCCTCCCCCTCCCACTCCAAGTTTCTCTCCAGTCCAGAGGAGATGTCCTTAACCCTGGCACCGGGCAGGCAACACAGCCTTCGGGACTCTCACTCTCGGCTGCAAAGAACTCTATCTATCCCCCTAATGATACTATCCCCTACCACTACAACATTTCTTTTAACTCCCCCCACTTGAATGGCCCCCCGCTCCACGGTGCTGTGGCCAGGTTGCTCATCCTCCCTGTAGTCCCTGCTCCTGTCCCCACAGGGAGTAAGAGCCTCGAACCTGTTGGACAAGTGCAAGGGCTGCGGCTCCTCCAACACTACCTCCTGGATCCCTGTACCTGCCTCACTTCTAGTCACACCATCCTGACCCTGGCCACGGACTACATCTGAATTAATTAATCTAATTGGTGTGAATACCTTGTGATACACAGAGTCCAGAGAGAGCAGGGCATTGGGCGAATTGCTGTAGCAAACAGCCAGCATCGTCACGATGGGCTGAATGGCCTCCCGTTATGCTGGAAGCCTCTGTGGCTCTAAGGGTTCCAGATACTTGCTTGGGAAGTATGGTTATTAAGGGAGGCAGGGAAACGGTGGGTAATGGGATTAAATAGATACTGAACTGCAATTGGTAAGGATGGACTGGATGAGCCAAATGTCATACTCGTGTTCTTATGTCCCTAATAAGTTATATGCTTCTTTTCTAGGTGCTGAAAATTGGTGAACAGCTCGGTATTCCAGTTACATGCATAATTCCTATGAAAAACTACTGGTTAGATCATGAGCTTGATTGTGCTACAGACATTTTAATACTGTCTGCACTGGTACAGATGTTGCGATACGCAGATAATTATTTTGAGAACCTGGATAGTTCATCTCCAAAATATTAGATTATTTTCTAATGACTCTGTCCCTTTTTTTGGGTGATAGTTACTGAATAGTTTCACCTGGAGTCTGAGTTCATTTAAAAACTGTTAACAATCATTTCCTCTCTTGCATCTCTGCGATCTCACTGTCTTGGATAGAATAGTCTAAAAAAATGTAACTTAAAGGGATACCAGTGTCGCTAGTGTAAG
Organism: Somniosus microcephalus; assembly: GCF_052327205.1. Taxonomy (NCBI): domain Eukaryota; kingdom Metazoa; phylum Chordata; class Chondrichthyes; order Squaliformes; family Somniosidae; genus Somniosus; species Somniosus microcephalus. The sequence goes on from NC_140989.1 coordinate 357,571,687, forward strand.
GGAAGGGTTAATCAGACACCCTGCAGTCTGCCAATATTATACGGCTCTTGTTTTCTCTTTTTATTGTAATCAATTTAGTGTGTGCCCGTTAAGTAAGGAAGTATAAGTCAATTTAGATGCAGTGACCACTGAACTGTTGGATTAATTCTGAGCTTAAAGCAATGGTTAGTTTAGTACCAGGAAAAAGATATTCCAGTGCATACTGATGCATACATTTGAGAGAACGTTAATTAGTTGGTAAGAAGTTCTGAAGAAGGAAACATCTGCAAATACAGCATCCATTTTAGAAGCAGGTGATTAGTAGGGAATGGTCCAGACTTATAATTAGAAGTTTCACTTGGTGGAATAGCAATTAAAAGAGTGAAACTATCGGTGAGGTAACAATGTTGGGGAGTTGTACCACCCTACGGAAAAATAACTAATTAAAAGTAAAGTTATTGACAAGCTCATTAAAATCATCTTATATGCAATTATGTAACTGATAAATGTGTGGATTGTCACATAGAAATGGTTAATTTGCCTTTTGTTGACTTCACTCCTTGGGTACGCTAAGAATTTTTTGGAACTTGGTGATTATACCTCAGAGAATTTAGGAGTGGCACAGATTTCACAGCATATTCAGACCATCCAGTAGCTCATTAATAGATTGATTACCATGGTAGCCAGATGCAAACGTTCTTTAGGGAAGGACAATTGAAAAGTAGTGAAGTTATGCTAAACCTGTATTGAACCTTGGTTAGACCACACTTGGAGTTCTGGTCGCCATATTATAAAATGAATACAGAGGCATTGGAGAAGGTGCAGAGAAGATTTACAAGGATGATACCAGAATTGCGAGGGTATACATATCAGGAAAGGACGAACAGGCTGAGTCTCTTTTCTCTTGAAAAGAGAAGGCTGAGGGGTGACCTAATAGAGGTCTTTAAATTATGAAAGGTTTTGATAGAGTGGATACAGAGAGAATGTTTCCACTTGTGGGGAAGAGCATAACTAGAGGCCCATCAATATATGATAGTCACCAAGAAATCCAATAGGGAATTCAGAAGAAACTTCTTTACCCAGCTTGGTAGACAGGGCAAATATATAAGGGCAAGGCTGGATGGCATCTATTTTAATGCAAGGAGTCTTGCAAATAAGGTGGATGAACTGAAGGTGTTGATAAACACATGGGAGTATGATATTGTTGCTATCACGGAGACATGGTTGAGGGAGGGGCAAGACTGGCAGCTCAATATTCCGGGGTACAGAATCTTCAGGCGAGACAGAGGGGGAGGTATAAGAGGAGGGGGTGTCGCAATATTAATTAAGGAGTCAATTACTGCAGTAAGGAGGGATGATATATTAGCAGGGTCCTCTAATGAGGCCATATGGGTGGAGCTTAAAAACAAAAAGGGGGCAAGCACTTTGCTGGGAGTGTACTATAGGCCTCCAAACAGTCAGGGGGAGATAGAGGAACAGATATGTAGGCAAATCTCAGAGAAATGTGCAAATAATAGGGTAATAATAATGGGGGATTTCAACTTCCCCAATATTAACTGGGATAGTCAAAGTGTGAAAGGCTCAGAGGGTGTAGAATTCTTAAAGTGCATCCAGGAGAGCTTTTTGAGCCAGCATGTAGAAAGTCCTACAAGAGAGGGGGCGGTACTGGACCTAATTCTAGGGAATGTGGCCGGCCAAGTGGAAAAAGTGCTAGTAGGTGAGCACTTTGGTGATAGTGACCATAATATGGTAAGATTTAAGGTGGTCATGGAAAAGGACAGGGATGGGCCGGAAATAAAGGTTCTAAATTGGGGGAAGGCCGATTTTAATAGGATAAGGCAGGATCTGGCCAAAATGGACTGGGATCAGCTACTTGTAGGAAAATCCGCATCGGAGCAATGGGAGGCTTTCAGAAGGGAGATTGAGATCATACAAGGGCAACATGTTCCCATAAAGGTCAAGAGTGGTTCCAAAAACCACAGGGAACCGTGGATGTCAGGGGATATACGGGAATGGATTAGGAAAAAAAGGAGGGCTTTTGGTAGATACAAAAGGCTAAAGACGGAGGAAGCCCTAGAGGAGTACAAAAAGTGCAGGGGGATACTTAAAAAAGAAATTAGGAGATCAAGGAGGGGCCATGAAATAACACTGGCGAGCAAAATAAAGGAAAATCCGAAGATGTTTTATAAGTATATTAAGGGTAAAAGGATAACTAGGGAAAAAATAGGGCCCATTAGGGACAAAAGTGGCAATCTGTGTGTGGAGCCGGAAGATGTAGGAGGGGTTCTAAATGAATTTTTTGCATCTGTTTTCACTATGGAGAAGGACGATGTAGACATAGAAATAGGGCGGGGGGACTGTGATATGCTCGAACATATTAACATCGAGAGGGAGGAGGTATTGGCGGTTTTAGCTGGCCTAAAAATGGATAAATCCCCAGGCCCGGATGAAATGTACCCCAGGCTGCTGTGTGAGGCAAAGGAGGAGATTGCGGGGGCTCTAACACATATATTCAGGACCTCTCTGGCCACAGGGGATGTGCCAGAGGACTGGAGAACCGCTAATGTAGTACCATTATTCAAGAAGGGTAGTAGGGAAAAACCGGGGAACTACAGGCCAGTGAGCCTAACATCAGTGGTAGGAAAATTACTGGAAAAAATCCTGAGGGACAAAATTTGTCTCCACTTGGAGAGGCAAGGATTAATCAGGGATAGTCAACATGGCTTTGTCAAGGGAAGATCATGTCTGACTAATTTGATTGAATTTTTTGAGGGGGTGACTAGGTGTGTGGATGAGGGTAACGCAGTGGATGTGGTATACATGGATTTCAGTAAGGCCTTCGATAAAGTCCCGCACAGGAGACTGGTCAAGAAGGTAAGAGCCCATGGAATCCAGGGTGCCTTGGCACATTGGATACAAAACTGGCTTAGTGGCAGAAGGCAGAGGGTGATGGTCGAAGGTTGTTTTTGTGACTGGAAACCTGTGGCCAGTGGGGTACCACAGGGATCGGTGCTGGGTCCCTTGCTGTTTGTGGTCTACATTAATGACTTGGATATGAATGTAAAGGGTATGATCAGTAAATTCGCGGATGATACTAAAATTGGTAGGGTGGTAAATAGCGAGGAGGGTAGCCTCAGTCTGCAGAACGATATAGATGGGTTGGTCAGATGGGCGGAACAGTGGCAAATGGAATTTAACCCGGAAAAGTGCGAGGTGATGCACTTTGGGGGGTCTAACAAGGCAAGGGAATACACAATGAAGGGAAAGACCCTAGGCAAGACGGAGGGTCAGAGGGATCTGGGTGTGCAGGTACACAGATCCCTGAAGGCGGCGGAACAGGTGGATAAGGTGGTAAAAAAGGCATATGGGATACTTGCCTTCATTAGCCGAGGCATAGAATATAAGAGCAAGGAGGTTATGATGGAGCTGTATAAAACACTGGTTAGGCCACAGCTGGAATACTGTGTGCAGTTCTGGTCGCCACACTACAGGAAAGATGTGATCGCGTTAGAGAGGGTGCAGAGGAGGTTCACCAGGATGTTACCAGGGCTGGAGCGCTTCAGCTATGAAGAGAGACTGGGCAGATTGGGTTTGTTTTCCTTGGAGCAGAGGAGGCTGAGGGGGGACATGATTGAGGTGTACAAAATTGTGAGGGGCATAGATAGGATGGATGCTGAGGAGCTTTTCCCCTTAGTAGAGGGGTCAATAACTAGGGGGCATAGATTCAAGGTAAAGGGCGGGAGGTTTAGAGGGGATTTGAGAAAGAACTTTTTCACCCAGAGGGTGGTTGGAGTCTGGAACTCACTGCCTGAAAGGGTTGTGGAGGCAGAAACCCTCACAACATTTAAGAAGCATTTGGATGAGCATTTGAAATGCCATAGCATACAAGGCTACGGGCCAAATGCTGGAATATGGGATTAGATTAGACAGGGCTTGATGGCCGGCATGGACACGATGGGCCGAAGGGCCTCTATCCGTGCTGTATTACTCTATGACTCTATGACTCTATGTGGAACTCGCTACCACAGGGAGTGGTTGAAGCGAATAGTTTAGATGTATTTAAGGGGAGGCTAGACAAGCATCTGAGGGAGAAGGGAATAGAGGGTTATGCTGATAGATTTAGATGAGGGAAGACGTGAGGAGGCTCGAGTGGAGCATAAACGCCGGCATGGACTGGTTGGGCCGAATGGCCTGTTTCTGTGCCGTATATCCTATGTAATCCTATGCCGACTTTACCCAATCTGGCCTATATGTGACACTTGTCCCACACCACATCCCAACTACCCTCTGAGTGGCCTAGCAAGCCACTCAGTCATATCAAACTGTTAGTGGTTCAAGAAGAAGACCCACCACCACCTTCTCAGGGCAAATAGGGATGGGTAATAAATAAAAACGCAAAATATTGCGGCTGCTGGAAATCTGAACTAAAAACAGAAAATGCTGGAAATACTCAGCAGGTCAGGCAGCATCTGTGGAGAGAGAAACAGAGTTAACATTTCAGGTCGATGACCCTTCGTCAGAACTGGAAATAGTTAGAGATGTAACAGGTTTTAAGCAAGTGTAGGGGCAGGGAAAGGGGGAAGGGGAGGAAAGAACAAAAGGGAAGGTCTGTGATAGGGTGGAAGGCAGGAGAGATTAAATGACAAACAGGATGATGGAGCAAGGGGAAAGGAGATGGTAATTGTACAGATAACTGTAGCTGTAGTAAAGACAGCTGCTTGACGGTAGCTGTAGTAAAGACAGCTGCTTGACGGCAGTCGGATAAATAGGAAGCCACCTTGGCCATGTGGCAGTACTACACGAGCTGGCACTGACTCAAGACCTAATAAAGAGTACTCAACGATATCTACTCGTAAGCCTCTTAATACTACGATATAAGATAACATTACAGTAATGGGACAAGTAAAGAAACAAAAGATGGGTCTAGAGGAGGCGTAAATGTGAATCAGAATCATCAGCAACAGCTGCCATCCGAAAAAATGGGGGCAGAGGTCATGATCTGAAATTGTTGAACTCATGTCAAGCCTGGAAGGCTGTAACGTGCCTACTAGAAAGATGAGCTGCTGTTCCTCGAGCTTGCGTTGAACTTCATTGGAACAGTATAGGAGGCCGAGGACAGAGAGGTCAGAGTGGGAGTGGGATAGTGAATTAAAATGCTAGGCGACTGGAAGCTCAGAGTCATGTTTGCAGACTGAACGGAGGTGCTCCGCAAAGCGGTCACCCAATCTGCGTTTGGTCTCCCCAGTGTAGAGGAGACCGCAACGTGAGCAGCGAATACAGTGTACTAAACTGAACGAAGTACAAGTGAATCGCTGTTTCACTTGGAATGAGGTTTTTTGGGGCCCTGGACGGTGGGAAGGGAGGAGGTAAAAGGGCAGGTGTTGCATCCCCTGCGTCTCCAAGGGAAGGTGTCGTGGGAAGGGGAGGGGGTGTTGGGGGTGATTGAGGAGTGGACCAGGCTGTCGTGGAAGGAATGGTCCCTTCGGAATGCTGAAAGGGGAGGGGAGGGGAAGATGTGTTTGATGGTGGATCACTCTGGTGGACGCCTTTCGTGTGGGAAGGCTGCTTCAGAACGCCGAAGCCTACGAGAGCAGGCAGGTGTATTGAAGGACTGAGAGATCGTGGGGATGTTCCCGATTGCAGGGGGGGGGGTCCCGACTGGAGGGGGGCCCAATTGTAGGGTGGACCTGATTGCAAGGGGGAGGTGTCAGATGGTGGGCAGGGGGGCGGGGGTCCGATGGTGGTCGGGGAGGGGTGGGGTATTATATGGTGGTCGGGGAGGGGGATCCGATGGTGGGCGGGGGCGGGGGGTGGGGGGGAGCCTATGGTGGTTGGGGAGGGGGATCCGATGGGGGGCGGGGTGGGGATTACATGGTGGTCGGGGAGGGGGGTCTGATGGGGGCCGGGGGGGGGGATTATATGGTGGTCGGGGAGGGGGTTCCGATGGTGGTCGGGGGGGGTGCAGATGGTGGTCGGGGGGGGTGCAATGGTGGTTGTGGGGGACCGATGGTGGTCGGGGAGTCTGGTGGTCGGGGGGGAGCAGACAGATCGCGGCGGGGGGCGGGGGAGGTGGGTTTACTGGGTAGCTTGTTGGGCCTGGAGGAAATACTCCTGCTCCTCCTGCCACACAAGCAATGCTGAAAAGACCTTATGGATTCAGCCCTTCTCACCTCCTTGCAACTGCCGGGTTTCCCGAGGCCCAGGAAACCCGGCTGAAATGAGTTAAAAATAGAATGACAGTTAAAATGAAGGCAGGCAGCCTCATTATAATATTTAAATGACCAACAAGCTTCCTGTGAGCGAATTGGTCGGCTGCCCCTCGTTCCGCCTCCATTAAAACCGGAAGTGGGCTGGTTCGAGGCACGTTGGGTTCCTGTTTCAGATTTTTTGCATTTTAACCTCTGACACGACCCCAACCCACCTGTTTCTGGGAGTTAAGATTCAGCCCACTAGTTTCTCCCTATTTACTTTATCAGAAACCCTTCATATCAGACTTCCGGCCACCCAAAATTAAAATTGATCTGTACAAACGAAACTACTTGAAGGTTTTAGAAACCCCACCAGAGCTGGTGAATGAAGGCCCCTTCCCGCTTGATTCCCGTCTGCAGCCATCTTAACTGGGTCCTTTTTTTAGGTGGCCGAGGTGCTCGCCTGACTCGTGGAAGCTTCATTAATACATGTAAATTGGGGCTCTGTGATGTCATTAGGACCTCGATGGCACGCTGGTCGATGGCACGCTGGTTGATGGCACGCTGGTTGATGGCACGCTGGTCGATGGCACATTGGTCGATGGCACGCTGGTCGATGGCACGCTGGTCGATGGCACGCTGGTCGATGGCACGCTGGTCGATGGCACGCTGGTCGGTGCCTTGCATTGGCTGCATCGCTCAAGCTGTAAGGCAAGAAGTGGAGGCCACAAAAGCTAAGTGCATCTCTCAGACCCACAAGGAATATCTGGGCACCTGCTGCCCTGGGCATTCCCCCCTCCCCCCAGTTTGACTCGCGCAAACCTGCCGAAACCACCCTCTGCAAGTTACCTCACTGCCGGCGAGCGGCCTCCTTGCTGCCCAGTCTTTGCCTGTTGGCAGCTAGCCGGCCCCCTCTTTACACCCATTTTGGTCAAGTAACTGGCCAACGGGAGTTAAAATAGCCCGGGCTTCAAATTGATGATGTCGGAGGCGGGGTTTACCATCACCCCATTAATCCGCACCCCACCCCCCACACCCCCGCCCGCCTCAAACCCGCTTCCAGTTAAAATCCCCCACATGTTAACAATAGTTAGACAGGTGGTTGAAGGAAACAGGGAATAAAGGGATATGGGAACAGAGTGAGGGATTAGGACTCCTGCTCATGTGGAGGATAAGACACCAACACGGGCGGGTTCAGCCTGCTACCCGGTTGTAATATCTACGTAAGCCTGATAAGTGTATGCACTGTGTATGCACACATACATACACACATGCACAAGGGGCTCCAGAAATACCAAACCAAATACCAAAGCCACTAATCAGAACAAGTGGCCGAAAACTTCCATCTATTCAAGGAGAAGAGGATGTTGCAGCCAATATAAAATTATCGTGGCAAGTTTCACAAGGGCTTTAATAAACCTGCAGAATGGGCGTGTAAATGGCAAATGAATTTCAGTATAGATAAGTGTGAGGCGGTGCATTTTGGTAGGAGGACTACAGAGGCCACATACTCCCTTGGATGGGGTAGAGGAGCAAAGGAATCCAGGAGTACAGATTCACAACTCATTAAAAGTAGCAACAAGGCCATAAAAAGTGCAAACAGCACTGAGGTTAATTTCTAGAGGAACAGAATTGAAAAGCAGAGAAGTTATGTTAAACTTATAAAGAACCTTGGTGAGAGCATAGTGTGCACAGTTCTGGTCTCCATATTTCAAAAAGAATATAGAGGAACTGGAGAAGGTGCAAAACAGATTTACAGGAATGATACCAGAACTGAGAGGTTGAAACTATCAGAAAAGGCTGAACAGGCTGGGGTTATTTTCTCTAGCAAAGAGACGACTGAGGGGGTCCACCCGATAGGGGTTTTTAAAATTATGAAGGGGATTGATAGGGTAGCCTTAGATGAGGTGTTTCCACTTATGAGGAAGTCAAAAACTAGGGGTCATGAATATAAGATAGTCACTAACAAATCCAGTAAGGAATTCAGGAGAAATGTCTTTACTCAGAGAGTGGTTAGAATGTGGAACTCGCTACCACATGGAGTAGTTGAGGCGAAAGGCATTGATGCATTTAAGGGAAAGTTAGATAAGCACATGAGGGAGAAAGGAATAGAAGGATATTTTGATAGGGTGTGATAAACTTGCATGGGAGGAGGCTCATGGAGAGCATAAACACCGGCACAGACCAGTTGGGCAGAATGGCCTGTTTGTGTGCTGTAATTCTTTGACTGCAGACTAGCACCCATCCGAATATGAAAGATGAAATCATTGCACTTAAAAAAACAAATTATTTAAATTAAGGACATTCATGAAGCAAACACAACCAGAAAAAGATTGATGCAGAACCGAAATGTAAGCAAGTTGTGATATCCGAGTGGTAAGGTCAGAAACTGAGAGAAGCGAGATATTAGGAACAAACCCAACTGTTTATTTACACGGTGTAGCAGAGGAACATATCTGTTACAAGCTGGAGGCAAGGCACAATTCTTATTGCACGAGCACAAGATGGAGGATCAACCTCTGAGTCATACCCATACTGCAATGCCACATTACCGTATTAACTGGTGTACCAGGACATTGAATACATGACCCATTACCTTAAATACTGGTAAATGTGAACCCTTAATATTTGGCTCCATCTGGTGGATAACTTAAACATTACATCCCAGATTACTATATCCCTCCCCTCTTAAGTTGAACATTAATTTCTTAACAACATTCTTAAAAAGTCCCATAAGGAACTCCTTTAACGATAGTCCATACTGAACGAATCTAGCAGGTCGTTATCAATCTGTCTGGCGGCTTGTGAGTCCTTGGTGAACGTCTTACAGTCAAGTCCCTGCTTGGTTGTGGTAGAGCCACCTGCTGCTCCTGAGCAGTACTCAGAGTATCTGACTCTGCTACGATGGTTTCCTCTTGATGAAGGGGTCCAGGTGGAACTGGCTCTGTTCATGGTGGTGGTACCACCGATGCATTTGGATAACTGGGGGCCAACTTGTCCTCTGACATCTCCTCTGGAACCTCCAGTTCGATTTCCCCTGGTCTGGTCAGTATCTGATCTACATGTCTGCGTACTACCTGACCAGTTCCCACCATGACCGTATATGATACTGGACCAGTCATTGAGTCTATGATGCCAGGAATCCATTTTGGACCATAACTGAAATTCCTGGTAAGGATCGCATCTCCTTCTCCAAAACTGCAGCTCTTTATCCTTCTGTCATGGTTCTCCTTTTGTTTGATTTGTCGGTTTTCCACCTTCCTTTTTAGATCTGGGTGAACCAGGTCAAGAGTGGAGCGTAGTCGATGCCCTAACAACAGCTCAGCAGGAGAGAGTCCTGTGGTAGATTGAGGTGTTATTCTGTAGCTGAACAGAACTCGTGACACCTTGGCTGCCAAACTCTCTTCCGCACTTTTTTCATCATCTCTTTAAATGTTTGTACGGCTCTCTCCGCAAGTCCATTTGAAGACGGATGATATGGAGCTGAGGTCACGTGCACTATGCCATTGTTTCTCATGAACTCTTTTGTTTCTGTACTCACAAAACACGTGGCATTGTCACTTACTACGATCTCCAGTAGCCCTTGATTACTAAAACTCCTACGCAGGCAGTCTATAGTAACAGTAGCTGAAGCAGAATTTACAGGATAAACATCCATCCATTTGGAAAGGGCATCAATGATTATGAGGAACATCTTTCCCATGAATGGACCCGCATAATCTACATGTAATCTTCTCCATGGTTTATCCGGCCACTCCCAGGGGCGGAGAGGAGCCGCTGCTGGTGCCTTCCTGTGTACTTGACAAGTGCTGCATGTCTTGACTAGATTTTCTATCTCCTCATCTAGCTTTGGCCACCACAAGTAACTCCTTGCCAAGGCTTTCATATGCGAAACTCCAGGATGACACTGATGTGGTTGCCCTAGGATAGACTGTTGTGCTGGCTGTGGAATAATCACTCGTGCTCCCCACAACACGCAACCATCCTGCACATGCAGCTCTGTCTTCCTGACATTGTAAGGTATGAAATCAGTCCCTTCCGGATGCTGTGGCCAACCCCTCATCACATATTCTCGGACTCTAGACAGTACTGGATCTTTACCGGTCCATGTCCTTACTTGTTCAGCGGTCACAATTGCCGTGTCCGTGTCCTCCAACATCAAAACTCTGTCCTCTGGAGCTGCACGGATAGGTGTACCTGGCAGTGGAAGATGGCTCAAGGCATCTGCGTTCCCATGGTACTTGCCCACCTTGTAAACGATGACATACTCATATGCCCTCAACGTCACTGCCCACCTCTGGATCCGGGGTGACACCATCTGTGGTACTGCTTTCATTTCATTAAAAAGAGATAGAAGAGGTTTATGATCGGTGCATATGGTGAATTTCCTGCCATATATGTACTTGTGAAACCTCCGTAACCCAAACATTACTGCTAACCCCTCTTTATCTAACTGGGAATAGTTTTTTTCTGCCGGTGTCAGAGTTCAAGACATAAACCCTATTGGTCTCTCTGTTCCATCTTCCAAGCTGTGTGAAAGAACCGCCCCCACCCCGTAAGGTGAAGCATCACAAGAGAGAATGATGGCTTTCTCTGCATTGTAGTGAACCAGCACATCCGAGGACAGCATCAGTTTCTTGGACTGTTCAAATGAAACCCTCTGTTCCTCTTCCCATTGCCACTGTGTCTCCTTGTGCAGAAGTTTGTGAAGAGGTGCTAACACTCTTGCCAAGTTTGGTAAAAATCTGTTATAATAGTTTAGCAGTCCCAGGTAAGCTTTTAACTCAGTCATATTGGTAGGAGCTGGGGCCTCCTGCAGTGCTTGTACCTTTTCCTTGATTGGATGGAGCCCGGTGGCGTCCACTCTGTGTCCCAGGAACACTGCCTCATTCCCCAGGAAAGTGCACTTACACCTCTTGAGCCATAACCCAGCCTTATCCAATCTTTGTAGTACCTCTCTCAGAGCGCTCAGATGCTCCTGGTCGGTTCTTCCCGTCACCAGAATGTCATCCAGATAGATTGAAACATGTGGGATCCCTTGCAGTACACCCTCGATAGTCCTCTGGAAAATAGCTGGACTAGATGAGACACCGAATGGAAAGCGGTTATAGGTAAACAAACCCTTGTGTGTATTTATGGTTACATACTTCTTGGATTCCTCATCACAGAATCACAGAAATCACAGAAACCTCACAGTGCAGATAAAGGCCATTTCGGCCCATCGAGCCTGCACCGACACATATCCCACCCGATCCCCGTAACCCCTACACCAACACATATCCCACCCTATCCCCGTAACCCCACATATTTAATCCCCCTAACACTAAGGGTCAATTTTTATCATAGCCAATCAACCTAACCCGCACATCTTTGGACTGTGGGAGGAAACCGGAGCACCCGGAGAAAACCCACGCAAACACGGGGAGAATGTGCAAACTCCACACAGACAGTCATCTAGTGTAATCTGCAAGTATGCATGACTCATATCCAGCTTCATGAATTTCTTCCCTCCAGCCAGGTTTGCAAAGAGATCCTCTGTTTTGGGAATAGGATACTGTTCTAGTTTAGACACCCTATCACCCTATTTACTGTCAATTTATAATCTCCAGAGAGTCTTACCAAATTGTCCGGTTTTAAAACAGGTACAATGGGAGCTGCCCATTCTGAACATTTCACGGGTTCCAGTATGTTCTCTCTCAAAAGACGATCAAGCTCAACCTCAACCTTCGGTTTCATGGCATATGGCACAGGTCGTTGTTTAAAAAACCTTGGCAGTGCCTCCTTGTCTACATAAATCTTAGCTGGGGGGCCATTAAATGTGCCAAGTTCTTCCTTGAACACGTTCTCATGTTCAATCAACACTTCTTGCAAAGACAACTGTTTGCCTCCCTCTATTTGATTTATTGCTCCCCAATCTAATTTAAGTTCTTGTATCCAGCCCCGACCTAACAGGTTTGGTCCGGAACCCGATACTACAACTACAGGTAGCTGTTCCACGGTGTCCCTCTGTTGCACAGTTACAGTAGCTGTACCCAATGTTGCCACTCGTTCACCGGTATATGTTTTAAGCTGCATAGAGCAAGACTTTAACTCTGGAACTTTTGCACGGTTCCACAATTTTGAGTACTCCTCCCTGTTCACTATGGTTACACTGCATCCTGTATCCACTTCAAAGTTGACCTTAGAGTCATTTACTGTCAGTTGCAAAGTGATAGGATCCACTTTTGGAATGTTCTCTACCATACTATGCATTACGAACATGTCGTCTTCTTTCTCAGCTTCTCTGCTGATGTGATGTGCTCCCTGTTTTTTCACTTCTCTTCCTAGGTTTTGCTTTCCTCCCCCTTTTGGTTTATATTCCTCCCCGGTTGCTTTTGCCCTGCATGCACATTTTAGGTGTCCTTTTTTCCCACACTTATGGCACATTTCCTCCAGAAACCTGCATTCCCTCGCCAGGTGATCGCCATTGCATCTATAACATGCCTTTACATGCTCACGTTGTGGTTTCTGATGCATGTTTAACTTGTGCACAATAACCTGACCTGCAACTTGCTTTGTAGTAGCCCAGTCTGAACCTTGTATTTCTTTTACATCTCGGCTCGCTGACTCTATGGCTTGAGCAAGTTCCAACGCTTTTTCATACGTAAGCCCAGTCTCGGACAATAATCTCCGCTGCATTCGATTATCCATTATCCTGCAAACTAGCCTATCTCTCAGCATGTCTTTCAGGTTGTGGCCGTAATTGCAATCATGTGCCAATTTCCGCAACACCGCTACATAATCCAATACAGTCTCTCCCGGTTTTCTGTTCCGTGAATTAAATTTGAAACGCTGTACAATCTCACTCGGTCTGGGATTGAAATGGTCCTTTAGCCAGGCCACTAAGTCAGCAAATGATCCGTCTCCAGGCTTTGCAGGACTGCATAAGTTTCTCATTAAACTATACGTCTGACTTCCCACAGAAGTGAGCAAAATTGCTCTCCTTTTTCCGACATCATTTATATCATTTGCTTCAAAGAAATGCATCAACATCTCGCAGTATTTATCCCAGGTCTGCGTCTGAATATCAAAAGCAGAGATCTTTCCTACCGTAGCAGCCATGATCCGTTATTCAGTGCTCCTTTTTTTTTTTCTTCGTCAAGATGTGATCTGTTTATCCTCGTCGCCAATATGTGATATCCGAGTGGTAAGGTCAGAAACTGAGAGAAACGAGATATTAGGAACAAACTCAACTGTTTATTTACACGGTGTAGCAGAGGAACATATCTCTTACAAGCTGGAGGCAAGGCACAATTCTTATTGCACGAGCACAAGATGGAGGATCAACCTATGAGTCATACCCATAATGCAATGCCACATTACCATATTAACTGGTGTACCAGGACATTGAATACATAACCCATTACCTTAAATACTGGTAAATGTGAACCCTTAATATTTGGCTCCATCTGGTGGATAACTTAAACATTACATCCCAGATTACTATACAAGTAAAGACGTAGATGAGGAGAAGACAATTTAACGGAGATGTGAAACAGTGAATTATGGAAATGCACATTGACAGTCGGTGACAATGGTAAATTCTGATATAGAAAGATGTGAACAAAAATCTTCAGCTACTCCATTAAATACCTTAATTACCTTCTCTGCATCATACTGTCAGGAGTAGGGCTGTCGCTTGATGAATCCACAGTGTTCAGCTCCATTCACAACTGCTCTGATAATGAAGCATGTCGTGGCAGCCTACAGCAGGAACTGGATAGTATCTAAGCTTGGGCTGGTAACATTCACACCGTATTCTTCTGGAACAAGGGAAAAGCCCACCTAGCTCCCCTAACATTCAATGATGCCTCCTTCACCGAGTCCCCCCCCCCACCATCAACATTTGGGGGTTACTACTGACCAGAAGCTTAACTGGACCAGCCATAACAATACCGTGGCTACAAGGGCAGGGCCGAGACTGTGACCAGTGGCTCACTTCCCGACTGCTCAAAACTTCTCCACCACCTACAAGGCTCAAGGCAGGGTGTCATGGAATACTCACCCCTTGCCTGGCTGAGTACAGTCACAACATTCAAGAAACTTGACATCACCCAGGACTGAGTAGTTTGTTTGATTGGTGCCCCTGGACTCAATATTCACTCCAATTCCTTTTTAAATGATGTTATAGTCTCTGCCTCAATAGCCACTTGCGACAAAGCAATCCATGTTCTACTAATCCACTATGAGAGAACATTCCTTCTACTATCCCCTTGTGGAGATGACAGCCTAGGAATTCATTATTGCAGTCTCACTGCCACTTCTTGCAGTACAAAAACAGAAAACCAAATTCTCTTCGAGCCCCAGGGATAGCTTGTATTTATATAGCGCATTTCATGACCACAGGACGTCCCACAGCGCTTTAGTCAAATAAGTAAGGGTAAGGGAGCCAAAGCAAGGGCTCCTTGGATGACGAGGGAGGTAGGGAAGATGATGAAACAAAAAAAGAGTGTATATGATGCATGTCAGGTGAATTCTTCTAGGAAGAACCAGACAAGATACAATAAGTTGAGAGGGGAAGTGAGGATGAAAATAAGATTGGCCATGAGAGTAGAATGGCGGTTAACATAAAAGGGAACCCAAAAATCTTCTGCCGGCATGTAAACAGTAAGCGGCTAGTAAGAGGTGGGGTGGGGCCTATTAGAAGGTGATATATGCTTAGAGGTGCAGGGCAAGGTTAGAATACTCAATGAGTACTTTGCATTGTGGCGTTGGGGAAACACTGTGTGTATGTAGATAAACCTGTATAATCCCCTTTTAACTGCTGTATTCCCCTCCCCCCGCAAGACAGTTGCAAGCTGAGAGGAATAAGGCATGTTCAGACTTGCTTGCTGCTGAGAGAAGGAAAACCAATCAGGCTCCAGCAGGTGACCAATCCGTGAGTCATCACAGGCTCGCGGGCTTTACGAATTCAGTACTGTATTGTGAGAGTTGGAGTAAAGACCTATTTGTTGTAGCTCGCTGTGTTGCCTATTGATATACCTATCAATTCCTCCAATAAAAGGCGAAGAGTTACGAAGGTGACTAAAGGTTTTTATTGACTAAATAACAGAGCCCACTCTCGTGGGTGATCCGATCCAAGCAGGAGGAATACCAGCCAGTCGCTCACCTTTATACCTGGCCTGGTGGGTGGAGCCAAGGCGGAGTCGGCAGTGGTCATCCCAGGTATAGCAGTGTGGCAAGAGGCGACCTCGTACCGTGATACAATAGTGGTCAGTGATACAGTTATAACGAACAGTGGTGAACAGTGCTAACTACTAACAGTGATACGATAGTGAACGTGGTTTACCACATTCACCCCTTGTTTAGAATTAAGTCCGGCGGGGTGAAGTGTACTACCAATTCTGGTAGGTCAGTCTGTCCGGAGGCTTCGTAAGCCTCTCCGATCGCCGCAGCGGTGGTGTTGCCTTATCCGGTGCTGGTGCCTTATCCGGTGTTGATGCTGGTGTTTGCGTGGTCGGCGAGGGCTCGTGGGGTTCCGGCATGCCGTCTACCTGGGCTGAGGTTGGGGGGGGTGGTGGCGGTGTTTCCGGATCGGCTGAGGGTGCGAGGTCTCGTAGGGAGACAGTGTCCTCCCGCCCGTCTGGGTACGCCACGTAGGCGTACTGGGGGTTGGCGTGCAGGAGGTTCACCCTCTCGACCAGGGGGTCCGTTTTATGGGCCCTCACGTGTTTCCGCAGCCAGACCGGCCCCGGGGCGGTCAGCCAGGTTGGTAGAGTGGTTCCCGTAGTCGACTTCGTGGGGAAAACGAACATTCGTTCATGGGGGGTGGTGTTAGTGGCCGTGCAAAGTAATGACCGGATGGAGTGCAGCGCTGTCGGGAGGACTTCTTGCCAGCGGGAGGTTGGGAGGCCCTTAGACTTTAAGGCTAAGAGGACGGCCTTCCATACCGTCGCGTTCTCTCTTTCCACCTGACCGTTACCTCTGGGGTTGTAGCTGGTGGTCCTGCTTGCTGCAATACCTCTCTCTAGGAGGAATTGCCGGAGTTCCTCGCTCATGAAGGAGGAGCCCCGGTCGCTGTGTATATAGTTCGGGAACCCGAACAAGGCGAAGAGGGCATTCAGGCACTTAATGACCGTGCTACTGGTCATGTCGGGGCAGGGGAAGGCAAAGGGGAAACGGGAGTACTCATCAACGATGTTGAGGAAGTACACATTACGGTCAGAGGATGGGAGGGGCCCCTTAAAGTCGATGCTCAGGCGCTCGAAGGGGCGGGTGGCCTTGATCAGGCTTGCTCGGTCCGGCCTATAGAAGTGCGGTTTGCACTCCGCACAGGTCTGGCAGTTCCTGGTCATGGTCCTGACCTCCTCGATGGAGTAGGTCAGGTTGCGGGCCTTAATGAAATGGTAGAGTCTGGTGACTCCGGGGTGGCAGAGCTGGTCGTGGAGGGTCTGAAGCCTATCGATATGCGCGCTGGCGCATGTCATTCGTGAAAGGGCATCAGGGGATTCGTTCAGCTTGCCTGGCCGGTACAAGATCTCATAATCGTAGGTGGAGAGCTCGATTCTCCATCTCAAAATCTTGTCATTCTTGATTTTGCCCTTCAGCTTGTTATTAAACATGAAAGCCACCGAACGCTGGTCGGTGAGGAGGGTAAATCGTTTGCCTGCCAGGTAGTGCCTCCAGCGCCGTACTGCCTCCACGATCGCCTGGGCCTCTTTCTCGACCGACGAATGTCGGATCTCGGGGCCCTGTAGGGTCCTTGAGAAGAAGGCCACTGGCCTCCCCTCCTGGTTTAGGGTGGCGGCTAAGGCGAAGTCGGATGCGTCGCTCTCCACCTGGAAGGGGATGGACTCGTCCACTGCGTGCATCGTGGCCTTGGCTATGTCTCCCTTAATGAGGGAGAAGGCCGCGCATGCCTCCTCCGTGAGGGGGAAGGAAGTGGCTTTCAGGAGGGGTCTGGCTTTGTCCGCGTAATTGGGTACCCATTGGGCATAGTAGGCGAAAAGCCCCAGGGTTCTCCTAAGTGCTTTAGGGCAGTGGGGGAGGGGTAGCTCCATGAGGGGGCGCATTCTTTCTGGGTCGGGGCCGATGATTCCGTTCTCCACTACGCAGCCGAGGATGGCAAGGCGCGTGGTGTTAAACACGCATTTCTCCTTATTGTCGGTGAGGTTCAGCCGTTGGGCCGTACGGAGGAATTTCTCCAGATTCGCGTCATGTTCCTGCCGGTCGCGGCCGCAGATAGTGACGTTATCTAGGTAGGGGAATGTAGCCTGCAGTTCGTTCTGGTCAACCATCTGGTCCATCTCCCTTTGGAAGACCGAGACCCCATTAGTGACACCGAAGGGGACCCTAAGGAAGTGGTATAGGCACCCATTCGCCTCGAAGGCAGTATACTGGCGGTCCTCAGGGTGGATAGGGAGTTGGTGGTAGGCCGACTTCAGGTCGATGGTCGAGAATACTTTATACTGTGCAATCTGATTGACCATGTCAGATATGCGGGGGAGGGGGTATGCGTCCAGCTGGGTATATCTGTTTATGGTCTGGCTGTAGTCAATGACCAGGCGGTTTTTATCGCCGGTCTTTACGACTACGACCTGGGCACGCCAGGGGCTGCTGCTCCCCTCGATAATGCCCTCTTTCAGGAGGCGCCGCACCTCAGAGCTAATGAAGGCTCTGTCCCCGGCGCTATACCGCCTGCTCTTGGTAGCGACGGGTTTGCAGTCAGGGGTAAGGTTAGCAAACAGAGAGGGTGGCGGGACCTTGAGGGTGGAGAGGCTGCAGGTGTTACGCGGTGGGCGGTTTAACGTTTGCTGGTTGTTGACTGTGAGTGGGGGGAGGGGTCCACCATATGCTAGGGTTACGCTTTGGAGGTGGGATTGGAAGTCCAGCCCTAGTAGGACGGCAGCGCAGAGATGGGGGAGGACGAGGAGTTTAAAGTTTTTATACTCCGTGCCCTTAACCGACAGGGTCACGACACAGTAGCCGCTGATGTCCGTGGCGTGGGACCTCGATGCCATCGAGATTCGGCTGCGCGTTGGTAGGACAGAGAGGGAGTAGTGGCTCACCGTGTCTGGGTGGATGAAGCTCTCCGTGCTTCCGCTGTCGAACAGGCAGGTCGTGGCGTGGCCGTTCACTTTGATGTCCATCATTGACTTGGACAGATGGTGCGGGCGGGCTTGGTCCAGGGTGACGGAAGCTAGTGTGTAGCTGAGCGAGTCGTTGTCATCTGCGGGCGAGGCGGTCGGGCGTGGTGAGTAAAATGGCGTCTCCCACGAGGTAGGGCAAAATGACGGAGAAGATGGCTGCCCCCGTAGCTCACATGAGGCACTATTGGGGTCGGTTGCCTTAATCAAAGATGGCCGCCCCCATGACTCATGTGTGGGGATGCTGGCCTCAGTTGCCCTAAACAAAGATGGCCGCCCCCATGACTCATGTGTGGGGATGCTGGCCTCAGTTGCCCTAAACGAAGATGGCCGCCCCCATAGTTCGCATGCGGCACTGCTGGCCTCTGAGGATCCGCTCCTGCAGGCCTTGGAGAAGTGGCCTTTCTTCAGGCAGGTTTTGCATATGGAGTTCTTGGCTGGGCAGCGCGACCTCGGGTGCTTCTCCTGGCCACAGAAAAAACAGCCGGCGGCCCGATCGCGTATGCCCGATGTCGGGGCCGGTGCCGGGGGTGGCGGGGCCGGTCGGGTCCGGGACACCGACGCAGAGGTAGGTCCCGGGGGCGGCGCTGGGAAGGGTGCTGTGGTAGGGGTCGGGCCCGAGTCCCAGGGTCGCGAGCAGTACCTGGTGAATGCTTCCTGATCTTGGTGGGCCACTTCCAGGGAGATAGCGAGGGCTTCAGCTTTTTCCATGCTGAGGTCTTTAGCTTCCAGCAGTCTTTGCCGTGAGTACTCGGACCGTAGGCCTTTCAGGAATGCGTCGCGGATATTATCTTCAGTATTTTCGGCTGCCGACACCGATTTAAAGTCACAGTTCCTGGCGAGTGCATATAGCGCCTGTGAGAATTCGGCTACTGATTCTCCTGGCTGTTGCGGCCGTGATCTTAGGAGGTGCCTAGCGTACATGTAGTTTACCGGGGTCCGGTACTTCTGTTTCAGCAGGTTGATGGCGGTCTCGTAGGTAGTCATGTCCTCGATGAGAGTGTATACTCTCGGGCTCAGTTGTGCCTGCAGGACACTTAGTTTGGATGCCTGAGGGACGCTGGATTCTCTCAGGTATGATTCGAAGCAGACCAGCCAGTGTTTAAAGTCTGCGGCTGAGTTTGCTGCTCGTGGGTTCAGGTCCAGGTACGGCGGTCTGAGGGCTCGCAGCCAAGCTGGCTGGTGTGGCTGTGCTCCTGGGAGCTGCGCTGGTGGCTCCTCCGCCGGTTGTGACTCGTTGTCGGACATCATTAAATTTAGTCAATAAAATTGATATACCTATCAATTCCTCCAATAAAAGGCGAAGAGTTACGAAGGTGACTAAAGGTTTTTATTGACTAAATAACAGAGCCCACTCTCGTGGGTGATCCGATCCAAGCAGGAGGAATACCAGCCAGTCGCTCACCTTTATACCTGGCCTGGTGGGTGGAGCCAAGGCGGAGTCGGCAGTGGTCATCCCAGGTATAGCAGTGTGGCAAGAGGCGACCTCGTACCGTGATACAATAGTGGTCAGTGATACAGTTATAACGAACAGTGGTGAACAGTGCTAACTACTAACAGTGATACGATAGTGAACGTGGTTTACCACACCTATTTCTTTATGCGGGAGACTGTAGTCTCCCACGTTGGTGACCCCGAATGTCGGCGGCCGAAGCCCCCGACTCACGTAGCCCTACAGAGGCCAGCAACGACCCGACGGCAACCAGCAGCAGCCCGATGTCGGCCGGCGCCGCGTCCTTGAAGCTCCCCACCTTCTGGGAACACCAAGCACCAGCTTGGTTCGCGCACACGGAGGCCCAATTCACCCTTCGCAGGGTTCAAGACGATGAAGAAAGGTACCTCCATGTAGTCTCAGCACTAGCAAGCTCCACCGCCGCCGAAGTTCTCGACCTGCTGGGGAACCCACCACAGACCGGCAAGTACTCAACCATTAAGGGCCGCTTGCTGCAGGCTTACGGCCTGTCCGGGGAGGAGAGGGCCTGTAGGCTTCTTTCACTACCAGGCCTCGGCGACTCTACCCCGACCCAGTCGATGAGCCGGATGCTTGCGCTCCTGGGCTCTGAACCACAGTGCTTCTTGTTTCGGGCCCTTTTCCTCAGCCTGCTTCCTCAGCAGGTACAGACTGCCCTCGCGGGGTCCCCGATCACGGACTGCATACAACTGGCAGCCGCCGCGGACAAAGTCTTCGCCGTCGCCCAACTCGGCTGTGCAGCCGCGAGGCTCCGCGACACCACCGAGTGCGCGCCGCCACGCCAGGCCGCAGAACTATGCTACTACCACGCGCGTTTCGGCCACAAGGCCCAATGCTGCAGAGCACCCTGCTCTTTTGATCAAACCAAGATGGCCGCCCGGCCCAACGCGCCAGCCCTGCGCCGCCGTCTAGGCCCGCTTGACCACACCCCTGCCGCCACGATGGCCATCGGCACCGCAGGTAAACTGCTGTACATAACCGACTCCCTGTCAGGGCGCAGATTCCTTTGCGACACCGGAGCCCAATGCAGCATAATTCCTGCCTCCCAGCTCGACATCCAGGCAGGCTGCAGCGGCCCACCCCTCGTGGTGGCAAATGGCGCAGCCATCGCTACTTTTGGAAAGTGACAAGCCGAGGTTTGTTTCAATGGCCAGCGATTTACGTGGGATTTCATGACGGCCTCGGTGGCACATCCCTTGCTGGACGCCGATTTTCTTTGCGCCCACGGACTCCTGGTCGACGTCCGCCTGATCGACGCAGCAACTTTCGCTTTACTGGCCTGCCAGCAGAGCAACAGCCCGGCCCTCGTTGGGTCCTGCTCTGCCCCGGCGGATGACGACTACGCCCGCCTACTCGCAGATTTCCCGAGGCTCACACAACCGACCTTCTCAGCCGCGGCAGCCAAGCATGGTGTCGAGCACCACATCGCCACTACGGGACCACCAGTGTTCGCCCAAGCCAGACGCCTGGACCCAGCTAAGATGGCGGTGGCCAAGGAAGAATTCGCCACGATGGAGAAACTGGCCATCATCCGCCGCTCGAACAGCCCCTGGTCGTCCCCCCTCCACATTGTGCCCAAGCCGGGCAGTGGCTGGCACCCCTGCGGCGACTACAGATGGCTCAACGACACCACCACGCCCGATAGATATCCCATTCCGCACATCCAAGACTTCTCGGCACACCTAGCAAGAAAGTCCGTCTTTTCCAAGGTCGACCTGATTCGCGGCTACCATCAGGTCCCCGTCCACCATGCAGACGTCCAGAAGACGGCGGTCATCACCCCCTTTGGACTGTTCGAGTTCCTGCGCATGCCCTTCGGGCTCAAGAACGCCGCACAGGCCTTCCAATGGCTCATGGATTCCGTCCTATGGGACCTGAGCTTCCTGTTCGTTTATCTGGACGATATCCTTGTGGCCAGCACCAGCAAGGCCGAGCACATCGCGCATTTGCGCTCTCTTTTCCAGTGCCTCAGCCAACACGGGCTAATCATCAACCCGGCCAAATGCCAGTTCGGAGCAGCCAAAATTGACTTTCTTGGCCACAGAATCTCGCCAAGGGGAGCCATTCCCCTACCTTCCAAGGTGCAGGCGGTGGCGGACTCTCCCCAGCCCACCTCGGTCAAGGCGCTGCAGGAATTTTTGGGGATGGTCAATTTCTATCACCGTTTCGTGTCCAAGGCTGCCTCACTCATGCGCCCCCTCTACGAAGCCACCAGGGGCAAAACAGGCAAAGAGCAACTCACCTGGTCCAGCGAGATGGCGACAGCCTTCCACCAGACCAAAAGCGCCTTGGCCAACGCCACACTACTGGCCCACCCCATCCCGGGTGCCAAGACTGCCCTCACCACGGACGCCTCGGATTGCGCCGTCGGCGCTGTCCAGCAACAGTGGGTCGAAGGCGCGTGGCAGCCACTGGCATTTTTCAGCCGACAGCTGCGCAAGAACGAGCAGGCCTACAGCACGTTCGACAGAGAGCTCCTGGCCCTGTTCCTGGCAATCCGGCACTTCCATTTCCTCCTGGAAGGCCGGCCGTTCACCGCATTCGTGGACCACAAGCCGCTCACTTTCGCCATGGCCAAAGTAACCGAACCCTGGTCCGCGCGCCAACAGCGCCAACTCAACTTCATCTCGGAGTTCACCACGGACATCCGCCACGTCGCCGGCAAGGACAATTTGGTGGCCGACTGCCTCTCAAGACCCTCGCTCCACGCAGTGCACCTGGGCGTCGACTACGCCAGCATGGCGAGAGACCAGGCCACCGACGCGGAGATCCAGGCCCTCAGGACGTCAACCACCAGCCTCACTCTGGCTGACATCCACTTCCACGCAGCCGGCACAACCCTCCTGTGCGACGTCTCAGTCCCCTCGCCTAGGCCGGTCATCCCATCCGCCTGGCGCAAGCGAGTTTTCGACATCATCCACGGCCTCTCACATCCAGGGATGCGTGCGCCTCAGAAACTCATGTCCGCCAAGTTCGTCTGGCCTGGACTCCACAAGGATGTGAGAGACTGGACCAACACATGCGTGGCGTGTCAGCGCGCTAAGGTCCAGCAGCACACCAAGGCGCCATTGGAGTGTTTCCCGGTGCCCGAGAGGCGTTTCGACCACGTCCACGTCGATCTGGTAGGCCCCTTGCCGCCGTCGCATGGTTTCACACACCTGCTCACGATCGTCGACCGCACCACCAGATGGCCCGAGGCTGTTCCCCTCGCCTCCACCACCACGACCGACGTCGCGCGAGCATTCGTCTCGACATGGGTGGCCCGGTTCGGCGTGCCGACCGACATATCCTCGGACAGAGGCCCCCAGTTCACCTCCCACTTGTGGAATGCCATCACCGCCGGCCTCGGCACCAAGTTGCACAGGACAACAGCCTACCACCTGCAGGCCAACGGGCTCTGTGAGCTCTTTCATCGTTCCTTGAAAGCCTCCCTCCGCGCCAGCCTGGCCGACACCAGCTGGATCGACAAACTACCCTGGGTCCTCCTGGGATTGCGCACCGCGCCCAAAGAGGACCTCCGCGCCTCCGCGGCCGAGATGGTCTACGGCCAACCGCTCAGAGTACCAGGCGACTTCCTCCCCCTGACAACAGAGCCGTGGTCAGCCGCCAGACAGCTTTCCCTGCACCAGGACGCGGCCCAGCAATTCCGTCCAGTGCCCACTTCGCAACACGGCCCGCAGCCGTCCTACGTGCCTCGGGACTTACGACATGCAGAGTTCGTCTTCGTGTGCCGGGACGCACACAGAGGCCCGCTGCAGGCACCATACACTGGCCCCTTCTCAGTATTGGAGACGGGGGACAAAGCTTTTCTTATCGACGTCGGTGGGAAGCCGGACCTTATTTCAGTAGACCGCCTCAAACCGGCGCACCTGGACCTCAGCTTCCCGTTTCGTCCGGCTCTTCCCCCACGGCGGGGCAGACCTCCCACGTTGGCGGCGGCCCCACAAGAGGACCAAGACACGCCAGAACCTTACTTCCCGGCCGCCGCCCCACCTTCGCCGGCAGCCCATCCAGCCAGCCCACCGACAGACCAGCCGCCAGACCAGCCAACGAACCAACCGGCCGACCTCCTAGACAGCCCTCCTCACACGCCAGATGGCTACTACAGCTGCTACGGCCGTTTGGTCAAACCTCCGCAGAGACTGACTTTTACAGTTAACGAGGATTCTGGGGGTGCGTATGTGGCATTGCCACATTGGGGAAACACTGTGTGTATGTAGATAAACCTGTATAACCCCCTTTTAACTGCTGTATTCCCCTCCCCCCGCAAGACAGTTGCAAGCTGAGAGGAATAAGGCATGTTCAGACTTGCTTGCTGCTGAGAGAAGGAAAACCAATCAGGCTCCAGCAGGTGACCAATCCGTGAGTCATCACAGGCTCGCGGGCTTTACGAATTCAGTACTGTATTGTGAGAGTTGGAGTAAAGACCTATTTCTTGTAGCTTGCTGTGTTGCCTATTTCTTTACGCGGGAGACTGTAGTCTCCCACAGTATCGGTGTTTACTAAGGAGGTGGATGCTGACAAAATATCGGTAGTAGTGGAAAAGGTAGAAGCAATGGAAGGGGTGAAAATTGATAGACAGGATGTACTAGAAAGGTTGGGTATAGTCAGTGGGCTGGATTTTGATACTGGAGGCGTGTAGGGGGCGGGACTACAACTTTTGGGGTTGTAGTCCCGCCTCCATCGAGTTGTGGCCAACCCACAGGATTTTCACTTGATTGACCTTATTTAGCCCACCCAGAGGGCTCAGCAGGCCAATTAAGGGCCACCCAGCAACAGGTGACGTCACAGATTGACATTTCATCTGTCAAGAGCTTTTGACAGATGAAATATCAGCGTTTGACAGTTGTTTGAAGCTGTCAAACACTGACAATCTGTACGTGAAGTTAATTCCTTCCTCTCAGGCTGATTTAGAGATCTCTCCAGAACAGAAAACTGAATGTTGCAACTTTTGACAGCTCGCGGCCATTCTTCTTTCTGTGCCGGTGAGATGAGGGACTCCCGAGACCTGAAGGAAGGAAGGCTGTAAAGGTAAGTAAAGGTAAGTAAAACTTCTTTAAACACTTTACACACACCAAACACACTTACCTTTGCACTCATACACCCATCACTCACCTGAACACCGGACATCTCGAACCCTCCAAGCCCTTCAGCCCGACGGTCCATCTCGCTAACTTGGCGTGGTTTGGAGCCGTCGGGAATCCCACAGTTCAGGAATAAAAATAGGGATTAGGCTAAAAACTGCCTGTTAACTACCTATTAACAAGCAGTTAATTGGCACTAATCCCCTTCCCGCCTCGTGAGGCGGCTCCCAGCACAGGTCGGGTATCCGCCTCCTTTGAAACTGGCATGGAGGCGGGTTGGGGGCGGGATGGGTTCGTGCCCCATCCGATTTCGCAATTTTAACCCCCCACACACCCCCAATCCCGCCTCCACGGCCCAATGAAAATCCTGCCCATAGAGTTATACAGCACAGAAAGGGGCCCTTTGGCTCATCGTGTCCACGCCGGCCATCAAGCCCTGTCTATTCTAATCCCATTTTTCAGCACTTGGTCCGTAGCCTTGTATGCTATGGCATTTCAAGTGCTCATCTAAATGCTTCTTGAATGTTGTGAGGGTTCCTGCCTCTACCACCCTTTCAGGCAGTGAGTTCCAGATTCCAGCCACCCTCTGGGTGAAAAAGTTCTTCCTCAAATCCCCTCTAAACCTCCTGCCCCTTACCTTGAATCTATGCCCCCTTGTTATTGACCCCTCTACTAAGGGGAAAAGTTCCTTTCTATCTACCCTATCTATGCCCCTCATAATTTTGTACACCTCAATCAGGTCCCCCCTCAGCCTTCTCTGCTCTAAGGAAAACAACCCCAGCCTGTCCAGTCTCTCTTCATAGCTGAAGCGCTCCAGCCCAGGTAACATCCTGGTGAATCTCCTCTGCACCCTCTCCAATGCAATCACATCCTTCTTATAGTGTGGCGACCAGAACTGCACACAGTATTCCAGCTTTGGCCTAACTAGTGTTTTGTACAGCTCCATCCTAACCTCCCTGCTCTTATATTCTATTCCTCGGCTAATGAAGGCAAGTATCCCATATGCCTTTTTAACCATCTTATCTACCTGTCCTGCTGCCTTCAGGTATCTATGTACATGCACACCAAGGTCCCTCTGATCCTCTGTCCTTCCTAGGGTCCTACCATTCATTGTGTATTCCGTTGCCTTGTTAGTCCTCCCAAAATGCATCACCTCACACTTTTCAGGGTTAAATTCCATTTGCCACTGTTCTGCCCATCTAACCAACCTGACGAAGGATCTTCGACCTGAAACGTTAACTCTGTTTCTCTCTCCACGAATGTTGCCTGGCCTGCTGAGTTTTTCCAGCGTTTTCTGTTGTTATTTCGGATTTCCAGCATTCACAGTATTTTGCTATCGTATATTGTTCTGTAGCCTGAGGCTTCCCACCTCGCTATTTACCATTCCACCAATTTTCGTGTCATCTGCGAACTTACTGATCATACCTCCAACATTCATATCTAAATCATTAATGTACACTACAAACAGCAAAGGACCCAGCACCGATCCCTGTGGTACACCACTGGACATAGGCTTCCAGTCACAAAAACAACCTTCGACCATCACCCTCTGCCTCCTGCCACTAAGCCAATTTTGGATCCAATGTGCCAAATTGCCCTGGATTCCATGGGCTCTTACCTTCTTGACCAGTCTCCCATGCGGGACTTTGTCAAAAGCCTTACTGAAGTCCATGTAGACTACATCAACTGCACTACCCTCATCCACACACCTAGTCACTCCCTCGAAAAATTCAATCAAATTGGTTAGACATGATCTCCCCCTGACAAAGCCATGCTGACTATCCTTGATTAATCCTTGCCTCTCCAAGTGGAGACTAATTCTGTCCCTCAGAATTTTTTCCAATAATTTCCCTACCACTGATGTTAGGCTCACTGGCCTGCAATTCCCTGGTTTATCCCTACTACCCTTCTTGAATAATGGTACTATGTTAGCTGTCCTCCAGTCCTCTGGCACCTCCCCTGTGGACAGAGAGGTTCTGAAAATTTGTGTCAGTGCCCCTGCAATCTCCTCCCTTGCCTCACACAGCCGCCTGGGATACATCTCATCTGGGCATGGGGATTTATCCACTTTTAAGCCCGCTAAAACCGCTCGTATCTCCTCCCTCTCAGTACTAATTTGTTCAAGTATACCACAATCCCCCTGCCTGATTTCTATGCCTACATTGTCCTTCTCCATACTGAACACAGATGCAAAATATTCATTTAAAACCTCACCTATATCTTCCGGCTCTACACACAGATTGCCACTTTGGTCCCTGATGGGCTCTACTCCTTCCCTGGTTATCCTCTTGCTCTTAATATACTTATAAAACACCTTAGGATTTTCCTTTATTTTGCCTGCCAGTGTTTTTTCATGTCCCCTCTTTGCCCTCCTAATTTCTTTTTTAATTACCCCCTGCACTTTCTATACTCCTCTAGGGCTTCCATTGTTTTTAGTCCTTTGTATCTGCCAAAAGCCTCCCTTTTTTCCTAATCCATTCTTGTATATCCCCTGACATCCAGGGTTCCCTGGGCTTGTTGGTCCCACCCTTGACCTTTATGGGAACATGTTGGTGTTGTACTCTCTCTATTTACTTTCTGAAAGACTCCCACTGCTCTGATTTGGATTTTCCTACAAGTAGCTGATCCCAGTCCACTTTGGCCAATCCTGCCTTATCATATTAAGATTGGCCTTCCCCCAATTTAGAACCTTTATTTCCAGTCCATCTTTGTCCTTTTCCATGAATACCTTAAATCTCACCGAATTATGGTCACTGTCACCAAAATGCTCTCCTACTGACATTTCTACCACTTGTCCGGCTACATTCCCTAGAATTAGGTCCAGTACCGCCCCCTCTCTTGTAGTACTTTCTACCTACTGGCTCAAAAAGCTCTCCTGGATGCACTTTAAGAATTCCGCACCCTCTAAGCCTTTCACACTCTGACTATCCCAATTAATACTGGGGAAGTTGAAATCCCCCACTATTATTACCCTATTATTTCTACACTTCTGAGATTTGCCTACATATCTGTTCATCTATCTCCCCCTGACTGGTTATGCTTAGAGTGGATAAGTCGTCTGGTTCAGATGGCTTGCATCCCAGGTTGCTAAGGGAATTGGGGGAGGAGATAGCGGAAGGGCTTGCCATAATTTTCCAATCGTCCCTAGATGTGGGGGAGGTGCCTGAGGATTGGAAAGTGGCAAATGTGACACCATTGTTCAAGAAAGGGTGTAAGGACAATCCTAGTAACTACAGGCCGGTCAGTTTAACATCAGTGGTGGGTAAAGTTTTAGAAACAATAAGGGAATGCAATGGATAACATAAAGGCTGGTTAACAAAATTGATGCTCATGGAATAGGTGGGTCAGTGGCAGCTTGGATAAGGTATTGGCTTAAGGACAGAAAACAGCGAGTTGTGGTAAATGGCTGTTTTTCAGACTGGGGGATGGATAATGGTGTTCCTCAAGGGTCAGTGCTGGGGCCACTGCTTTTTTTGATATATATATATAAATGCCCTGGATATTGGAATACAGTGTAGAATTTCTAAATTTGCCGATGACACCAAACTTGGGGGTGTGGCAAACAGTGAGGATGATACCAATCGACGGCAACAGGACATAGAAGGGCTAGCAGAATGGGCAGACAAGTGGCAGATGGAATTTAATGCAGAGAAGTGTGAGGTGATGCATTTTGGCAGAAGGAACAGGGAGAGGCAATATACACTCAATGGCACCGTTTTAAAGTGTGTGCAGGGACAGAGGGACCTGGGAGTTAATATGCATAGGTCCCTGAAGGTGGCAGGACATATTGAGAGAGTGGTTAGCAAAACATATGGGATCTTGGGCTTCATAAATAGAGGTATTGAGTACAAAAGTAGAGAAGTTGTGCTGAACCTTTATAAAGCACTGGTTAGGCCACAACTGGAGTATTGTGTCCAGTTCTGGTCACCACACTGTAGGAAGGATGTGAAGACCATTGAGAGGGTGCAGAGGAGATTTACCAGAATGTGGGATCTTAGCTACAAGGACAGGTTGGAGAAACTGGATGTGTTTTCATTAGAGCAAAGGAGGTTGAGGGGTGATTTGATAGAGGTGTACAAGATTATGACGAGTTTGGATAGGCTAGATGGGGAAAGGCTGTTCCCACTAGTTGATGGTACAAGGACTAGGGGACACAGATTTAAGGTTTTGGGCTAGAGATACAGGGGAGATGTGAGGGAAAACTTTTTTACGCAGCGAGTGGTGTAGACCTGGAATTTGCTGCCGACGGAAGTGGTGGAAACGGAGACACTCAGTGTTTTCAAGGGGAGACTGGCAGGGCTACGGGGGTAGAGCGGGGGAATGGGACTGACTGGATTGCTCTAGAGAGAGCTGGCACGGACTTGATGGGCCGAATGGCCTCCTTCTGTGCCGTGTGGCTCTACGACTCTAAGTACTTTTGAAGTGTAGTCACTGTTGTAATGTAGGATAACTTAGGGGTAAAAATCTGGACGGGCCATTCATTGGCGTGCACAGGGGACATGTTTTACCCCAGGGTCATTGAATATCCACACACTCATGCCAAATTTTCCTCTCGTTAGCCCAGGAGCACCAAGGCTAGTTAGTTTTTATATTCATTCATGGGATGTGGGCGTCACTGGCAAGGCCAGCATTTATTGCCCATCCCTAATTGCCCTTGAGAAGGTGGTGGTGAGCCGCCTTCTTGAACCGCTGCAGTCCGTGTGGTGAAGGTACTCCCACAGTTCTGTTAGGGAGGGAGTTCTAGGGTTTTGACCCAGCGACGATGAAGAAACGGCGATATACTTCCACCTCAGGATAGTGTGTGACTTGGAGGTGGTGGTGTTTCCATGCACCCGCTACCCTTGTCCTTCTAGGTGGAGGAGGTTGCGGGTTTGGGAGGTGCTGCCGAAAAAGCCTTGGTGAGTTGCTGCAGTGCATCTTGTAGATGGTACACACTGCAGCCACGGTGCGCCGGTAGTGGAGGGAGTGAATGTTTAAGGTGGTGAATGGGGTGCCAATCAAGCGGGCTGCTTTGTCCTGGATGGTGTCGAGCTTCTTGAGTGTTGTTGGAGCTGCACTCATCCAGGCAAGTGGAGAGCACTCCATCACACTCCTTACAGTTGAAGCACGCATAACTGAGGTACATGTGATGTCTCTTCCAAATGAGCTATCAAGGGAGCTGGGAGAAACAAGCGTACCTCAGTTTTTAACTAACACAGCACTTCATTTTGTAAACAAAGCTATTATTTAAAGATTGAGGGGGAAAAATTGGGTATCGCCCATTTTGGGGCGCTAATATCGGCCGGGCGCAAAGTTTAGCGCCTGGCGCTAATTATCAGCTCCGACTGCAAAATTCGCCTCTATCGCCCCTAGAGGTGTTTGAGCGCTATATCAGGCATTACACACCTCTCTTAAGGTGCTAACGTTGGGGAGCGAGGCGCTACCTCAGAACGCTACCGAAGCTCAGACGATGTCAGTTACCATGGAAGCCAGACAGAGTGGCGCCGTCCAGTTCTTAAAGGGGAGGGGCCACCTTGAATCTCAGCCTGGAGAGACCTCTAAAGCAATTGTGTTGGAAGCACTAATGGATAGGTCCAGGGAAAGAGCTCGGCGCTTAGGAACCTCAAAAGTGGTGCTGAGGGCCAAAACTCCTTAGGACAGCGTTAAATCTCTCCAGACGTCTCTCTCCCTCTCAACCTGCGTGTACCAAAAATTCCGCCGACAAGAAAAGGCAGGAAGCGCCCGCCTTTAAATAGCGCTCCCCCAGTCCCTTCCCGACTTGAAAACGTTCCCCTCTACCTGTCGTTCCTAGCGGCAGGCGCTAAGGCAGGGGGCGCGACTCAATATCCGGTCCGGGGCGCTGCATGCTCGACTGATGTCACGGTCTGCGGGCGCAGGAGATCGTGTCGGTAGTGTTTAGCGCCACCGCATAACGGCTGGTCAATTTCACGACCGCCTTTAAATTGCCGCGCTTGGGCGCTAAGTTTCTGGTGCCCCGTTTGCGCCCCCAGAACGTGAGGTGCTAACCAACCGAAATTTTCCCCTTGAAATTCAGTGCATTTGCCTCTCGCTAGTGCCTCCGGGGGCGTTAACGGGGCGCAAATTACTTTTCACCCGGGCGCGGTGCCACTAACAACTCCTGCTAAATGCAGCGGGAGTTTAGCGGCGGCGGTAACCAGTAGCGCCCCGCTCTGCTGCGCAGACGATGACGACATCATCACCGTGCGCAGCGCCCCGTTTTCGCCGCACCTGCAAAATTGGCCCGCGCCCCCATAATCTGCGCCGGGTGACGACAGCGACTGATTCAAGGGGCGGGAAACACAGCGGCAGGAGGCTCGCAGGATGCTAAGTAAAGGGGAGGTGGCGGGCGGGGGGAAAAAAAATCGTCCGACTTGCTTATCGCGGCCCGTTGCATCTTTCTATGCGGGGCCCGTGCCGCAATCTGGCAGCACGGCACTCCTCTTGAGTGCCAGGCTGCTGGCACGACATCCCGCTCCCCAAAACGGTCGCTAACAAATTTTTCCCACTGTGATTTACTTTAAGGCAGATTATGTGCAACATACAAATTGTATGCTGAACGATAAATTTAATTTGTTTGCTAAAAGCTGATTTATTGAGTACAACAAATGACAGTTCAGCATATCTAAAACTAATTCATTTTAAAAGTCATTAAATGTGTCATTATTTCATTACACGTCGTCATCTCTTTAATTGCAGCAGTAATACACGTATTTAGTCATGGGGCTTCGCACCAAATAGACAGAAATTCCCAGTAATCTGCTTAACTACACTCGGAAGAGCATGAACAGACAGTATGGGCTTCAACGGTGCCTGTCAAGTCTTCACTTTTCTGACCAAAGCTGGCGGATGTCAACTGTTCATCTGTAGGATTCGCGTGGGAATCTGCAAAATATGAAACCATGTTTAGCTCAGCCTGGGGGGAGGCTACCCGTGTTACGATGACACTGCTGTTACCAAGATAAAGTCTTGCATGAATATAACGTGTTAACATAAGAACGTAAGAAATAGGAGCAGAAAAAGGCCACTTGGCCCCGCGAGCCTGCTCCGCCATTCAATATGATCCTGGCTGATCTTGAGCTCAAAGCCACTTCCCTACTCACTCCCCATAATCCTTCACTCCCTTATCTTGCAAAAGTCTGTCTATCTCCACCGTAAATATATTCAATGACCCAGCCTCCACGGCTCTCTGGGGCAGAGAATTCCACAGATTTACGACCCTTTGAGAGAAGAAGTTCTTCCTCGTCTCGGTTCTAAAAGGGCGACCCTTTATTCTGAAACTATGCCCCCGAGTTCTAGATTTCCCCACGAGGTGAAACATCCTCTCGGCATCTACCCTGTCGAGCCCCCTCAGTATCTTGTATGTTTCAATAAGATCACCTCTCATTCTTCTAAATTCCAATGAGTATTGTTAAGTCTGTGAATTATTTAGTTAATTAAGACACAGACTAATGAGTAACAATAAAAACAGGTCTTTACTGGTTGGAGGTAGGGACTATACTGAATACAAGATTACTGCACAGTGCTTATATACCGGTGTGTTCACCCCCGGTATTACGTCTACAGCAGCCTGAGAAAGTAGTACATCTCTTAAGGTGGAACAGGCTTAAGCTCTCTTAAGGTGGAACAGGTTACATACACAACACTCCTCCCTTCTTAGCTTTATAGTCATCCCCCCATTTAACATAACGTAATAACATATATACATATATAACTTCATGTTTAACGTAACATATCACAGATTCAGTCTCTGCGGAAAACAGTTCACAGATTCAATCTCTGTGGTGTAGTCGGTTCACGTTACTCATTCAATAGTCCTTTCATGGATTTAACAGCTTGAACTTCCGAACTGATTTGGCTCCGTTCGGAAGGACCACGTGTGTGATCTGATAGAGGTGATAATGGTTCAGATGGGTCATCTTCTGTTTTTACTTTTCCTTTTCTGCTTCTTGGAGACTCTCTGGGCTCCATTGTCAGCTGCCACAGCTGCCAGCTGCATGCGCAGTTCCTCCTTCTCTTCCTCCTGTTTCCGTCGTAGAGCCAGCTTCTCCCGATGTTCCGTAGACTTTTGGTGCTCCTCCATGATTTCTGCACTTTGGGAGTCGAAGTTACAAGCTGGGCAGGACAGGACATCGTAATATTCGGTGTCGTCCACCAGGTCATGGTAATATTCGGTGTCGTCCTGAGCTAGACCAGTGAGAGGGTCGTCTATTTCCTCCATACCCAGCTGGACGTTAGCCAGCTCTTGTTCCAAATCCAGACATCTTTCCTGAAGAGACTTCTTCATGTGTACCTCTGCATCCAGCTTTTTCTGGGCTTTCAGCAAGTCGTTTACTAGTGACCTCATTTGTGATTTTAATACTTCAACTTCCTTTGGAGATTGATTGATCGGACTATGCAATCCCTCTACCAGAGCAGCTGTTTCAGCGGTCTGTTGTTCTACATTGACGTGAGTCAGCGTACTTTTGGCATCCAATGGCTGCTCTGTTGCAGTCGTTTCAGTCTGTGTCGTCACATCAGCCATCTCAATGACTTTTGAGAGCTCCGAACCCTTTTCCTTTGAAGATCGCAGCTCGTGTTCAAGTTTTTCCCATTTCAGAGTCTTGTCCCTCAGCATATGAAGGAGTTGGCTGACCGTTAACTCTTCTGACACCAGATTATGGCACACACCTTCAGAACCTGAATCAGCTTTGATTCGTTCGGCCTCCTCGCGCAGATGGTTGGTGTGCTCCTGCTCCATTTTCTCCATCAGTTGCTTCTGTTGCCTTTCCAGATTCTCCCACTCTGTAACAAAGAACTTTTTTATTTCATTCATCTCTTGCTCAAAACGGCGAATCATTTGTTCTAATTGCTGTTGTAGTTTGAAATGGAGTTGAGTTCGAGCCCAGTGTCCCTCAAAAATGTGCATATCAGTAGACTTGACAGACTCAGAATTCTCTGTTAAACTATGTTGTTGTTGCTCAGTGGAATTCTGTGCTGAAACTTTGTCTTTTGCACATGGGTTGGTCTTACCATCATCAGTTCTAGAGTCTGGGCTGATTATCTGCACCGAGTTCTCACTCTTTATGGCTTTTAGCGAATGCCAGTCCATATTTATGTTTCTAAACCACTCCCGGCCTAGTAGTGGTGGACCTCCCTCCGGTAGCACATATAAGTCCATTATTTGACTTCCTTCGCCCTTGTTGGCCACTGCAACCTTTATTGTCCCAATGGGGTACACTCTCTGCCCCGTGTAGGTTGTCAATATAATCTCCGTATCCTGTAGGGGAATATGTTGGAATAACCTTCTGTAATCTTTCTTATTCATGACCGACAATGCCGATCCAGTGTCCAATTCCATTTTTACTTGGACTCCTTCTATCTGAAGAGTAACCCAAATTGTCTGGAGGTCTGCACCCTTACCAACGTTGAGTACCCTTAAGCTAGCCAGTTCAATACTGCTTAAGCCAGCCAGTTCATTACTGCTAGCGTCTGAATCGGACTCCTGTTCGGCCACCTTGTGTACTTTTGCGTATTTTCCTTGCGGTGACTTCTTGTTGCTGGTCTTCTTCCCTGACCTGCATACTCTAGCTATGTGTCCAAGCCTACCACAAGTTCTACATTCTTGGTTTTTAAACCAACACTGGTTCTGATCATGCGTTGTCTTTCCACAACGATAACATTTGCCGGAACTCACACCCAATTTGTGTGCACTGAGCTCCGGTGACCGTAGCTGCATTACTGCCGTGCCTCTCGCTGCGGCTTCATGTGCTGCTGCCATAGTGACCGCCTTCTCAAGCATCAGCTCATTCTCCTCGAGCAGTCGCTTTTGTGTATCCTGTTTAAATAAACCACACGCAAATTTGTCTCGTAGTGCATCTGTCAGTCCCGTTCCAAACTGGCAATATTTCGCTAATTTACGCAATTCCAGCAAATATTCAGCATTGCTTTCATGCTGTAGCTGCCTTCTGTCGTAAAATTTAAATCGTTCCGCTAGCATCAGCGGCGTGGGGTTTAGATGATCTTTCAGGACAGTAACAATCTCATCGAACGTCTTATCCGCCGGTTCATCTGGTGATAACAGGTGTTTCAATTGCCCGTATGTCTTCGCACCCATTAAATTTAATAATGTTAGAGCTTTATCTTGGTCACGAATTTTATTGGCCTTACAATAATTTTTTACTCTTTCAACATATATGGCCCAATCTTCGAGGTCACTATCAAAGGTGCTAATATTCCCGTGTTTAGGCATTGTAGATTTGCAATTTCTCAGATTTTCTTTTCTTTACTTGTTATCAAAGATGGCGGCTTCCCGCTCTTGCCGTCGTCCTCCGCCCACAAAATGGGGGTTTTCCCGCACTTGGCGGTCTTCACCCGTCCCCCGACGCCGTCTCCCTTCAGCCCCCGAGTGCGGCCCTTATCTTCGCCGCGATCGCCTGAGTGCGGCCCTTATCAGCGGATGCGATCGATGGCCCGGCTGCGCCTCGCACTTGAAAGCGGCCCGGCCCTTATCAGTGCTTGCGATCGATGGCCCGGCTGCGCCTCGCACTCCAAAGCCCTTATCTCCCGATCGCGATCGATGGCCCGCGCTGTGCACTGCGGCTCTCGCGCCTTCAATTTCTGCAGCCGCTGCCCTTTCAGCCCGAGTGCGGCCCTTATCGGTGGTTGCGATCGATGGCCCGGCTGCGCCCCTCACTTCAAAGCGGCCCGGCCCTTATCTGCCGATCGCTATCGCCCTGTACCTCTGTCTTCCCCAGCCCTGTCTTCTACTCCGGTTCACAAGCTGATGGAGGCTTCAGGGTCCTAATGCCTGTCGCTTCCAGTGGGGTGGTGTGGTTTGAAACCTCTCTTCAACCGCCGTGGAATAACTGCCGCAGGGTAAGAACCTGACTCGTCGCCAGTGTTAAGTCTGTGAATTATTTAGTTAATTAAGACACAGACTAATGAGTAACAATAAAAACAGGTCTTTACTGGTTGGAGGTAGGGACTATACTGAATACAAGATTACTGCACAGTGCTTATATACCGGTGTGTTCACCCCCGGTATTACGTCTACAGCAGCCTGAGAAAGTAGTACATCTCTTAAGGTGGAACAGGCTTAAGCTCTCTTAAGGTGGAACAGGTTACATACACAACAAGTATAGGAGTATAGGCAGTGTTGTCAAGCCTTTCAGAAGCATTTCAAAGCACTTCACATCTAATGAATGAGTGAGGAATCTTGGCCAGGACACAAGAAGAACTCCCTGCTTTTCTTCAAATAGTGCTGGAACATCCGACTAAACCACAGGGAGCAGGTAGAGGGAGCCTCATTTTACCATCCAGAGTACTAGACCTCCAACAATGCAGTGCTGCTCTGGAGCATTGACCTAGGTTAGATGGTCAAGTCCTGGAGTGGGTCTTGACCCTACAACCTTCTAATTCAGAGGTAAGAGTGAGACCAACTGAGACAGTTGAAACAAAACTATTTACATATATATAAGGCACTAGTAAATTGTTCGATATCGCCCACAGGCAGTTGATGAATATAACTTTTTTTATATGCAAGATGACGAGGGATTTGAGAGAGAGATTTCAGAAACTTGCTGCACAGAGCCACCTAGAGGCTACAGCCTGCAACTACAGTGTGACCATTGACATAACAAAATTGAATGAGAAATGTTGACATAACACCTGATAATGGTAAATATTGACATAAAGGGTGAGCACAGGAACTAAGGTTTGTGGACGGGAAGTGGACATCTTACTCAAGAGTTTTACTAATATATAAACGGGGACAATTTTAACTTTTATTGCCGGGTGAAAAACCAGCGATAGCGAATTGGCTGCTTGTTTTATACCATGCCTGAGCTTTTCCATCAACATTAATGTCCCCCGGAGATAAAAGTTAAAATTAACCCCCTCAGATTTCATTCCAATTATATTAGAGGGCTCCTAATAGGGGCACTTATTTGGAAAGAAAAACATTTCCTATATCCTAAACATTGCTATTGATCAAACATCATTAAAAGTGATCATTAGACATCAGTTGTGGTTCAGTGGGTAGCACTCTCGCCTCTGAGTCAGGATGTTGTGAGTTCAAGTCACACTCCAGAGACTTGAGCACAAATATCTAGGCTGACGATCCAGTGCAGTACCGAGGGAGTGCTGCACTGTCAGAGTTGTCCTCTTCCAGAGGAGATGTTAAACCCAGGCCCCGTCTGCCCATCGGGGTGGGAGGGGGGGATGTAAAAGATTCCAAGGCACTATTTTGAAGAAGAGCGGGGGAGTTCTCCCCGTTGTCCTGGGCAATATTTATCTAAAACAGATTATGTGGTCATTATCTCATTGCTGTTTGTGGGAGCTTGCTGTGCGCAAATTGGCTGCTGCGTTTCCTACATTACAACAGTGACTACACTTCAAAAGTACTTCATTATCTATAAAGTGCTTTGGGGCGTCCTGCAGTTGTGAAATGCACTGTATGAATGCAATGCTTTTTTTTTTATATAGCCACACAGCATTTGACTGAGCTTCAGCTATCTCAGGCAGGCCCGCCAACTGGCTTCTCTGTCCTAGGTGAGGGAGGAAAAAAATGACACAAGGCCCAGCTCCCGGTTGCTAGTCAGCGGCCTGTGCTTGATTTGCATAGGCCCGATGTTCCTGTTGGGCCGCCCCGCTCCCCTTCCAGCCAGGCTCCAGACAGACACGTTGTACTGGGGGGTGCACTGCAAAATCTGGCAGCAGGCAAAGCAGGCCACGTTCCACGGTTCCAGAGTAAGAAATGGATACATTTCAAGGGGCCGAAGATTTCCCATGAGCCGCCACCTCTTCTAGTGCACGTATGGGGGTAGAAGTGAGGACGATGTGGCCACAACCAGGCCCTTTCCCTCCAACTGGTGGTCAGCATAAACAGCTACTAATCCTCTGATGGTACATAAGAACATAAGGCGTAGGAGCAGGAGTAGGTCATTTGGCCCCTTGAGCCTGCTCCGCCATTCAATAAGATTATGGCTGATCTGATCTTGGCATCAACTCCACTTCCCTGCCCGCTCCCCATAACCCTTGACTCCCTTATCGTTCAAAAATCTGTCTATCTCCACCTTAAATATATTCAATGACCCAGCCTCCACAGCTCTCTGGGGAAGAGAATTCCAAAGATTCACAACCCTCGGAGAGAAGAAATTCCTCCTCATTTCTGATTTAAATGGGTGCCCCCTTATTTTGAAATTATGCCCCCTAGTTCTAGATTCCCCCATGAGGGGAAACATCCTCTCTGCATCTACCCTGTCAAGCCCCTTCAGAATCTTATATGTTTCAATAAGATCCCCTCTCATTCTACTAAACTCCAATGACTATAGCCCAACCTGCTCAACCTTTCTTCATAAGTACCAGGGGCTGGTAGCACTTCAGTGAGTCGGCTGGGAAACTGGCAGAGTACGTCAACGTCAGACGTGCTATCTGTCAAGACTTCTTGAAAGAAGAAATGTCAGCGTTTGACAGCTTTGTGAAGCTGTCAAACACTGACATTCTCTGTAGTTTGATGGGTCCTTATGTTCAGGACTCATCAAACCTTTCAACTTTGTCGATTTCAGATGGCTGTTGGTTTGGAGGATCCAACAGCCAGTCTGTGAAATCGACAAGTAGGATGTCGGGCCTCCCGATCCAGCGCGGCTGAAGGCTGTAGGAAGAAAACAAGGTAAGTGAACATTTTAAAAAACTTATCACTCACCTTACATACTTACCACTCCACACTTGCACCCATCACTCACCTCTACATCTTATTTCCGACTGCCGCAGACCTCCTTCACGTCTCCTCCAACCCGGTGGGGTTCTCAGAGGTTGGGAAGTCTTCACCTGTGAAGGTAAAATGGCACTAATCCTTTTTTTTGCCTGTTAACTACCTGTTAACAGGCAGTTAAAAGGATTAAATGCCTTTCCCGCCTCCGGCAGACGGGACCCGAAGCAGCTCATCTTCCTGCCTCCTGGCAAAAGGGCACGGAGGCGGGATGGGGGCGGGTTTGCCACCCGCCCCCACTTTCTGCTACTTTACCGGCTGTGGCGCCTCCATGCCCGCCTCCCCGGGGCTTGGAAAATCCAGCCCTACGTATACAAAAGCAAAGAGGTTGTGCTAAACCTTTAAACGTCACTGGTTAGGCCTCAGCTGGAGTATCGTGTCCAATTCTGGACACCACACTTCAGGAAGATTCAACAGTAACTTTCAAAAGAGAATTGGATATATACTTGAACAGGAAACATTTGCAGGGCTACGGGGAAAGAACAGGGGAGTGGGACTAATTGGAGAGCTCTTTCAAAGAGCCGGCACAGGCACGATGGGCCCAATAGCCTCCTTCTGTGCTGTATCATTCTATTCTATGATAATGACTGTGATTTCAAACTAATTAGCCGCGGCAGAATAACGGAAACCAGATAGCACAGCAAGGCACAAACAATCTCAGATACATACTGGCTGGTAGGCAGTGGAAGCCATAGGTAACCGGGACAGTTTCAACTGGTGAGCATCCAGTCTGACAGCGTAAAACTGGGTCAATGGAGTAGCATTTGGATTCCTCTCCGTGTAGGATAACCGGTTTCTCTAGTTTCACAGTTCTTTTTGTCAGTTTACACGCTGAAAGAATGGTTAAAACAAGAGTTAGATAATGACCACAGCGATGATAATTATAGACAACAACGGGTTGGTTCTGTCAGCTATGAGGCTTAGATTTTCCACTTGCTATTTGTCTGATCTTGGGTGGCAGGGGGCAAGCCGGCGCAGGAGTTGGGACGGGGAGCCATTTTGCCAGCTGCCCGTGGTCTGTCGACACTTCTGGCACTGCCCATATTTGGGTGAGCTGTATGCAAATGAGGCATTAATGACGGGACCTGTGACACATGACATCATCCTGCAATAAGGGTCTGGAGGACTGCCAGTGCATTCTGTCGCGAAGCGGGTGGGGTTGGGAGGTTAAGTATTAAAAGGCTTGCCTCGTGCAGGGCAGATTGTCGTCAACAAGGCAGGAATTGCAGCATAAATTTAAATCTTTTGGGCAGCTCCAGAAGGTGCCAGCCATGTTATTCTGTGGCAGATGTCCCATGCCTGCCGCAGCCATTTTCCTGCCCTCCCATGGGTACAATACCCGTGCAGCCAGTTGAGATTCAGATTAAGCCATCTTTTGGGCTCAATGATGCGTGGCCAAAGACCCACACTGCTATAGTTCCTGGGGGGCAAGGCCATCTCTGCGGAAAACATGGGCCCAGGAGTGCTGGTGCAATGGGAATTTGAACAGGCTCAATCCAGCCCCTTCCGAGAAGTGGGAAGAGCAGCACAAAGCTACCCTTAATTCAGCAACAAACCTAGAAATGACTGGTAGAAACATTAAAGGGTGAGGCGTTCCTATGACGTAACTTTGCCCATTATTTAAGCGGAGGCATTTAAAATAGACAAGTTGCATTAAAATGGTAGACTATCAATAGATGGTTGTCCATTCATGTCTGGGCCTAAATTGATAATCTCACTCATGGAGGAGACAGGATGGGTGATGACACAAAGGTGGGTGGGCGTGTGTGCTGTGAGGAGGATGCCGAGAAACTCCAGTATGATTTGGACAGGTTGGGTGATTGGGCAGAAGCATGGCAGATGCAATATAACGTGGATAAATGCGAGGTTATCCACTTTGGTGTCAAAAACAGGAAGGCAGATTATTAGCTAAATGGCAATAGATTGGGAGAAGGGGAAGTGCAACGAGACCTGGGTGTCCTTGTGCACCAGTCGCTGAAGGTAAGCATGCAGGTGCAGCAGGCGGTTAAGAAGGCAAATGGTATGTTGGCCTTCGTAGCGAGAGGGTTCGAATACAGGAACACGGATGTCTTGCTGCAGTTGTACAGGACCTTGGTGAGGCCACATCTTGAGTACTGTGTGCAGTTTTGGTCACCTTATCTGAGGAAGGATGTTCTTGCCATGGAAGGAGTGCAGCGAAGATTCACCAGGCTGATACCTGGGATGGCAGGAATGACGTATGAGGAGAGATTGGGTTGATTGGGCTTGTACTCGCTGGATGAGAGGGGAACTCATCGAAACTTATAAAATTCTAACAGGACTAGGCAGACTAGATGCTGGAAGGATGTTCCCGATGGTCGGAGAGTCCAGAACCAGGGGTCACAGTCTAAGGATAAGGGGTAAGCCATTTAGGACAGAGATGAGGAGGAGTTTCTTCACCCAGAGAGTGGTGAACCTGTGGAATTCTCGGCCAAAGAAGGCAGTAGAGGCCAATTCATTAAATATATTCAAGAAGGAGTTGGATATATTTCTTAAGGCTAAAGGGATCAAGGGATATGGAGAGAAGGCAGGAACAGGGTACTGAATTTGGATGATCAGCCATGATCTCATTGAATGGCAGAGCAGGCTCGAGGGGCCAAATGGCCTACTCCTGCTCCTATCTTCTATGTGGAGGAAGCAGAGAAGCTCAGTAAGATGCATTCTGCTGAAGTTCTGACTGCGATACGTTACTGGGACCATGTAGATGGAGCTTTTCTCTGAGTATACCCAGAACTGAGGGTGCTTTAACTCCCACACTGGATGCCTGAAAACGGAACCGTGTACCTGGAGTGACTCAGCTGGCGAGTAAGGGCGTCCTACAGACTCGGGAGGGGTCCTAGCTCCTTGCTTGAGCTGTCAGGCAGGTGCTACCACTGACCTCAACCTCACCCGGCCACCCTTGGCTAAAGAGGCAGTATTACCAACTCTTCCTAGCTCCTGATTGTATTGCAGTGACTCCTGGTGGGACCGAGCAATGCGTGCTCAGGCTGAGGATCGGGGCTTCGTTCTGATGTCTCTGCGCCCCCCACTGTAGATCCCTGGCACTCACCGTCAGGGGGATCACACATGATCAATGGGCAGGGCACCAGCAGGCGACTGACACCGCGATACCAAAGCATTGAGGAGGGGAGGGGGAAGGAAAATTGACAAAGAAAAGTTTAAAAAAGTGAAAGTTTAAAAAAAAATGGAAAACACATCTGGGTGGGTCAGTTCAAATTATTGAAGAATGTAAGAACAAAAGAAATAGGAGCAGGAGTCGGTCATTCGGCTCTTCGAGCCTGCTCCGC
Organism: Somniosus microcephalus; assembly: GCF_052327205.1. NCBI lineage: Eukaryota > Metazoa > Chordata > Chondrichthyes > Squaliformes > Somniosidae > Somniosus > Somniosus microcephalus. The sequence continues at coordinate 357,613,586 of NC_140989.1, forward strand.
CATTCAATAAGATCATGGCTGATCTTCTACCTCAACTCCCCCTTTCCGCACTATCCCCATAGCCTGTAATTCCCTTCATTCCCAAAAATCTATCGATCTCTGTCTTGAATATACTCAACGACTGAGCTGCCACAGGTCTCTGGGGTAGAGAATTTCAAAGATTCATAACCCTCTGAGTGAAGAAATTTCTCCTCATCTTAGTCCTAAATGGCCGACCCCTTATCCTGAGACTGTGGCCCCGTGTTCTAGATTCTCCAGCCAGGGGAAACATTTACTCAGCATTAACCTTGTCAAGCCCCTTAAGAATTTTATGTTTCAATTAGATCACCTTTCATTCTTCTAAACTCTAGGGAATATAGGCCTGGTCTACTCAATCTCTCCTCATAGGCCAATCCCCTCAACCAGTCTAGTGAACCTTCATTGCACTCCCTCTAAGGCAAGTATGTCTTTCCTTAGGTAAGGAGACCATAACTGAACACAGTACTCCAGGTGTGGCCTCACCAATGCTCTGTATAATTGTAGTAAGACTTCCTTACTCTTATACTCTAATCCCTTTGTAGCAAAAGCTAACATACCATTTGCGAGCGGGTCGGCAAGCGGGTATTTGTGAAACTTAAGCCATATTGGCATTCCTACTTAAAGGATACTTAAAAGGATTTCATTACTGTCTTTGCAGTTTTCCCCTGGCAGTAGCCATGACTGCGCAAATTTGAGAATCTCCTTGGTGCTGCGTCTATTCGGTTGTTGATACTCATTTTTCTCCTGGGCATTGCCTTGCCCGCATAATCCGCATGTGCTCCCGGCCATCCACCACACTACAGAAACCTAGTTCAGGCAGGCAGAAGGAAAAGAGCAGTGTTATTAATCTTATGATCCATGAAGAAAGACTCATGAAATAACACTGGACGGCCAGCTGGTGGCGCCGTCCAAGGAGTATAAATACTCGGGCGTGGGCCCAGCTTGCCCAGGACATTTTGTAAACAGGAACTAGTGAAAGATAACTAGACCTCCATGTTTTGAAACAAGTTGATTAAAGCCTTGCTTTATACTCAAACCAAGTGTGTAGTGAGTTTTATTACATCAAGCAGCTTTTGAAATGGCATTATAATCCTCCATTCATAGCCGGTCAGGCTGTTACGTAGACACAAAAGGGTTGATTTTAACTCCCTCTGCCCAGCGGGAGTTAAGGTCAAGTTGATCTATCTGCGGCTCCATTCCCACTCCGCAGCAGACTGAGGAGACCGGCCTGACTCAGGCAGGAGTTTTGTTAATATCTGTCGATGATGGAAGGAAAGAAAAGAAAGACTTGCATTTCTATAGCACCTCATGCAACCTCAGGACGCCCCAAAGTGCTTTACAGCTAATTAAATACTTATGAAGTGTAGTCACTGTTGTAATGTAGGAAACGTAGTCACCAAATTATGCACAGCAAGTTCCCACACACAGCAATGTGATGATGATCAGATAATGTTTTAGTGATGTTGGTTGAGGGATGAATATTAGCCAGGGGAGAACTCCCCTGCTCTTCTTCGAATAACGCCATGGAATCTTGTACATCCACCTGAGAGGGCAGACGGGGCCTCGGCTTAACAGCTCATCTGAAAGACGCCGCCTCTGACAGTACTGCCTTGAAGTGTCAGCCCAGATTATGCTCTCAAGTCCCTGGAGTGCAGTAATAAGACCCCTGTGGCATTTTAACGGTGCACCGAGCCCGCTGCGGGCCCCAACTCGGCAGAGCCTATCGGGGAAGAGGCGGGAGCCCTGAAAGGTAAAGCCCTAAACTTAGCTTGGTGGTGCCAGGAAGTGCAGGAATGCCTGAGCCGCTACTGCCCCCGCCCTCACCCTCCCTCTCTCTTCCCACCCGGGAGACCCTGCCGAAACCCCTCCACGATGTACCTGAGTGCCGGCGGGCTGCAGGCGGGCTCTGTGCCAACTGATCTTCGCCTGCCCACAGCCGACCAGCTGCCTCTTTGCACCCGTTTTGGGCGGGCAGCTGGCCGGCGGGATGTAAATGAAACCTGGCCGTTAATATCGCCATGCTTTTAACGTTGAAACCCATAAGGTTACAGTTCCTCAGCATTGAAGTCCCTCACTCTGACCAGCACTAAAATGATCCCAAGAAAATATATAAACTAATGTTTAAAAAATTACATTTTTGTTTATTTGAAAACAAGGTAATGACATGAAATATAAGGCACCTTGATCACTTTGCCATCAAAGGAGAGCGTTTCGAGGCCGAGTTCTGGTGCTTTTATCGTCAGCCCATTGTCGCTTCTCTCAATGGCCAAGGACCCTGTAACAGTAATGGTCACCATTAGACAGAATCAGACGCAAGCACGCCTGACTGAGCTAGAAGAAGATGTGAGATTTATCGGAGGCTGCTTTCAGATAGAGACAAATCAGTATGAGCGCTGAACCTGTGAAAGAGAGGTTGATTCAAAATAGGTTTTACAGTGCGGAGTGGTTACAGTTACTGGCGTTCACAATGAGCACATCTCGAAGCCGAAAGCCAATTCTGATTTCGAAGCTGTTAAAAAAAAAAATGCATATTTAATGATTCAATCATTGGGTCATACATCCGTGGCTTATTATAAAATTAGCTTGAGGTAAATTCTACCAGTTAGCGTCCCCAGTGCAAAGCTTTGCATGATGGGACTATGGTTGGCGAATTCAAGACACTGAGCTCTGTGACTGAATTCTCCATAAGCATGAAGCCCTGCCTGGGGGAGTTAAATTTACTCCCCCCCTCCCTCCCCAATTATCTTTGAAGCTGTAAGAGGTCAGTGTAGTGTATGTACCTTTAAGAGAGAACTACTTTTACAGCTCCTGTATACTGTAGTACCGGCTGTGACCACACCTGTATATAAGCCTTGAGCATGCCTCTGTACCCCCAGTCTTGAGACTACCCTACTCCAGTAAACACCTGTTGATTGTTAAGTTACAGCATCCGTGTAGTTATTTGAAAACATCATACTCTCAGAATCACAGATCATAGACTACAAGCGGCTATTTTCACATATACCCTTGAAAGCTACAGAGATTGTCTTGAAGACGTACACGGGGCAAAAAGTCTACCCCAAAGGAAAAATAAGGGTGAAAGTGATATACAAAGGCCAGGAAATAACTAAAATGGACCTATATGTATTGCCAGATGGAGGACCACCACTACTAGGATGTGAATGGATCCGGAAGATACAATTAGATTGGCATTCCATACAGGCACTGAAGGTTGAGGCCAAAAAGGATGATGACGTCACACCTGGACGACTGTCAAAAATGCTAATTGACGCACAAGAAGTGTTCCAGGAGGGACTCGGAACACTAAAAGGCATAACAGCAACGATTAAAATAAAGGAAAATGCAAGTCCAACGTTTTTTAAGGCCAGACCGGTGCCTTATGTGATCCGACCAGCCGTCGAAGCAGAACTGGAAGGGTTGGAACGTTCAGGAGTACTGTCCAAAGTAGACTGGAGCGAGTGGGCTACACCCATCATTCCTGTAATGAAGAGGTCGGTGAGTAATACGCCTGGGGAACCAAAGAAGGTCCGCATCTGTGGGGATTTTAAGGTGACAGTGAACCCAATCCTTCACACGGTACAATATCCGCTTCCATGGATTGAGGATATTTTCGCCTCGTTATCTGGAGGTAAACGCTTCACCAAAATTGATCTGGCCCAGGCGTACTTGCAAATGGAGGTAGAAGAAGCCTCGAAACAATACCTCATGATCAGCACTCACAAAGGTCTCTACCAATACAACCGGCTGGTGTTCAGGGTAGCATCAGCTCCGGCTATTTGGCAAAGGGCGATGGATCAAGTCCTGCAAGGGATTCCAGGGACCCAGTGTTATTTGGCCGACATCCTGGTCACGGGCGAAAATGACAGTGATCACCTCGCCAACCTGGAGAAGGTGCTCACTAGATTAAAGGAATATGGGCTATGAGCTAATCACCACAAGTGCGAGTTTTTCCAGAAGCAGATCTCGTATTGTGGCCACGTTATTGATGAAGAAGGGTTACATAAGTCCGCTGAAAAGATTGAGGCAGTAGTCAAGGCTCCAGCACCGGAAAATGTGTCACAACTGAGGTCGTTCCTCGGGCTGGTGAACTACTACCATAAGTTCTTACCAAATTTGTCTACAGTATTACACCCACTGAACACCCTACTGCAAACGGGGGTACCATGGAAGTGGAATGATGAATGTAAATGAGCTTTCCAGAAGTGCAAAGAATTGATCACATCAAAAGAGGTGTTGGCCCATTTCAACCCAGCACTACCAATTCGGTTGGCATGTGATGCATCACCCTATGGTATTGGAGCGGTGCTGTCGCACAAATTCCAAGACGGGTTGGAGAGGCCAGTAGCCTTTGCGTCTCGGTCACTAACCTCAGCCATGCGCAACTACGCCCAGATCGACAGGGAGGCCCTCAGCCTAGTATGGGGAGTAAAAAAATTCAACCACTATCTACATGGGCAGAAGTTCACCTTGCTGACTGACCACCAACCACTTGTCTCCATCTTTAATCCAAAGAAGGGCATTCCGGTGATGACTGCACAACGGTTACAAAGATGGTCCCTTTTTCTAGGGGCGAACCAATATGAAATAGAATATAAAGGCACGAAACAGCATGGAAACGCTGATGGGCTATCACGCCTGCCACTGCCTACTGTGGAGGAAGCACCAGCAGTGGACCCTATCGAAATATTTTATTCGTCAATAATTGAACGATTGCCAGTAACTAACGCGGATATAGAGAAGGAGACCCGCAATGATCCGACACTGTCTCGGGTATATGATTTGACGGTGAGGGGATGGCCAACACATGGCGACTCACTGTTGCCAGCATTCTCATCCAGAAGAGAACAGCTGTCAGTATGCCAGGGGACAGTGATGTGTGGATCCCGAGTGGTAATTCCACCCAAGTTAAGGGAGAGAGTGCTAAATGAGCTTCACGAAGGTCATCTGGGAGGGGTGAAAATGAAAAGCCTTGCTAGGGCTTATGTGTGGCGGCCGGGGATCGATCAACAAATCGAGGACCTAACCAAGAGCTGCTCAGGATGCCAGAAGGTCCAAAATGCACCACCACATGCCCCTCTACACACATGGGAGTGGCCCTCCTCTCCATGGCAACGGGTGCATATTGATTTTGCTGTTCCATTCATGGACTCAATGTTCTTAATAGCAGTGGATGCGCACTCGAAATGGCCTGAGGTGATAAAAATGTCCTCAACCACTACAGAGAAAACGGTTGCAATCCTACGGACCATATTTGCCAGGAACGGCTTGCCAGAGCAGATTTGCTCTGATAATGGACCACAGTTTGTGTCCGAAGAGTTTCGGAAATTTATGAGAAGGAATGGGGTAAGGCATTACACATCCGCCCCGTATTATCCAGCCACAAATGGATTGGCTGAGAGGTTCGTACAAACCTTTAAAAAGGCAATGAAGGCCATGTGCGATGATGAAATTCCACTACAGCATAAGGTGGACAATTTCCTGTTAGCCTACAGAAATGCGACACATGCAGTTACCAACCAGACCCCGGCCATGATGTTCTTTAACCGACGGTTGAGATCTCGTCTGGATTTGCTCAGACCAAATGTGCAAAGAAATGTTGAGGATAAACAATTCCAGCACATCAATGAGAAGCCAACAAGGAGCTTCAATGTAGGACAACCAGTCTTGGCCAGTGACTACCGAACAGAGAAATGGCAACCCGGAACGATATGCACACGGCAGGGGCCATTAATGTACACAGTGGATGTCGGGGAGAACATTGTGAGACGCCACGTCGACCAGATCCTAGCGTCACAGGAACAAGTCAACCCCATGTCTCGCGTCCCTGGAGATGAACCCGACATACCGATAGCATCTACCTCAGAAACAGTAGCAGTGGAAACTGATGAAATAACCGACGAAAAGGGGCCAGAATCGCCTCCACACCAAGAACAAGAACCTCAGGAAAGGCGCTATCCAGAAAGGATCAGGAGGCCGCCCCAAAGACTTAATTGTTATTTTAATATTATGGGTACTGCTAATCTAAAAGGGAGGAATTGTAGTGTATGTACCTTTAAGAGAGAACTACTTTTACAGCTCCTGTATACTGTAGTACCGGTAGTGACCACACCTGTATATAAGCCTTGAGCATGCCTCTGTACTGTCAGTCTTTAGACTACCCTCCTCCAGTAAACACCTGTTGATTGTTAAGTTACAGCCTCCGTGTAGTTATTGGAAAACATCATACTTTAAGAATCACGGATTCAACACAAGTGGCCATTCTTCACATGTGAGCACAGAATGGGGACCTTCCGGATCTGCACAGATGAGGCAGTCATTGCCTTAACTAACATAGCCATCAGAGGAGCCCTCAGCCCACACGTTTAACCTAAATCCCACTTAAAGACAAACAGTAATCATTATAACTGTCTGTGTGAGGGTGGAGGGGAATGTTATTATCGGTGACTCTAGTCACAATCTTACTCTTCAGCCAGGAACTTATTGAGACAGATTTTGCTGTGATTACCTTTGGATATATTGAGTGAATATACTTAAACACGTCAGGCCAACATCCCCAGCATCAATGCTCTGACCACGCTCGATCAGCTCCGATGGACGGGCCACATCGTCCGCATGCCCGATACGAGACTTCCAAAAACAAGCGTTCTACTTGGAGCTCCGACACGGCAAGAGAGCCCCAGGTGGGCAGAGGAAACGCTTCAAGGACACCCTCAAAGCCTCCTTGAAAAAGTGCAAAATCCCCACCGACACCTGGGAATCCCTGGCCCAAGACCACACAAAGTGGGGGAGAAGCATTCGGGAAGGCGCCGAACACCTCGAGTCTCTTCGCTGGGAGCAAGCGGAAGCCAAGCTCAAACAGCGGAAGGAGTGCACGTCAACCCAAGCACCCCACCCACCCGCCCCTTCAACCACCGTCTGCCCCACCTGTGACAGAGACTGTAGGTCCCGCATTGGGCTCATCAGTCACCTGAGAACTCATTTTTAGTGTGGAAGCAAGTCATCCTCGGTTCCGAGGGACTGTCTAAGAAGAAGAAGAAGATTGGATTGCCTGGGCACAGATGATGGAGGAGGATCTGACTGGGTAAATTGCAAGCACAGAGGAAGCACCCCACTTTGATTTCCACCCATTCATTTAAATGGATTGAAAATCGGGCATCCTCCCTTACAACGCGCGCATTCCTCCCTGTCTGATTTGGCTCTCCGACAGGTCCGAGGGGAATCTGCCCCCTTGACCTTTAGTTGAGGACCTCTCTGAACTTTCTCTTCAGCAGTTTATACCTGTCTCCTCTTGTCCTGCAGTCGTCCGCCATTGAAATAGTGCTCAGTATTGATCCTTTCCAGTCCACTTAATATCTTTCTAAGCTTTCCTCGTAATTCAGTCCTTCGACATTAGGGATCAACCTTATGTCCCTTCTCTGCACCGCTTCCAGGGCTTGTAGGAGAGTAAGACTCTCAATATATTTCCACCACCTACAAGCCATAAGTCAGGAGTGTGATGGAATACTCTCCACTTGCCTGGATGAGTGCAGCTCCAACAGCGCTCAAGAAGCTGGACACCATCCAGGACAAAGTAGCCTACTTGATTGGCACCCCATCCACCACCTTAAACATTCATTCCCTCTACTACCAGCGTACCGTGGCTTCAGTGTGTACCACCTCCAAGATGACAAGGGCAGCAGGCACATGGGAACACCACCAGCTCCAAGTTCCCTTCCAAGTCACACACTATCCTGACTTGGAAATATTTCAATGTTCCTTTATCGTCGCTGGGTCAAATTCCTGGAACTCCGTACCTAACAGCACTGTGGGAGTATCCTCACCACATGGACTGCAGCGGTTCAAGAAGACGACTCGCCACCACCTTCTCAAGGGCAATTAAGGATGGGCAATAAATGCTGGCCTTGGTAGCGACACCCACATCCCATGCATTAATTCAAAATATATATATTGAAGAAGTGAAGTTACGTACTTGGACCTGTAAGTGGAAGGCTTGCGATTGACGTCTTGGTTCCGTTAATGGTCAGTTGGAGGTTTCCTGTAGTTGTAGATTCCATTTCGATTGTACTTTTCCAAAAAAAAAGACAGCACACATTACAAAAAGTGAGACCCTGTCAAATGCTTCCCATGTGCCAAAGATGTTGGTGTTCCTTACCTAAAAGGCAAAATCAGCTGTACAAACAACGACTCCACACTGCGTCTTATCAGTGCTATGAACTTCAGATAAGGTGTACAGTCTTGGACCAATATGTGAGCACAGTCAACAGGCATTTGGTACTCAAAACTGCTCTCGCTAAATGGGGTGAATTTGTTTTGCACAACTGTGCATTCAGCTGTGAAAAAATATTTCAGAATAGTTAGTACATGGAAAATCTCCATAACTAATTACCGATTCATTAATGACCTGGTGTGACGGTGAGGCCTGAACAATTGCTAGGTTAATCATTTCAGAAAAGAAACAGTGCATATAATTCAATGTTGCCACTGGACTTGATATCTACCCCCTCCACACTGTGGCTGCAGTGTATACATAAGAACATAAGTCATAAGAACATAAGACGTAGGAGCAGGAGTAGGTCATTTGTCCCCTCGAGCCTGCTCCGCCATTCATGGCTGATCTGATCTTGGCCTCAGCTCCACTTCCCTGCCCGCTCCCCATAACCCTTGACTCCCTTATCGTTCAAAAATCTGTCTATCTCCACCTTAAATATATTCAATGACCCAGCCTCCACAGCTCTCTGGGGAAGAGAATTCCAAAGATTCACAACCCTGAGAGAAGAAATTCCTCCTCATTTCCGATTTAAATGGGTGCCCCCTTATTTTGAAATTATGCCCCCTAGTTCCAGATTCCCCCACGAGGGGAAACATCCTCTCTGCATCTACCCTGTCAAGCCATCTACAGGATGCACTGCACCAACTCACCAAGCTTACTCTGACAGCACCTCCCTCCCCTGTGACCTCTGCCCCCAAGAAGGACAAGAGCAGCAACGTTGTGGGAACACCATCACTGACAAGTTCCCCTCTGAGTCACACACCATCCTGACTTGGAGATATATCACCATTTCTCCATCGTCGCTGGGCCAATATGCTTGAACTCCCTACCTAATGTCACCAATGGGAGCGCCTTCAGCACAAGGACTCCAGCAGTTCAGAGGGAAGGCCCACCATCACCGTCTAAGGGCAACTACTAATGAGTAGTAAATGTGGCCTTTCTAATGTCACCCACACCCTGAAGGCAAAAAAAAATCATGTGATGTCAAACAATTTTTTTGCCCATTTTCTCCCCTCTTTCCTGAAAACCTCCTTGCTGAGGTAACATAGAAACATAGAGATAGGAACAGGAGTAGGCCATTCGGCCCTTCGAGCCTGCTCCGCCATTCAATGAGATCATGGCTGATCTTCGTCTGAGATCATAGCTGATCTTACCAGTTCAGTACCCCGTCCCCGCCTTTTCTCCGTAACCCTTAATCCCCTTAGCCTTCAGAAATATATCCAATTCTCTCTTGAAAATATTTATTGAATTAGCCTTCGCAGCCCTCTGTGGCAGGGAATTCCACAGGCTCACCACTCTTTGAGTGAAGAAATTCTTCCTCATCTCTGTTTTAAATGATTTGCCCGCTATTTTTAGACTGTGGCCCCTGGTTCTGTGCTCCCCGGCCATTGGAAACATTCTCTCTGAATTCAGCCTGTCCAGGCCTGCCATAATTTTATATGTTTCGATGAGATCCCCTCTCAATCTTCTAAACTCCAGTGAGTACAAGCCCAAACTATTTAATCTCTCTTCGTAGGTCATTCCCGCCATTCCAGGTATCAGCCTGGTGAATCGCCGTTGCACTCTTTCCATGGCAAGAACATCCTTCCGCAGATGGGGCGACCAAAACTGTACACAATACTCCAGATGCGGTCTCACCAGCACCTTGTACAGCTGTAGTAAGGTATCCCTATTCCTATACTCGAACCCCCTTGATATGAAGGCCAACATACCATTTGCCTTCTTAATCGCCTGTTGCACCTGCATGCTCTCCTTCAGTGACTGGTGCACAAGAACACCCAGGTCCCTCTGCACTTCCCCATCTCCCAATCTATTGCCATTTAGATAATAATCTACCCTCCTGTTTTTACCCCCAAAGTGGATAACCTCGCATTTATCCACATTATAGTGCATCTGCCACGTATCCGCCCATTCCCCCAACCTGTCCAAATCGCACTGTAGCCTCCTGACATCCTCATCAGAGCCCACCCCTCCTCCTAGTTTAGTGTCGTCAGCGAATTTGGAAATATTGCATCCAATTCCCTGATCCAGATCATTTATATATATTGTGAACAGCTGGGGTCCCAGGACAGATCCTTGCGGCACCCCGCTGGTCACTGCCTGCCACTCCGAAAATGAGCCGTTTATTCCAACTCTCTGTTTTCTATCCGCCAGCCAGTTCTCTATCCACGTTAATACTTTGCCCCCAATCCCATGAGCCTTAATTTTGCATGATAATCTTTTGTGTGGAACCTTATCGAAGGCTTTCTGGAAGTCAAGGTACACCACATCCACTGGCTCTCCCCCATCTATTTTACCAGTTACTTCCTCAAAAAATTCCAGCAGATTAGTCAAACACGATTTACCCTTTGTAAATCCATGTTGACTCTGTCCGATCCTTTCCCCATTTGTCAAGTGCTCCGCTATTTTATCCTTAATAATGGACTCTAGCATTCTGCCCACAACCGATGTAAGGCTTACTGGTCTATAATTCCCTGCTTTCTCTCTACCCCCCTTTTTAAATATTGGGGTAACATTAGCTACCCTCCAATCCACGGGTACTGTTCCCGAGTCAATGGAGTTCCGGAAGATGATCCTTAGAGCATCTGCTATCTCCAGGGCCACCTCCTTAAGTACCCTAGGATGTAGTTTATCAGGCCCCGGGGATTTGTCGGCCTTCAGTCCCCTCAACTTACCCAACACCATATCCCTAGAGATACTAATTTCTGTCAGCTCCTCCCTCTCATTAGTCCCCATGTTTGCCGATATGCCTGGGAGGTTATTTGTGTCCTCCTTTGTGAATACAGAACCAAAGTATGAGTTTAATTGGTCTGCCATTTCCTTATTCTCCATTATATATTCTCCCGAATCGGACTGCAAGGGACCGACTTGGGATTTTACCAGTCTTTTCCTCCTGATATACCGATAAAAGCTTTTGCAGTCTGTCTTTATGTTTGCTGCAAGTTTACTTTCGTATTCTATTTTCCCCTTCCTGATTAATCCCTTTGTCCTCTTTTGCTGTATCTTGTACTGCCCCCAATCTTCCGGTCTGGTGCTTTTTTTTGCCAGTTGATATGCCCTTTTTTTTGATTTTATGCTGTCCCTAATTTCCCTCGTTATCCACGGTTGAGTCACCTTTTTAGGTTTATTTTTGTGCCAAACCGGTATAAACATGTTCTGGAATTCTTCCATTCTATCTTTGAATGCTTGCCATTGTCTATCCACTGTCAATCCCCCCAGAAACACCACCCAATCAATCTTACCCAATTCCCGTCTCATACCCTCGTAATTCCCTTTATTTAAGTTCTGGACCTTAGTCTCTGATTCAATTTCCTCACTCTCCATCTCGACTGAGAGCTCGATCATATTATGATCGCTCTGACCCAAGGGGCCTCGTACAAGAAGATTGCTGATAAGTCCCTTCTCATTGCACAATACCCAGTCTAAAATGGCCTGATCTCGAGTCGGCTCCTCGACATATTGGTCCAGATAACCGTCCCGAAAACATTCCAGGAATTCCTCCTCCTCAGAATTTTTACTAATTTGGGTAGTCCAATCAATATGTAAATTAAAGTCACCCATGATGACAGCTGTGCTCTTATCGCACGCTTCTCTAATTTCCCTTTTTATGCCTTCCCTCACCTCCATATTACTATTTGGAGGCCTATATATCACACCCACTAACGTTTTCCTCCCCTTGCTATTTCTCATTTCTACCCATACAGATTCCGTTTCATCCGAGTTAATATCCTTCCTTTCCATTGCATTAATCCCCTCCTTTACCAGCAATGCTACCCCACCTCCCCTACCTTTTTGCCGATCCTTCCTAAATATTGTATATCCCTGGATGTTAAGTTCCCAGCCTTGCCCACCCTGCAGCCACGTTTCTGTAATCCCAATCAAATCATACTTGTTTACCTCTATTTCCACAACTAATTCATCCACCTTGTTCCTAATGCTTCTAGCATTAAGATACAAAGCCTTCAGGCTTGCTTTTTTCACACTCTCATTATGAATTAGTTTGGCCCTTTGTGTTTCTCTCCTTTGCTTATTGCTTCTCACCTTTCTACCATCTATTTCTGACTTCATATGACTTCCCTCTTTTCCACTACCTAGGTTCCCATCCCCCTGCCAAATTAGTTTAAATCCTCCCGAACCGCCCTAGAAAATATTACCCCGAGGACATCGGCTCCCTCACAGTTCAGGTGTAGACCGTCCCCTTGGTACAGGTCACTCCTCCCCAAGAACTGGTTCCAATGCCTCAAGAATTTAAATCCCTCTCCCTTGCACCACTGCTCAAGCCACGTATTTAGCTTATCTATCTTACTCTCTCTAAACTTATTAGCTCGTGGCACTGGTAGCAATCCAGAGATTACTACCTTTGAGGTCCTACTTTTCAATTTAGCTCCTAACTCCCTAAATTCAGCTTGTAGGACCTCCTCCCTCTTTTTACCTACATCGTTGGTACCTACATGTACCACGACAACTGGCTGATCCCCCTCCCCCTTCAGAATGCTCTGCACCCGCTCCGAGACATCCTTGACCCTTGCACCAGGGAGGCAACATACCATCTTGGAGTCTCGGTCTCGGCCACAGAAACTCCTGTCTATCCCCCTTACAATTGAATCCCCTATCACTATAGCCCTATCCCTCTTTTTCCCGCCCTTCTGTGCAGCAGAGCCAGTCATGGTGCCCTGAACCTGGCTGCTGGTGCCTTCCCCTGATAAGTCATCTCCCCCAACAGTACCCAAAACGGTAAACCTGTTTTGGAGGGAGATGACCGCAGGTGACTCCTGCACTACCTTCCTGCCTTTACCCTGCCTTTTGGTACCAGAAGTTTCATGGACACTTCTGGTACCTCACCCAAGTGGCTGTTCTTACCCACACACACACACACACACACACACACACACTTTCCAGCAAGGGTCACGAGAGAGCAATCAAGAGCAGGAACCCTGGCCGAGAGGGGTCCCAAGGCCAATTGTAACTGTGAAGGAATAAGCCATATTCAGGAAAATACTCCATTCTATGAAAGAATTCTGGCCTTTGTAACATGACACACTGGGCTTGAAAATCTAAAAAGCCTCAACAATGGAGAAGCTGTAAACAGCATACAGGCTATTGAGAAAGATAAGTTGTTAACACTGAATCATTAACCTTATTGAAACAGGAGGTTGGAGGTTCCTGAAAGTTTGAAGCTTTGGAAAGAACACAATGGCACATTTAAGGTGTCCTAAATTACACTTTGGAAAGAATCACATAAGATTAAGAAACATATGCCTTCGTGAAAATGACATCAAATGAAACACAGGAGATACGATTCTGTGTTGCAACCAGCTGAGGTAACTAAGAAGACAATGGTGCACCCGGTTGAGGTGTTTTTAATTTACACGCCGTAAAAAGACACAAACAAAAGACCTTGGTAAGAATGACATCAAATAGATGCACTGCTGTTACACTGTTTTTTATGATGAGCTTCGAACACCTAGGGTAGAGACATAATTCTTAATGCTACCAGCTGATCTAACTGTAAAAATAGCAGGGGTCAGCAGAAAAATGACTGGAGATAATTAGCTTACATCAGCAGAAAACTTCAAAGGAAATACCACTGCAAAAGGGTATAAGAATTGAACTTTCAAATGGGATGATAGACTCGCTTGAAGGGGCAAAGCGATTCTTGGCTTCAGAGGCAAGCTCTGTAAGTCTTCAACTCTTTGTACCTCGGGTATCAAAGGTATTTGATTTTGGTGGATATCCTGGAATAAACTAAGAACTGTAAAACTAGCGAAGTTAAGATTTGAGAATAAGGATCTCTGATAATAGAATTGTAAGCTTTTTGTATTTGGAACTGTTAATGTTGCGATTGAAACGCCTACTGTAATTACATGTCGGTTCTTTAATAAATCTATATATTTTTAGAATTGTCTCACATAGTACTTCTGTATCAAACTTGCGAACTCAATCTCTGAAAGCTCTTTGGTGAGGAATTGCAGAATTCTGGAGGAGTTTTCCGGACCCTCATAATATCCGGAATGTTACAGTCTAGCTAAACTTATTAAAAGTGCTATCTGGAGGATGGTAACACCTTCAGGTTGTTCCTTTCCTTTAGGGAGAGATAGTCCAGACCTTTAGACTCAATTAAGCATCTTTAGGATTCGGCTACCTCAAACTTTAGTTGAAAGTGAAAGTCTGGGGAATATGCCTGATCTGGGGTAGCCCTAAAGGGGCTAGGACTAGTGATTATCCTTTCATAACCACCTCAATTATCACCCCAGGCTGAGGTCAGCTAACTCAGTGCAGAATGTGGGATCCGAGTCTTTGACCTTCCTGGTCTGTCTGAATCAGTGACGCACTACCTTTAATAAAGGAGCCACCGGGGAACCTGGAAATAACATTTAGATGTGTCTGAAGTTCAAGCACAATTCTTCAAATCAATTATCGCTGAATCAGATTGATGTTGGTAATATATTACACAGACCGATCAGTGGGACTATCTTATTATTGAGTATTATTGGCTATTGGTAGATTAATGGGGGGGGGGCGAGTTCCTCAGGAGTTCTAGTGGCCTCCCACCGCAATACTGCCAGGAGATTGGCAGAACCCCCCCAGAAAATGGGGGAGTCCCGGTTGTGCCATGTCTCCCGCATTTATAGGACCTTCCAATTTACCTTGTAAGTGGGTGGGGACTCCACGCACCATTTACAAAGTGAATATCGAGTGGGGGTGGGGTGGGCGGAACCAAGGGGCGGGGATTCAGTGAATCGGTTGTGACCTGGCATATCAGTGGAGGCCGGTACGCCGGGTGAGGTGAGGCACATTGGCCTCTGAATGTGGGCACCGCTGGCTGGAAGTGCCCTGGACATTTGAAGGACAGTAGGTGCATTTGTTTTAAAATTTTTTACAGATCGTCTCCCTTACACAAGGGGTGAGAGGAACATGGCTCGGGTTGAGGGAGGGCTCGGGCATCGCTCCTCCCGGTGGCGAGTGGACATTGAAGCTTCTGGTCGCATGGGGCAGCCGGGCGCCAAAGAGGTGGCACTTGTACCCTAGCAAACTCTGGTGGGGGGTTCAGCGCCGGAGGGCACGCATGATCTCAGTGCAACGACTCCAAGGGGGATTCGGCCTCGAGGCATCTATCTTAGAACATCAAACCCAAAATTAGTTTATGGCAACACCTCAATACACTCCCATGTAACAGCAGCTCCTGTAACAGGTGCATCTCACTGTTAGCTCATAATGTGATATAATGCGTGAAATATGAGATAGATCCAGGAATCATTGAATCGTACAGCACAGAAGGAGGCCATTCGGCCCATCGTGCCTGTGCCAGCTCCTCGAAAGAATTATCCAATTAATCCCAATCCCCGCTCTTTCCCCATAGCCCTGTACATGTTTTCTTTTCAAGTATTTCTCCAATTCCCTTTTGAAAGTTACTATTGAATCTGCTTCCACCACCCTTTCAGGCAGCACATTCCAGATCACAACAACTCGCTGTGTAAAAAAAAATTCACCTCATCTCCCCTCTGCTTCTTTTGCCAAATATCTTAAATCTGTGTCCTCTGGTTACCAACCGACCTGCCAGTGGAAACAGTTTCTCCTTATTTACTCTACCAAAACCCCTCATAATTTTGAACAACTCTATTAAATTCCCCCCTCAACCTTCTCTGCTCTATGGAGAACAATCCCAGCTTCTCTAGTCTCTCCACATAACTGAAGTCCTTGGTACCATTCCATCTCTTCTGCACCCTCTCCAAGGCCTTGACATCCTTCCTAGCGTGCGGTGCCCAGAATTGGACACAATGCTCCAGCTGAGAGATCCATGATGCACTTCATTTGGCATACTCAGAGATCTAATAATGTTGGACGTAAAAGCAGAACAAACAAAATAATGTACCTGTGGATGTTACTGAAGCCATGGCAGGTAAATCAGCAAGGACATACAATCCTCTTTGTTGCACTGAGGGGGAGCTTACATCAAAAGGTAGTGGTGCTGGGATGAGAAGGCCTCGGCGACTGAATACATGCTAAATGGAAAAGAAACAGTATCATGATAGAGCCAATTTAAAGCATTGAGGATGAAGACCTCCTCTGTGTAATGATGCATTGAAATCCTAAACCCACTCTTTATAAGTGGATTTATGATTTCTCAGAAGCAAGTGACATAAGAAAACTACTAGGCACTTGGTCTAAGCGTTAAACAAAGCTTTAATCAACTGTTTTACAACATGGAGGTCTAGTTGTGTCCTTCACTAGTTCCTGTTAAGAATGTCCTGCGCAAGCTGGGCCCGAGCCCGAGTATTTATACTCTCCCTGGACAGCGCCACCCGCAGGCTGCTCAGTATTATTTCATAAGTCTTTCTTTCATGAATGACTGATTCATGTCAGCAAGTGCACGGAGGAAGTCTTCCTACTAAAAAATGTTGATGCAGGCCTGCCTTGCTCGGTGAGTTTATCCAATAGGTGCCTAAGCCTTACAGACCAGGGGCACTACAATTGGTCTCAGAATCCCTGCTTTAAGGAGGGGACAATCAGCCAGGGCTCCAGCTCCTGATCACCGTCCAATGATTCCCGGTGGAATTGTGTTGATCTGGTCAGGTGAGAAAAGAAGAACTTGCATTTAAATAGCACCTATCATGACCTCAGGACATCCCAACGTGCTTTACAGCCAATGAAGTACTTTTGAAGTGTTGTCACTGTTGTAATGTAGGAAACGCAGCAGCTAATTTGCACACAGCAAGCTCCCACAATCAGCAATGTGATAATGACCAGATAATATTTTTTAGTGATGTTGATTAAAGGGTAAATATTGGCCAGGACACCAGGGATAACTCCCCTTCTCTTCTTTGAATAATTCCGTGGAATCTTTTACCCCCACCTGAGAGGGCAGACGGGGCCTCGGTTTATTATCTCATCCAAAAGACGGCACCTTCGACAATGCAGCACTCCCTCAGTACGGCACTGGGAGTGTCAGCCTAGGTTTTTGTGGTCAAGTCTCTTGAGTGAGACTTGAACTCACAACCTTCTGACTCAGAGGTGAGAGTGCTACCTACTTTTTTACATATATATTATTTATTGAACATTAAAAACATTTACAACATCGTGATCATTCCATTGTATCATACAAATCCATTCCGCCGCTCTGCACAGCCATTCCTCCACCACATATTAACATCAAAATCTGAAGTTTAATTTGTCTCCTGTAATCTATAGTACTTTAAAAATTGATCATAAAATACAACCTTTAAATTCCGTTCTGAATAAAACATCCACAGAGCCTTATAATGATCTTTTAGCTTATATTTAAAATACTCTTTTAGATTTATTCTCCTCCCCTTAAAAAACAGAGCATTCCTTCTTTGCACAATCACGAATCTAGCCAAACTGAACATTAAATTAATTGCCGCTCCGCTAGACTCGGCCAGACTCTCCGGCAATCCCCATCTCAAAATTGAGTCCCATGGGGTTCCCATTCTCGCTCTTCGGTCCCCACCCAGCAAACAAACCTCACACAACTGTCGAACATAGTACTTAAAATCCTTTAACTGCGGACATAACACCAGTAAATGGGACAGAGTCTCATCCCATGCCCCACTCACTGGGCAAGTTGCCACCTCCACTCGCTCAATCTCACATAAGACCGTCATGGTAAAAATCCGGTTATGAGCCAATTTGAAATCCAGTTCAATCCACTCTGGACATTTAAAATTCGCCCTTCCAAATCCTGTTGAAGTCCAGCTGTGGGTATATACTCTGCCAAAACTCCTGACCAGCAGGTGTCTTGAATCTTCATTCTCTAAATACCCCATAGAAATCTCAAATATTACAGTTGTCAAATTGGACCAACTCCTCCTTTCTCCAGCAGAAAGCTTGGAAAAGCAGGACGCACTTTACTTCCTTTGGAGATTTGCGCATTTATTGCTTCCACCCAACCCTGTGCTATTGCCCTCACAATCTTCTCATTCATGATCATAATTGCTTTTTCCTTCAGCTCCTGATCCTCCTCCCACACCTTGGGCTGGATTTTCATTCAGGAGTCGGGTAGGAGGCGGGACTACAACTTTCGGGGTTGTAGTCCCGCCTCCATCGAGATGTGGCCAATCCACGCGATTTTAACTTGGTTGACCTTGTTGAGCCCGCCCGGTGGGCTCAGCAGGCCAATTAAGGGCCACTCGACAACAGGTGACATCACAGACTGAAATTTCATCTGTCAAGAGGTTTTGACAGATGAAATATCAGCGTTTCACAGCTGTTTGAAACTGTCAAACACTGACAGTCTTACTTCTAACCTGAGTCCTTCTCCACAGACTCAGTTAGAAATCTCTCCTGCACAGAAAGCTGAAGGCTGTCACTTTTGACAGTTCGCAGCCATTCTGTTTTCTGTGCCGGTGAGATGAGGGACTCCCGAGACCTAAAGGAAGGAAGGCTGAAAAGGTAAGAAAAGGTAATTTAAACTTCTTTAAACACACCAAACATACTTACCTTTGCATTCATGCACACATCACTCACCTGAACACCAACATCTCGACCCCTCCAAGTCCTTCAACCTGACGGCCCACCTCGCAAACTTGGCGTGGTTTGGAGCCGTCGGGAATCCCACACTTCAGCAATAAAAATAGGGATTAGGCTAAAAACTGCCTGTTAACTACCTGTTAACAGGCAGTTAATTAGCACTAATCTCTTCCCGCCTCGGGTAGGCGGGTCCCAGTACAGGGCGGGTACCTGCCTCCTTTGAAACTGGCATGGTGGCGGGTTGGGTGCGGGATGGGGTCGGGACCCTTGATTTCGGGATTTTAACCCCCCACACACCTCCAATCCCGACTCCACGGCCCAATGAAAATCCTGCCCCATGTCTCTCACTACTGATTCCGGCAACCAACCTGGAATCACCTCGTATAATACATCTTTCACAGATATAATCCCAGCTTTTTTAAAAGCTTGATTAAATAATACCTCTCCTTCAATGTTGACCCACCTGTTCAAAAATAAGGGCTGTTCTAAAAATTCCTCAGCACCCTTGGATGTAAACTGCACACTTTTTAAAAATTGGGCCCTTGGTCTCTACAACCCCCTTATAAAACCTAGGGAGAGGTTTAATCGATTTCAAAAACATATTATTGTATTCCAAATACAATATCCCCAGCCCACCTATCCACCTTCATTTAAAAAAATGCTCAAAACAACTCTTCCAAAAACTTGGATTTGACTTCTGAAGACATCTCTTCATCCATTTGATTCTAAAGGATTTTTTCTTCAAATCAATATCTGAGAAATTGAGTCCTCCCTGATTTCTCCGTCCAATGATGGCATTGTAAGCCACCAAGGCTGGTTTCCCTTCCCATAAAAAGCTCACACAAGCCTCTCGGATGGACTTTTCTGCCCACTCAGGAATATCCTCCACCGTCAATAAGTACCATAGCTTAGATAGCAGGAGAGCGGACACCACTGCCACTCTTCCTTGCAATTTCAATCACCTTCTTTCCCATCTTCCCCAAATCTTTTTAAGTTTCATAACCTTCGGTTTCCAATTTAATCGATCCACTTCATCCCTGTCCTTCTTGCACCCGATATGCACTCCCAGAACTTCCAAAACCTCCAACCTTTCTCCCCTACCCCTTCCTGCAACCAGGCATTGGGGCTTACTATAATTCACTCTGGCTCCTGAAGCTCGACAATACTCCTCCACTACATCCATAGCTTTCCTCACTGACTCCCCATTTCTCGATGTTAAGGTTGTGTCATCAGCATATTGGTGTATCACCAACACCAGCCCAGAACTGGGAACTGCAATCTCGACTATGCCTTGTTTCTTTCACATCATGTAACCTAATGGTTCTACTACCAATGTGTATAACAATGGGGACAGGGGACAACCCTGTCTCATTGACCTCTGTATCTGAAAATACTTGTGTAATAAACCATGACATTTAACACAGCTAAATATGTTTGAATAAAAAATCCTTTTTCACTCAATGAAATTTTTCCTGAAACCAAATACTTCCAAAACCATCAAAGAAACTCATGAGAGACCCTATCAAAGGCTTTCTCTTGATCTATCTTTAATACATAAGCCTCCCTCCCACTCTCTTCCATGACTATCGCATCTTGGATTGAGACCACAGAGTCTGCGATGTCCCGGCCTATGACTCCATAGGACTGAGAGGGCGAAACTATCACCTCCTTCATGCGATTTGCCATAACCCTCGCCAAGATCTTATAATCCACATTTAATAATGTGATGGGCCTCCAATTCTTTAGATCCCTTCTATCCCCTTTATTTTTATAAGCTAAGCTTATGATACCTCTCCTCATAGATGGGGCCAGGCTTCCTTCAATTCTAATCTCCTTAAAAACCTCTAAGATCAATGGACTTAAAATCTCTAAAAATTCTTTATAAAATTCTGCACTTAGTCCATCGGACCCTGGGCTTTTCCCCCCTTATTCCACTTATTGCTACTTTTATTTCCGCTAATCTTACTTCTTTGTCACCCATACTTCTCTCATCCTCCTTTAAACCCTCTTCAATAAAAGCGCTAACCTTCTCCATCGCCAATTTGGAAATGTCTTCTTTTGTATATAACTCTTGATAAAAGCTACTAGCCACCTCCAGAATCTCCCCACTTTCATGAATGATCTTCTCCCCAACCTTCAACTCTTCAATTAATGATAATCTCTGTCGCAGCTTCTCTTGCTCTAGAAAATGTCTAGTGCATCTTTCGCCCTCCAATGCATCTTTAGCCTTTGCACGGAGAATGGCCCCCTTGCATTTTTCAGCTTGCAATAATTCCCACTCTTCCTTTAAAACCACCCACTCAGTCTCTGCTGCCTTATCCCCTCTGTCAACTGCTTTACAGATATCCGTAAACCTACTGTTTATATTCTCTTCTCGATGCCGGTTAGCTGCTGCTCTCTCTTTCCCATAACGCACCGAAAAAACTTTGACCTCATATTTGAAATTGTCCCACCAAACTCTTCTTTCTTTCAAGAATAAAGGTCCCTGCCGAGCATTCTTTATTATATTTAAAATCCCTTCTTTATAAGCAATTTCTTTCGGGTATTGATTGTTTAAAATCCACACCCCTGGACCAATCTTAACTCTGCTGTTCCTAATTCTAGGAACCAAAGCCGAGTGGTCACTAAAAAATACTTTTTTATAATAAATCTCCATCACCTCAGAACTTAACCCTTCCCACATTAACACAAAATATATTCGGCTCTGTTTTCAAACATCACCCACCCAACGTCTTCTGGAGAGCTCCCTTTTTATGGAGTCCTAGGCCTAGAAATTCACTTTGGGGCGGCCAGCTCGCTCGCGCCCAAAAGTTAGCGCTGGGTGGGGAGCCATTAGCGATTGTCAGATATTCAGTGTTTGTGCCCCAATTTGGAACCGGGCGCTATACCAGGGTGTGCCCGCCTCCGCTTGGGGCGCTGACACTGAATTTCAGCGCTCTTGGCGCCGCTGCGCCAGCCGCTGCGGAGCGGCAGGCTGCGGTACTGCAGGCCTCCTCCTTCTCTTAAGGGGGAGCTGCCTGCAACGGGGAGATCGCCGCTGGAGAGTGCCGGCAAATGAGCCCGGCACCACGGAGAAGTGCCGGGTTCGCGGAAAGCAGCCGGCAATGCCGCGGGGGGGGGGGGGGTGGTGGAGGAGGCCGGGGAAGGAGGTGCGGGCAGGCAGCCGCCGAAAAAGCGGCCGGCCGCACCTTTCCCTTTAAAGCGCCCCACTAAGGCTACAGCACGGCCCCGTTTTCTGGTCGCTGTTTGCGGCCGCTTCGGAGGAGGAGGCCGCTACTAAATATGGGGATCGGGCCGGTTTCGGGGCGGAACCGGGGCACTGCGCACACCGATGACGTCATCGGTGCCGGCGCAGCGCTAACGGCTACCGCCGCCAATACCGCTGCGCTGAATATCAGCGCAAACTCATTTTTGGCGCAGAAGCCCTCTTTAGGCGGTAAATGGCCGCAAAGCTGGCAGCGCCTTAATGAATTTCTAGGCCCTGATCCCTCCATAAGTCTCTCAAATTTAAATTTGCCATCAATTTTACAATCATCCCTCTGGAGTTATCATCCTTAAAGATCATCTGGGCTGAAATGTCCATCCGAGATAAAAATACATTAAAATCCCCCACTATACAAGGGTTTTCCGCCTCAGTGAACAACCATCAAAAAAACTCGCGATGCTTGCAATGGTCGTTCAGTGCATAGATATTAAAGAGATCGCAATTAAATTCCTCCCTTTTTACCTTTAGCCGTAAAAATCTCCCCTCAGTGTTCTTGTCCACCAAGGCAACATTCTCTTCCATGGACAGACTCACCAAAACAGCTACACCTCTACAGTTATTGTTTGCACAACTTGCAAACACCTCTCCCTTCTGACCTTCGGAACTCTTTCTAGGATATCCTCATCCTAAAAGGTTTCTTGCAGACACAACAGGTCAGTGCGTTTAAAACACTGCAACAACTGCTGCAATTTCTTCTGACCCCTCAGCCCGTTCACATTAATTGAGACCAATGTAATCATGGCTCCGAAGAAGGGAAGTGTGCCTAATAATCCCCCCATCATTTAATCTCAGGCCCTTCCTTCCTCTCATGCTCCTTCCCAACTTTTCGGACAGCCATTGCTTTCTCCTGCAGCCTCTGGCTCTTTTTCACCTCCTGTTTGAACCTTCCCTGCAGTTTCAGCCTCTTCCATACATTAGGTTTGTGGCGAGGAGCTGCCCCTTCACCTCCTTCTGCCCCTCGCTAACCTTTCCCTTTCCACACAATGCCACCCCCCCCCCCGCAATTTCCATGTCTCTGTCCCCCTCTGACTCCTCACTCTCGAGCTCTTCTTTAACCACCCGTCCCTGCTCCCCGTCAGATACATAATCTCCCTTAGAGAGTCTTCCTGCTATTGCGGTTTCTCCAACAGTGCCTCTCCCTTCGGCCTCATCTCCACCACTGACCCTGCGCCCGGTTCTTCTCTCACTGGGACAATGGCGCATCTGCACCTATCTTACTCCCTTCTGGCATCTTTGTCTCCCCACTCCCGTCCTGCTGCCCCTTTAAGGCTCCTGCCTCTTGCACCCTCTCCTTGTCTCGCCCCCTCCTGCTCCCCGAGATGTCTGACTCCCCGTCTCTCTTTGTAGAGCTTAGAATCATAGGATCATTTTGGGACGTGGGTGTCGCCGGCAAGGCCGGCATTTATTGCCCATCCCCAATTGCCCTTGAGAAGGTGGTGGTGAGCCGTCGTCTTGAACCGCAGAGAGCAGTTAAGTGTCAACCACTTTGCTGTGGGTCTGGACTCACATATAGGCCAGACCGGGTAAAGATGACAGATTTCCTTCCCTAAAGGACATCAGTGAACCAGGTGGGTTTTTACGACAATCTGATAGTTTCATGGTCACCATTACTGATACTAGCTTTTAATTCCAGATTTATTTAATTAATTGAATTTAAATTCCCCAGCTGCCTCTGGTGGGATTTACATAAGAACATAAGAACATAAGAAGTAGGAGCAGGAGTAGGCCATACGGCCCCTCGGGCCTGCTCCGCCATTCAATAGGATTATGGCTGATCCGAACCTAGACTCACGTCCACTTCCCTGCCCTCTCCCCGTAACCCCTAATTCCCTTATCTGCTAGGAAACTGTCTATCTCCGTTTTAAATCTATTTAATGTTGCAGCTTCCACAGCTCTGAGGTAGCAAATTCCATAGATTTACTACCCTCTGAGTAAAGAAGTTTCTCCTCATCTCAGTTTTGAAAGGGCAGCCCCTTATTCTAAGATTATGCCCCCTAGTTCTAGTCTCACCCATCAGTGGAAACATCCTCACCGCATCCACCCGATCAATCCCCCTCACAATCTTATATGTTTCGATAAGATCGCCTCTCATTCTTCTGAACTCCAATGAGTAGAGGCCCAACCTACTCAACCTTTCCTCATACGTCAACCCCCTCATCTCCGGAATCAACCGAGTGAACCTTCTCTGAACCGCCTCGAGAGCAAATATATCTTTTCTTAAATATGGAAACCAAAACTGCACGCAGTATTCCAGGTGTGGCCTCACCAATACCCTGTATAACTGCAGGAAGACTTCCCTGTTTTTATACTCCATCCCCCTTGCAATAAAAGCCAAGATTCCATTGGCCTTCCTGATCACCTGCTGCACCTGCATACTAACTTTTTGTGTTTCATGCACCAGGACCCCCAGATCCCTTTGTACTGTAGCACTTTGCAGTTTCTCTCCATTTAGATAATAACTTGCTCTTTGATTTTTTCTGCCAAAGTGCATAACTTCACACTTTCCAATATTATATTCCATCTGCCAAATCTCTGCCCACTCACTTAGCCTGTATATGTCCTTTTGCAGGTTTTTTATGTCCTCCTCACTCACTGCTTTCCCTCCCATCTTTGTATCGTCGACAAACTTGGATACGTTGCACATGGTCCCTTCCTCCAAATCATTAATATAGATTGTAAAGAGTTGGGGTCCCAGCACTGACCCCTGTGGAACACCACTAGTTACTGATTGCCAGCCCGAGAACGAACCATTTATCCCAACTCTTTGTTTTCTGTTAGATAGCCAATCTTCCACCCATGCCAGTATATTACCCCCAATCCTGTGATTTTTTATCTTGATCAGTAATCTTTTGTGTGGCACCTTGTCAAATGCCTTTTGGAAGTCCAAATACACTACATCCACTGGTTCCCCCCTATCCACCCTGTATGTTACGTCCTCAAAAAATTCGAGCAAATTTGTCAAACATGACTTCCCCTTCATAAAACCATGCTGACTCTGTCCTATTAAATTACGTTTATCCAAATGCTCTGTTACTGTTTCCTTAATAATGGACTCCAACATTTTACCAACCACAGATGTTAGGCTAACTGGTCTATAGTTTCCAGCTTTTTGTCTGCTTCCCTTTTTAAATAAGGCCATTACATTAGCAGTTTTCCAATCTGCCGGGACCTTTCCTGAGTCCAGGGAGTTTTGGAAAATAATCACCAATGCATCCACAATCCCTACCGCTACTTCTCTCAAGACCCTAGGATGTAGGCCATCAGGTCCGGGGGATTTATTCGCCTTAAGTCCCATTATTTTACCGAGTACCACCTCCTTAGTGATTTTAATCGTGTTTAGCTCCTCCCCCCCCCCCCCATTGCCCCCTGTTTGTCCAGTGTTGGGATATTTTTAGTGTCCTCTACTGTAAAGACTGATACAAAATATTTGTTCAGCGTCTTTGCCATCTCCACGTTCCCCACCAATAGTTTTCCGGTCTCATCCTCTAAGGGACCAACGTTCACTTTAACCACCCTTTTTCTTTTTATATAGCTGTAGAAACTCTTGCTATCTGTTTTTATATTTTTTGCTAGTTTACTTTCATAATCTATCTTCACTTTCTTAATTAATCTTTTAGTTATTCTTTGCTGGCTTTTAAATGCTTCTGTGATATCCGAGGGGTAAGGTCAGAAACTGAGATAAGCGAGATATTAGGAACAAAACCCAACTGTTTATTTACACGGTGTAGCAGAGAGACATAGCTCTTACAAGCTGGAGGCCAGGCACACAATTCTTACTGCACGAGCCAAGATGGAGGATGAACCTCTGAGTCATACCCATAATGCAACGCCACATTACCGTATAAACTGGTGTACCAGGACATTGAATACATGACGCATTACCTTAAATACTGGTGAATGTGAACCCTTAATATTTGGCTCCATCTGGTGGATAACTTAAACATTACATCACAGATTACTATAGCTTCCCAATCTTCTATCCTGCCACTAGATTTGGCTACTTTATATGCCCTTGTTTTCAGTCGGATACTATCCTTTATTACTTTACGAAGCCACGGATGGCTGTCTTTTCTTTTACTCCCCTTTTTCCTCAGTGGAATATATTTTTCTTGAAAGATGTGAAATATCTCCTTGAATGTAGACCACTGCTCTTGTACCATCTTACACTTTAATCTGTTTTCCCAGTCCACTTTGAACTCATTATTAATTAATTAATTAATCCAGGCTTCTGGATTACTAGTCCAGTGACATAACCACTATGCTACCACACCTAGCAGCACCTGCTCACTCCTAGCCCCTCCTACCAAGAGAGTGCTACCCACTGAGACACAGTAGGTGCTTGAGCCCTTTGGACGAGATTTAAGGTTCACTTCCAGATCTGTGTTGAGTTAATTGATCTCAACCGACATTAGAGGCACTACACTGGGTCTCAGCATTCCTGGTTCAAGGAGGGGAAAATCAGCTCGGGCTCCAATTCCTGCTCACTATCCAATGATTCCCCATGGAATTGTGTTCATTTGGTCAGGCAAGGACAGAATTGGGTTCAGTTCTGCCGACCTCCTGGTAGTCATGGCGCCTGCCCACAATAAGGCTCACGTATCACCAGTGGCTGCTTGGCGGAGGTTCTGGGTGGTGCCCAGCAAACTTTGGGGAGGAAATGTCAGTGAAACGAGAAATACCTTTGAAGTTGTAACCACAACATCGAGCGTTCGTTGAGATGTTGCAGCCGCAATCACCGAAAGGCGATGAGCAGGACTCTTCTGATGCCTTTCAGAGAATCCGAACATGAAGGCAACCGCCGCCAGCTGGTCAGCTACCCTGCAATAGAAGTGATGGGCGTTAACTTTCCGAACGTCGCTCCGAATGCACGGTAATACAGTGAAAGAGGCTAGTTAGTTAATTAGAAGAGCAAAATACTGTGGATGCTGGAAATCTGAAACAGAAACTGAAAATGCTGGAAATACTCAGCAGGCCGGGCAGCATTTGTGGAGAGTGAAACAGTGTTAACGTTTCAGGTCGATGACCCTTCGTCAGAACGAGAAAAAGTTAGAGATGTAACAGATTTTTAAGCAGGTGCTGGGGCAGGGAAAGGAAGGAGGGGAGGAAAGAACAAAAGGGAAGGTCTGTGATAGGGTGGAAGGCAGGAGAGATTAAATGACAAAAGGGATGATTGTACAAAGCAATTAATAAGTTAATTAGAACGGTTCCTACACTACTACAGTTTCTTTTATGGATTGAGGTATCTTGTTCCACTCTGCTTTGAACAGTACAGCAGGATGATGCTCAAAGTGGCCAGTAGTTGCTTTTGCTGCAATCTTGTAGTCTTGGCAATCTTTGCCCCATTTCAGTAATGCCTGAGATGTTATATATGAAGAACAAAAGTGTTATTTCCATTAGCAAAATTATTAAAAGAAGGTCATTCCTTCATGAGGCACCCTATCACATCTGGTTTGTGTTCCTTGTGCAATAAATTACTTTGAAGTGTGGTGGCTTGGCACACGGCAGATCTAAGGTCTAACAAACATTATTTAGATGAATGTGCAGTTGGCCTGTCCTCGGAGGCATTGGCTCACAAGGAAAGCTCTAACGAAAGAGGAACTTTACTTCTTCGGCTAACTTTGTGAGGCTCTGCTCGGGGTGTGGAGCCTGGCTAGACGTGAGTGTGGGTCAGAGATATGACTACACCATTGCTGCCCCATCTCTCTGACTCACACTCACTGTTAGTGAGGCTCTGGGCCAGTAGCACGGCCTTGGGAAATTACCCCCATTCGGCCCTGGTTACTGGGAATAGCAGTCCCTTTGCATATGTAATTTGATGCTCCAAGTACTGGGAAAGGAACATCGGAAAAGGAACACAGGAACAGGAGGAGGCCATTCAGCTCATGGGCCTGCTCCGCCATTCAATTGGATCATGGCTGACTGTGCCTCAACTCAATTGACCCACCTTTGCTCCATACCCCTTGATACCCTTCCTGACTTCACTCCCGAACGGCTGAGCTCTAATTTTAAGATTATGTCCCCCCCGTTCTTGATTCCCCCGCCTGAGGAAGTAGTTTCTCCGTATCTACCCGGTCGAATCCTTTTAATATTTTTAACGCTTTTAACAGTTTTAACACTGAAGATCCTGGAGTGGATTGCGACTTATTCAGTCGCCACGAACCGGGTGTTGCGTTGAAATGTAACGCAGACTTCGAGGACGCTACGTGTATTCGCGGTTGTACATTACCACTGCTCTGTGCACATTGGGTATCTCAGCGTCAGCACAAACTCTCCAGCTGCCTCCTCCTCCAAGTTCATTCACAAATAGTTGCACGGCTCGCTGTTCCATTGAACTATCCACATACGCGTTTGTCTGATAGCCCTTCTCTTTGTTATCAATCGTGATGGCTCGGGTTACCAATGAGAATATTGGTGCCACTGAGTCGCCAAGGAAAAAGGACTGGAGGTAGAAAAATTAATCAAGAACAGGGATTGTAATTCAGAAATATTAATGCAGACTGGAGTTGGTTTATGCTATTGTAGTTTGAGACTTAACCAACAACAACGACTTGTATTTATATAGCATCTTTAACATAGTAAAATGTCCCAAGGTGCTTCACAGACAACATTTATCACCGGGCCACAAAAAGAGATATTAGGACAGGTGACCAAAAGCTTGGTCAAAGAGGTAAATTTTAAGGAGGAGAGAGAGGTAGAAAGGTGGAGAGGTTTAGGGAGGGAAGTCCAGAGCTTAGGGCCGAGGCAGCTGAAGGCACGGCCGCCAATGGTGCAGCGATTAAAATTGGGGATGCGCAAGAGGCCAGAATTGGAGGAGCGCAGAGAGCTCGGGGAGTTGTGGGGCTGGAGGAGGTTACATAGATAGGGAGTGGAGAGGCCATGGAGGAATTTGAACACAAGAATGATCATTTTAAAATTGAGGCGTTGCCGGTCCAGGAGCCAATGTAGGTCAGTGAGCACAGTGGATAATGGGTGAATGGGACTTGGTGCAGGTTAGGATACGAGCAGCAGTTACGATCAAGATTTCGGTGGGTGGAAGATGGGAGGCCGGCCAGGAGAGCCCTGGAATATTTTTCCTTCGGGGCAATGATGTAAGCGTCTCCAAAAATCACAGGGCAGATTTTCCTATAGGGTCCCCCTTTGCTGAGCGCCCAACAGTATACTGGAGATGCGCTGCATCTGTAAGAGAAAAGGAGTGCTGAGATTTCCTATCCTGGGACACTTGACTGGCATGGGCCTACTCCCAGCACAGGCCGGCCCTCAGGCAGCGGGCTTGTACTTGGTTTGAGGTACGGAAACGGGCACTGAGGCTTTAAATTGGCTCGTGGTGTGGGCGGGGGGCGGTGGGGTGGGCGTTTGAGTTAGGAAATTTTGTCGGATCTAGTGTAAGGAGGACACCTCCCCCTTAAATATTAGTATAAGGTTCAGTATTATAGGAGTTGTCAGCTCTCTGGTACCTTGCCCAAGTGCCCATTCTTCATTGTGCAGGGCTGGACCATGAGTGACAGAAAGCTATTGCGTTTGGAGGGGCAGCACAACCGAGCTCAATCCTGTCCTCAGCCAACATCCGTGCACGTACATTTTCCTGTAGGGGTGACTATAAGTGAGCGGGGGTGGGAACTTTGCCTGGTTTTTTTTTCTCTCCTTAGCATAAGGGCATTGAGGTTAACTGCTTGCTGCCTGAGATCACTTAAGCACAGACCAGAGATGTGTACAGCTCAGTGCTACATTGAATGCTGCAATTTTCCAGAAGTCATTGGCTGAGCCTTTACCAAAATCTAAGGTTGACCTTTTTAATCAGCGACGTACCTGCTGCGATGAAGATGAAGATGAAGATGAGCTGGAGAAACTCATTTTGGACCTCGAACTGGATTCAGATGATGACTCGAAGCTTAATCGTCCTTTGTTTTGTGACTGAAATTAAAGATCACCTGCATTAACAAAATCTAGAAACTTTACAAAATCTATCTCTAGCACCTTTCCTGTCCTGAGGTTGTCCCAAAGCATTTCACAGCCAATCAATTATGGTTTTAGAAGTGTAGTCACAGCTGTCATGTAGGCAAATGCAACAGCCAATTGCACACAGCAAAGTCTCACAAACACGAAATGAGATAAATGACCCGATATTTTGTTTTGGCAGTGCTGGTTGAGGGATAAATTAGGAGGCTGGTAGAACTTTTTAGCTCTAAATAGTGTCATGGGATCTTTTACATCCACCTGAACAAGCACTCCTCTATGGTTTAACATTTCTTCCGAAAGACGGCACCTCAGACTCCCTAAGCACTGCACTGAATTGTCAGCCTAGATTATGAACAGGAAATTCTTAATTCCAGCTCCTAAGTCTGTCGCCGTTACTTTGCCGGAAGTGCAGTGGAAAATCCCAATTCACAGAGTTTTGGATGACCTGAAATTTATGCAGGATGGAGGATGGGAAGCTGGTCAGGAGAGCACTGGAGGTGACAAATGCATGGATGAGGGTTTCGGCAGCAGATGGGTGGAGGCAGGGGCAGAGACGGACAATGTTGCGGAGGCGTAGGCAAGTGGTCTTTGTGATGGCGAGGATTACGGGGATGGAAACTCAGCTCGGGGTGAATTAGTTTGCTCAGGTTGCAAATGTCCTGGTTCAACCTGAGACAGCCCCGGGGAGGGGGATGGAATCGGTGGAAAGGGTTTATGGTTGGTAGCCGAAGACGATAAATTCTGTCTTCCTAATGTTTAACTGGAGGAAACTGCGACTGGATGTCGGAAAAGCAGCCTGACAGCAGAGAGACAGTGGAGGGGCTGAGAAAGGTGGTGCAGAGGTAGAGCTGGGTGTCGTCAGCATACACGTGGAACCCAGTCCAATGTCTTCAGATGATGTCCCCATTTTCAGTACATAGATGAGAAAGAAGAGGGAGGACAAGGATATATCCTTGGAAAACTCCAGATGTAACGCTGTGGGAGCGGGAAGACAAGCCATTGCTGAAGATGGCCTGGCTACGGTTGGATCGGTAAAAGTGGAACCAAGTGACGACAGTCCCACTGAGCTGGAGAATGGAGGGCAGGCCTTCGAGGAGGATGGTGTGGCTGATCGTGTTAAAGACCGCAGAGAGGTCAAGATGGACAACCTCTAAGTAGCATCATGTGTTCTTTTACATCAATCTGAACAGGCAGACAGGGCCTTGTTTTAACATGTGTTAAATGTTTTAACATTTCAGCAATGCAGCACTGCCTGACTACTGCACTAAAGCGTCAATTATGTGCTCAAGTCCTGGAGTGGGGCTTGAACCCACCGCCCACTGATTCAGAGGTGAGAGTGCTACCTAGTGAGGCAAGCTGAAAAATAAAATGGGAACTGTTCAATTATTAGTTTCAAGCAGGGAAAACAGTGTAATAAATTAAGTGTTTCTCCATATTAAACCACACTGGATACGCCACAGTAAAGCCAAGATATTTGTTGGCCCTCAAATATATCATACCAGGTTAACAGAAGATGGCTTGAAATGAAGCTGGAAGATGTTTGCATTGATTCCTCCCTATAATAATAAATGAAAAAGAGTATTGTTAAAAATACGTTGTTACATCCCCAAGCATTGTGGCTAGATGAAGGTGCCAGTGAAATTGTACTGGAAGATTTTACCTGTTCTGCTGATTTTGGGCTGGAGATCCAGGCACGATGGTGCGTCTCATATTTGTGTATAGTGGTTGTGTGTGACTTGGTATATTTATGGGTACATTTACCATTTTTGCATGTTTTGACGGCGCTGGTGTGATGCTTTGTGGATGGCCATATATTTACTGTCTTGTGGTGCGAAGAAACTGAGCTGCTGGAGGTGCCAGCTCTTGATGAAGAGCTTGACTGCTGACGTCTATCTTGCTTGCTGTGGTGATGATGCCTGGACTGGTCCAATGATGAGTGGCTGCCGCTTGACTCACTTGAAGGTGACAAGCTTGATGATACGTGCTTAGAATGCTCACCTTGCTTCTCCTTTGACTGAGCTGAAGATGAAACGGAGCTTGATCGGCTGAGGGGGGCAGTCGAGGACAGGGAGCTATTTCTGATCATGGGCCCGTCGGCAGGTTTGCCGCGCTGTGTGTTCCTACAGTTGCCATCATTGCATTTTTTGGTGCTGCCGGGGTGTTGCGATGACTGTGCACCTGCTTTCTTGTGCCTTGGCTGAGGTGATGGCAAACTGCTAGAGAATTGTTGGCTACTGGATTTCCTTGATGATCCCCGACGAGGACGTGTACCATATTCTTCCTTTAATTGAGCTGATGATGAGCTGGAGGAGATCGATGGATGTGTCAGTGGCCTTCGCAATCCGTGCTGAGGACGTGTATCATGCTCATCCTTTGACCGAATTGAAGATGACGAGCTTGATGGCACACGTTGACCATGCTTGTTATGTTCACCGTGTCTGTTGCGTCCCTCCAACTTGTGTTTACCGTGCTTGCCACGATTACCATGATCGGCGTCTCTGCTCTCTGGTGTTGGTGGGTGTTGACGCTGATTCCTTGTGTGCCCTTTCTTATTTTCATCTGATTCTCTGGTGACACCGACAGGCCTCCTGCGAGATGTTTGGGAACTTGATGCTGAGCTGCTCATGGTATATCTGTGTTCTCGAATATCCTGTTGACAAAATAGCTCATCTGTGAAAATTATCGTTGGTGGAAAAATAAAAACAAACGTTCCCAACGGCAAAAACAAAAACCTGTTCATGGCTCCATAAACTTGAGCTCATCCAAAACCCTGCTGCCCGTATCTTAACGTGCACCAAGTCCGAATCAACCATCTTCTTCTTCTCTGCTTAAGCAGTCCCTCGGAACTGAGGATGACTTGCTTCCACATTAAAAGTAAGTTCTCAGGTG
Organism: Somniosus microcephalus; assembly: GCF_052327205.1. Classification (NCBI taxonomy): domain Eukaryota; kingdom Metazoa; phylum Chordata; class Chondrichthyes; order Squaliformes; family Somniosidae; genus Somniosus; species Somniosus microcephalus. Next base: position 357,646,471 of record NC_140989.1, read on the forward strand.
AGTGATGAGTCCAATGCGGGACCTCCAGTCTCTGTCACAGGTGGGGCAGAACGGTGGTTGAAGGGACGGGTGGGTGGGGTGCTTGGGCTGACGTGCGCTCCTTGCGCTGCTTGCGCTTGGCTTCCGCTTGCTCCCGCCGAAGAGACTCAAGGTGTTCGGCGCCATCCCAGATGCTTCTCCTCCACTTTGAGCGGTCTTGGGCCAGGTATTCCCAGGTGTCAGTGGGGATGTTACACTTTTTCAAGGAGGCTTTGAGGGTGTCCTTGAAGCGTTTCCTCTGCCCACCTGGGGCTCTCTTGCCGTGCCGGAACTGCGAGTAGAGCGCTTGTTTCGGGAGTCTCGTATCAGGCATGCGGACAATGTGACCCGTCCATCGGAGCTAATCGAGCGTGGTCAAAGCCTCGATGCTGGGGATGTTGGCCTGAGCGAGAACACTGACGTTGGTGTGCCTATCCTGCCAATGGATTTGCAGGGTCTTGCAGAGGCAGCATTGGTGGTATCTCTCCAGTGCTTTGAGGTGCCTGCTGTACATGGTCCATGTCTCTGAGGCATACAGCAGGGTGGGTATCACTGCTGCTCTGTAGACCACGAGCTTAGTGCTGGGTTTGAGGTCCTGGTCTTCAAACACTCTCTTCCTCAGGCGACCGAAGGCTGCACTAGCACACTGAAGGCAGTGTTGGACTTCATCATCGACGTCTGCCCTTGTTGACAGTAGGCTCCCGAGGTATGGAAAGTGGTCCACGTTGTCCAAGGCCTTGTCATGGATTTTGATAATTGGGGGGCAGTACTGTGTGGCGGGGGCAGGTTGGTAGAGGACCTTTGTCTTACGGATGTTTAGTGTAAGGCCCATGCTCTCGTACGCTTTGGTGAAGGTGTTGACGATAGTTTGGAGTTCGACCTCCAAGTGAGCACGGACGCAAGCATACTGTAATTCGACGACAGAGGATGGGACGACCTTGGATCTGGACTGGAGGCGAAGGAGGTTGAACAGTTTCCCGTTTGTTCTGTAAATTAGCTCCGCTCCAGTGGGGAGCTTACTGAGGGTGAGATGGAGCATTGCAGCAAGGAAGATCGAGAAGAGCATTGGTGTGATGACACAGCCTTGCTTGACCCCGGTTCATACGTGAATTGGGTCTGTGGTGGAACCATTGGTCAGGATCACGGCTTGCCTGTCATCGTGAAGCAGGCGGAGGATGGTGACAAACTTTTGAGGGCAGCCAAATTTGAGGAGGACACTCCATAATCCCTCACGGTTGACAGTGTCGAATGCCTTTGTGAGATCAAAGAAGGCCATGTACAGCGGTTGGTGCTGTTCCCTGCATTTCTCTTGTAACTGACGTGCGGTTAAGATCATGTCCATTGTGCACCTTAGTGGGCGGAATCTGGATTGTGACTCTGGAAGGAGCTCTTCGGCCACTGGGAGAAGGTGATTGAGGAGGATTCTTGCGCTGACTTTCCCTGTGGCAGACAGCAGTGAAACTCCTCTGTAATTACCGCAATCGGACTTGTCACCTTTCTTGAATGTGGTCACAATTACGGCATCTCTGAGATCCCCTGGCATTCTCTCCTCCTTCCAGATAAGAGAAATGAGTTCATGAATTCGTGCCGGTAGTGCTTCTCCACCATGCTTTAGTGCCTCGGCGGGGATTGCATCTGCTCCTGAGGCCTTGTTGTTCTTCAGTTGTTGGAAGGCCTTTTCAACCTCATGCGGGGCTGGGGTTGTACTGAGATGGTGGCGGGTGTCATGCTGTGGGATGGAGTTGAGGACACTCACGTCGAACCCCTGTGCTTGCTGAGCTGCCTTGACTCCCAGGCTACCAACACCTACATTTTAAAATTCTCATCCTCGTATTCAAATCCCTCCATGGCCCCACCCGTCCCTATCTCTGTAACCTCCTACAACCCCCTTGAGATTTCTGCGCTCCTCCAATTCTGGCCTCTTGTGCATCTCCCACTTCTTACGCCCCACAATTAGCGGCCGTATCGTCAGGGGCCTAGGCCCTAAGCTCTGGAATTCCCTCCATAAACCGCTTTGCCTCTCCACCTCGCTCTCCTTTAAGATGCTGCTTAAAACCTACCCCTTTGACCGAGTGTTTGGTCACCGGTCCTAATGTCTCCTTCTTTGGCTCGGTGTCAATTTTTGTCTGACTACGCTCCTGTGAAGTGCCATTGGATGTTTTACTATGTTAAAGGTGCTATATAATTGTACGTGTGATGAAATATATGTCTTCATCAGCCCCTGTGTTTTACCTGCATTGTATTGTGTGTACTGCCCCCTTTTCCCCTATTGTGTGTATTGGCTCCGCCCCTGTCTTTTGTCATATAAAGGTCTCAAGAGCTGTATGAGTCATTCTGCCAGACGAATCCGATGTGGAATGACGTGCAATGTTCTTAGCGATTAAAAGCCTTCAGTTGAATCCTTTAACTTCTTGTCCTTGAGTTATTGATGGCACATCAATACGCTGCTGTTGTTATCAGATGTTAGGTAGCATAAGAAAATAGCATAGCCCAAGAGAGCTGCTGGTTCACCGGTTCGGCCCCGATATTTGTTGGGAGTATAGAAAGACTTGGAGACATTATACTAAGGATTACCTATAGGCAGATATATGTTCCAGCAACTCTAGTTCAACATGGTTCAACATGATGAAGGGTCACAGACTTGAAATGTTAACTCTGTTTCTCCCTCCACAGATGCTGCCTGACCTAATGAGTATTTCCACCATTTTCTGTTTACATTTCTGGTTCAACATGTGTTGGCTAATTCTGCATCTAAACCTGTGCATATCAAGGGCTAAAGGTCCAGATGATGACACTTGCTGGTAGACAGTTCCACACGAAGGAGAACTGGTCAGTGAAACTTTGCCTCAAGGATTCTGCGTGGACATTTTGAATGGACACAGAGTGCTGAGGTGCAACTACAACAACTTTTGGGTTGCAGGCATAAAGTTGGAAATTTGGCTGACACACTGGGCATTCTTGTGGTGTTTGCCCTGTCTGAGAGCCGGGACCCATCTCATTATGTTAATCTATGAGAGGGCACAGGAAACAGGCAATACGCCCATTGTGTGCCTTTGTACTGTGCTGAGCCTCTGCAGTCTGTAACCGATCAGCTAGACACAAAAGGCATCAAGGGGTATGGGGAGAGAGCGGGAATATGGTATTGAGATAGAGGATCAGCCATGACCATATTGAATATTAACAGGACTAGACAGACAAGATGCAGGAAAGATGTTCCTGATGGCGGGGGAGTCCAGAACCAGGGGTCACAGTCTAAGGATAAGGGGTAAGCCATTTAGGACTGAGATGAGGAGGAATGTCTTCACCCAGAGAGTGGTGAACCTGTGGAATTCTCTACCACAGAAGGCAGTTGAGGTCAATTCATTAAATATATTCAAGAAGGAGTTAGATATATTTCTTAAGGCTAAAGGGATCAAAGGATATGGGGAGAAGGCAGGGACAGGGTACTGAGTTTGGATGATCAGCCATGATCTCATTGAATGGTGGAGCAGGCTTGAGGGGCCAAATAGTCCTGCTCCTATCTTCTATGTTTCTATGAATGGCAGAGCAGGCTCGAAGGGCTGAATGGCCTACTCCTGCTCCTATTTTTCTAAAGTTTCTATCTCTGCCATGTGTTTGCCTGAGAATAGTTCAGATCTGATTATTTGTAACTAAAGAGAGCTTGCCACCCTTATAGCCCAGAGCTTCACATTATCGTCCAGCTTTCTTGACCAGAAAGATGGACTAAATTTCAATCAGTATCTTCTTTTTCCCCTCACAGTGCTGTGAAATGCCATCATGTCTGAAACCCATTGTCCAATTTGCATCTTATTTGGGTAGCAAATGCTTAAAAGTGGAAAAGTTTGGTTTGGGGAAATAAAACCTACTGAATGATATTGCTTCAGTATCTGAACAGACCTTGACTGCTGTTATATATTACCGCAATTGCGTATAACAGCAGACTGCCTGCCAGTAAGTTAATCTCAACAGCGTGGATTTATAGCTGTTACCTTTCTGTAAACAAGCCACTAAATTCCTTATTATTAAATTGCAGGACTACAGTCGACAGTGACGGTCCAGCTGATTAAGTCAGACAGCAGCTGAAGCATACAGAACAGGAGAGTCTCAGGTTAGATCCCCACTCCGCGCTGTGTTAGTTAGGGCTGCAGTCGGAACACTACAGCTGGCCTCAGGGCACACCTTGAGTTAGGGAGGGAACATCATCCTGGGTTGTCACAACTGATGACTATACAATGACCCCCTGCTGCAGCGTGTGGACATCAGGATACGATCAGGCTCAGTGTCAATGTCTTTGGTGGTGGGGGGGGTCACATAACCTTCAGAGCCTCACTAGATAGAAATATAGAAGATCGGAGCAGGAGTAGGCCATTCGGCCCCTCGAGCCTGCTCCGCCATTCAATGCGATCATGGCTGATCATCCAAACTCAGTACCCTGTCCCTGCTTTCTCCCCATACCCCTTGATCCCTTTAGCCTTAAGAAATATATCTAACTCCTTCTTGAATATATTTAATGAATTGGCCTCTACTGCCTTCTGTGGTAGAGAATTCCACAGGTTCACCACTCTCTGGGTGAAGAAATTCCTCCTCTAGATAGGCCCAGACATTAAGAACGTGAGGCAATGGAGGGCAACGCCACCACCGCAAGGCGTTAATACCTTCAGTGAAGCAGGAGTGGGTGGGGAAGAAAGACGGGCAATATCTGATCTAAAAGTAACTCCTGCAATACTCCCTCAGTACGACACTGGAGTATCTGTCTAGATTATGTATTCAAGTCTTGGGTGGTAATTTTGACTCTGGACAATAGTGTAAAATGTGTGATATTGGCTCAGTGGCCCTTTAAAGGCCCCCTCCTGATTTTTGATGCAACTGAAGTCAAAATTATCCCCTTGGAATGAGGATTAACCCACAACCATCATAAGCAAGAGTGCAAAGACAGGGCAAGAGTCTTTAGAGGTAGAAGGACAGAGGAAGGGGCTTTGCCCCCGTTATAGAAGGATATTTACCTGATGCTGATCTTTTCCTTGCAACATTTTCTTCAAATTCAGAAGAACTAATTTGCCCTTGGGCTGGGTTGTTTCAGGGAAGGTTGTGCCACTCCTGTTACTCTTCTTCATCAAGCGACTTACTTTTGCCACGGATTGGTCCCCTGTTTGCACCTGCAATTCCATTTGTAACTTTTTGATTGCAATTGGTGTAGCAACTACAAACAAGAAAAGATAAATCTCGGTTAATGTGTTAAATATGACCTGAAAGCAAAAAGGGATGAACTCTCAAGTTCAGTTTTTCTGCAGTAATACTCTCACTTCTGTGTCAGTGCCAAGGGTGTATTTACTTCAGTCATGCAAAAAGGATAGTAGAACCCTGGAGATGGGTCCCAATCTGATTCATAGGAACATAGGAGGAGACCATTCAGCCCCTCGTGCCTGCCCCACCATTCAGTTAGATCATGGCTGATTATACCTCAACTTCATTTCCATGCCTTTGCTCCATATCCCTTGATACACATGCCCAAATCCATCAATCTAAGTCTTGAAAGCTCCAACTTTCCCAGCATTATTGTGAATAACCCAAACGCATTAAAAAAACTGCTAACCCAGGAAGCCTGGATCTGGCAATAGTCTTAAGATTGCACCTTACTCTCAGTGTATCAATGTTAGGCTCAGCTTATGTTGTGGAATATACAGTGGGCCTTTCCTGGTGGATCAGTGAGTCTGTTCAGTGAGTAGCTGAACCACACAGACCAGACCAGGAAAGTCCCAGGTGCAATTTCCAGTGCATGCTAGGGTAGCAATAACCATGGGGTAAGAGGGAGAAATGAGCCATGGTTCCAGGCCCTGATCATTAGTCAATGACACTTGTTGGAAAGTACACAATTGTGCAGATCGGAATTGGGCTTGGCTGAGATGACCCTACAAGGTGAAAAGTCGGCTGGCACTAATTGTTTGGGTTTGCACGTGATGAATGCCCACTTGGGTGAGATATTGGAGGTTGACAGTTGAGGCACACCCCAGCAGTAATTCAATGCCTTCAGCAGAGCCAGGGGAAACAAATTGGGCAGTTAAACTAAGACCACAAACGTATAGCGTGCTACCCACGCCAGAGACTTGAGCACAAAATCTAGGCTGACACTCCAGTGCAGTACAGAGGGGGTGCTGCACTGTCGCAGGTGCCGCCTTTCGCAAGAAACGTTAAACCGAGGCCCCCCGTCTGCTCTCTCAGGTGGAAGTAAAAGATCTCATGACACCATTTCGAAGAAGAGCAGGGGAGTTCTCCCTGGTGTCCTGGTCAATATTTATTGCTCAGCCAACATCAGTAAAAATAGATTAGCTGGTCATTTATCTCATTGCTGTTTGTGGGATCTTTCTGGGTGCAAATTGGCTGCTGCGTTTCCTAAATTACAACAGTGGCTGCATTTTGGACATCGAGTTAAAGGATTAACAGTTGACCTTCTTTTGTATCATGGAGCAATAGCCTTTCTGATATGAACAGGAAAGCTTTGAAATATCGTGAGAGGAATGCATAGCTTGTCTTCTGTATGAAACGTGCGTGTGCAAGGAGAAAAATGACAGTAATGACGTCAGCCACGAGTGATTAAAGTGTAATTTTAGGGGCTAGGGTAATAAACATAGGTAGAGGTATCCATTAGCTATAGTATAGAAGGATTATGGTTGATAAAGCCTATTCTTCAAAGATGTGTGGAACAGTTAGGTCAGGAAGTCTTGTTTGAGGGAAGTAGCTTTGGTGTAAACAACTACAAGTGTTTACACAAATAGACTGTCTTCAAAGGATTTGGGAATAGATACGTCATGAGGTCTTATCTCTGACATGTACCTTTGATGTAGGCAAAATATATATGATGTATAAAGGAGCATGGTTTTCAATAGTTCTTCGAAAGATAGAACTTGAAGCCAAAAAGCCACTCTCTGGTTTGCGTTGGGTTGATCCCTGATCCTAGGTATCAATAATGTCTGTTCCGTATACTCTACTATCAAGTGTCTCGTACTTACTCAAAACGTGTTGTTATGAACCAGAGAAGGACGGAAGTTGACTGCTAACAGTGCACTTCAGAAGTACTTAACTGGCTGTAAAGAGCTTTGGAATGTCCTAAGGTGATATATAAATGCAAGTTCTTTCTTTTATTTTATCATTGCCTTTACCTGGTTTGCTTGTGACTTCAATTGATTTCTCTCCAATCATTTTGTACAATGGGGAGTTGGTGGCGAAGACAGCGTTTTCTGTACTGATCTTGTAGCAAACTTCAAATCCGAATGTGTTGGCCTTTGCACAAGTCTGGTGGACCGTTGGGCTTGGTACGTCTGGTGTATCCTCAGCAGAGCACACAGATCCCAGCGGTAAGGCAAGAGGCAACACTCTCTCCTGCAACACAATCGCAATTTGAACCCATTGTGGAACTCTACAATTGAACCCTGCCCAAGGAAAAAGCAACAAAGGGTTTTATTTACCATCACTCGCTTGTGATCTGCTGTTGAATTCTTTGCTAATCTCAATTTTCTGTTCACCATTCCAAGCTCTTCTTTCGGTAGTAATGGAGTGATTTTTGCTGCGTCCAAATCTTCGATATTTCTTGAGAATGCAAAAGCCTGTGATCTATATGGACATAAGAACAGAAGTAATGGCCATTGGGTTCATCAAGCTCACTCCATCTAGAGCCCATGTGTGATTCTCCTATGTGTAAGCCGTGGCTAAGTGTTTTTTTAAAATTTGTTCCTGGGAGGTGGGCGTCACTGGCAAGGCCAGAATTTATTGCCCATCCCTAGTTACCTTTGAGAAGGTGGTGGTGAGCTGCCTTCTTGAACTGCTGCAGTCCGTGTGGTAGACTCCCACAGTGCTGTTAGGGAGGGAGTTCCAGGATTTTGACCCAGCGACGATGGAGGAACAGTGATATACTTCCAAGTCAGGATGCTGTGTGACTTGGAAGGGAACTTGGAGGTGGTGGTGTTGCCATGCGCCTGCTGCCCTTGTTCTTCTAGGTGGAAGAGGTCGCAGGTTTGAGAGGTGCTGCCGAAGAAGCCTTGGCAAGTTGCTGCAGTGCATCTTGTAGATGGTATACACTGCAGCCACGGTACGCCGGTGGTGGAGGGAGTGAATGTTTATGGTGGTGGATGGGGTGCCAATCAAGTGGGCTGCTTTGTCTTGGACGGTGTTGAGATTCTTGAATGTTGTTGGAGCTGCACTCATCCAGGCATGTGGAGAGTATTCCATCACACTCCTGACTTGTGCCTTGTAGATGGTGGAAAGGCTTTGGGGAGTCAGGAGGTGAGACACTCACCGCAGAATACGCAGCTTCTGACCTGCTCTTGTAGCCACAGTATTTATATGGCTGGTCCAGTTAATTTTCTGGTCAATGGTGACTCCCAGGATGTTGATGGTGGAGAATTTGGTGACGGTACTGCCGTTGAATATCAAGGGGCGGTGGTTAGACGCTCGCTTGTTGGAGATAGTCATTGCCTGGCACTTGTGTGGCGTGAATGTTACCTGCCACTTATCAGCCCGAGCCTGAATATTGTCCAGGTCTGGCTGCATGCGGGCATGGACTGCTTCATTATCTAAGGAGTTGTGAATGGCACTGAACACTGTACATGTAGTGTATGTAACCGTTCTACCTTTAAGAGAACTATTGTATGTAACCGTCCACCTTTAAGAGAACTATTTTAGGTGTTGCACTACATTATCTTGGCTGCTGTATACTGTAATACCGGGAGTGACCACACCGGTATATAAGTGCTGTGTAAGGATTTATTGGGCAGATTCGCCCTGACCTTCGAATAGTAAAGTCCTGTTAAAGTTACTCTTGTAGTCTGTGTATTAATTCACCATATAACCCACAGACTTTACAGTGGCGACGAGTTCGATCTTACCCTGCGGCAGCGATACATCCGAAGCAGTTAACGAGCGTCAAGAGGAGGCAGCCGCCCTCGTCATTCTGCTGAGAGAAGACTCGAGTCTGCAGAGCAAGGAAGAAGGAAGGATTCAGACACGAAGCCTTCCATCAGCAACAGGCTGTTATTGTCCCTTCTGCCACGGCGGTGAGTGAGCCGATCAGCCAAGAGAAGCAAGTCGGCCACGTTGACTGTGAGTAGGGGGAAAATAAAAAGAAACGGAGGATAAGGGCGGTGAACTCGACCACGGTCGGGGGAAAGGAGCCGGACAGAAGTCGGGCCCAGAGGCGCTGAGACTGGGGCAGCGTAGGGCACGGAAGCCGCGGTATAAGCGGGAACGCAGCCGGTGTGAGAGACCGGGATACAAGCGGGAACGCAGCCGGTGTGAGAGACCAGGCTACAAGTGGGCTGGGAGACGCAACAGCGTCGTGAGACAGCTCGACCGCGACCGGCGAAAGGCCGGGCAGCTACCGAGGCCACGAGGCACTGCGACCGGGATCGTAAGGCGTGGGAAGAAATAAAAATAAGAAACCGCGGAGAACTCAGCCGCAGCCGGGGGAGGAAAGGACCGGACTGCGAGAGGGCTGGGAGGCGCGATTGGAAGCCGCTGAGGGAGAGACAGAGCCCGAGCGAGCGGGAGAGACAGAGCCGAGCGAGGGAGACCGAGGAGATTCAGCCAGCGGCTGGAACTGTTCGCCGTCAACGGGTTGTCCCCAGCGTCGGTTGCCCTGCCGAGAAAAGGGAACAAGGAACGCACTGAAGCCGGCGCGCAGGCTGCGAACTCCGAAAGCCAGCGGTCGTCGCCCGAAGGAAAGCTTACCCCTCCCGCCAGGGGAAGAAACGCGGGAAGCCGCCAGTAGGCGGGGAAGAAGACAGAAGCGGGAAACCGCCATTTTGAAAGTGGGCGGGGAAGAAGACAAGCGCGGGAAACCGCCATTTTTGGAAAAAAAAAGTAACGAACAAATTCGTTGTGGTTTCTCAAAAAGATAGTGAAGATGCCTAAGCATGGTAACATCAACAACTTCGATTCCGAGGTGGAAGATTGGGCCACGTACGTAGAACGCATCGAGATATATTGTGAGGCCAATAAAATAGCAGATGATGATAAAGCTCTCACCTTATTAAACGCAATGGGGGCGAAGACATGCGGGCTATTGAAGCATCTTCTATCACCAGCTAAACCGGGGGATCAGACTTTCGCTGATATTGTTGCTGTCCTGAAGGATCATTTGAACCCCACACCGCTGATGTTGGCGGAACGATTCAAATTTTATGCGAGAACGCAACGGAAAGAGGAAAGCAACGCGGAATACTTGGTCGAACTGCGTAGACTAGCGAAATACTGCCAGTTTGGGGAAAATCTGACAGAGGCATTGAGAGACAAGTTCGTGTGCGGGTTGTCGAAGGAAGGAACACAAAAGCGACTGCTCGAAGAGAACGATCTTACACTTGACAAGGCTGTCCTTATTGCAGCATCACACGAAGCAGCCGCGAGAGGCACTGCGGAAATGCAGCTGAAGGCAGCGGTACTCAGCGTGGATCAAATGACTTCGGGTACAACAAAATGTTATCATTGTGGGAAGACAACACACGACCAGAACCAATGCTGGTTTAAAAACCAGGAATGTAGAAAATGTGGCAATCTTGGTCACATAGCTAAAGTATGCCGGTCAGGAAAGAAGACCAACAACAGAAAAAAGTCACCGCAGGAAAAGTACAGCAAGGTACACAAGGTGGCTGAGAAGAGTTCAGATGAACAGAATTCGGATTCAGACCCGAACGGCCAGGAACTGGGTAGTCTGAGAATTCACAATGTGAGTAAGGAAGCTGACCTACAAACTATCTGGGTCACACTAAAAGTAGCCGGAGTCCAAGTGAAAATGGAATTGGACACAGGATAAGCCCTATCAGTCATAAATCGAAGGGATTACAACCGGCTATTCTCACATATACCCTTGAGAGATACCAAGATCGTATTGCAGACATACACGGGGCATAAAGTATACCCCATGGGAAAGATACAAGTCAAGGTGAGAGACAGGGGCAAAGAACACCAAGGAATGGACTTATATGTACTACCTGAGGGAGGTCCACCACTTCTGGGATGGGAGTGGATCAGGGAAATAAACATGGAATGGCACTACCTAAAAGCAATAACGAGTGAGAACTCGGTGAAGACAATCAGCTTAGACTCTGAAACGGATGACGACAAGACCAGCCCAGGTGCGAAAGACAAGTCTAAAATGGATTTGCTGACTAAGGTTGGAAAAACGAAGGAGTGCATAAATACTGATGCTTCAAAGGAGAACAAAGTTTCAGAACAGAATTCCACTGAACAACAACAACATAGTTTGGCAGAGAATTCTGAGTCTGTCCAGTTTACAGACATGCACAAGTCTGAGGAACACCGGGCTCGAACTCAACTCCATTTCAAATTACAACAGCAATTAGAACAATTGAGTTGCCGTCTCGAGCAAGAGATAAAAGCAATGAAAACGTTCTTTGACACAGAGTGGGAGAATCTGGAAAGACAACAGAAACAGCTGAGGGAGAAAAGGGAGCAGGAGCACACAAACCGTCTGCGCAAGGAGGCCAAACGAATCAAAGCTGATTCGGTTTCTGAAGGTGCGTGCTCTAATCTGGTGGAGCAAGATGTTCAGCAACTGAAGGCGCTTGTTAGCAGATTGCAGGCAGAAAAGGCTGAGTTGGTCGCCATGAATTCCGAGCTCCTACTGAAGTTGGGTGCAGCATCACCGGACGATTCATTTGTGGAAATTCGAATGGTGGAGGCTGCGGATGATGGTGAAGTAGAAACAGCAAAGGAGCCCCAGGGCAAGGTTATAAACAGCTCTGCAGCTACTGGGAAACGGATGAGGTCAGAAGAGTCAACGGTCAGCCAACTCCTTCATATGCTGAGGGACAAGACTCTGAAATGGGAACAATTTGGACATGAGTCTAAATCTTCAAAGGAGAGGGATTTGGAGCTCCCAAAAGTTATTGGAATAGCTGAGGTTGCAACACAGACTGAGAAGATGGCAGCAGAGCAAACCTTGGATGCCAAAAGTACGCTGATTCACGTCAATGTTGAACAACAGAATGCTGAAACAGCTGCTCCAGTAGAGGGATTGAATAATACAATCAATCAATCTCCCAATGAAGTTGAAGTATTGAAATCACGAATGAGGTCATTAGTAAAAGACTTGCAGGAAGCCCAGAAAAAGCTGGATGAAACTGAACGCATGAAGAAGTCTCTTCAGGAAAGATGTCTGGATTTGGAACAAAAGCTGGCTAACGTCCAGCTGGGTATGGAGGAAATAGAAGACCCTCTCGCTGGCCTAGTTCAGGACGACACCGAATATTACCATGACCTGTTGGACGACACCGAATATTACGATGACCTGCTCTGCCCAGCTTGTGATGAAAACTCCCAAAGTGCAGAAACCATGAAGAATCACCTAAAGTCTAAGGAACATCGGGAGATGGTGGTGCTACTACGGAAAAAGGAGGACGAGAAGGAGGAACGGTGCATGCAGCTGGCAGCTGACAGTGGAGCCCAGAGAGTCTCCAAGAAGCAGAAAAGGAAAAGACGAAGCAGAAGATGATGACCATCTGAACCATTATCACCTCTACCAGGTCACGCACGTGGTCTCTCCGTACGGAGCCAAATCAGTTTGGAAGTAGAAAAACTTCCCAAGGTACTCAAGCTTTTAAAAGTCAACAATGCTGGTTCAGAAGTGACGGAAGTTCAAGCTGTTAAGTCCAGTGAAGGACTATTGGATGAGTCACTCCAGCAACGTGAACCGACTACACCGAGACTGAATCTGTGAACTGTTTTCCGCAGAGACTGAATCTGTGAACTGTTTCCCGCAGAGACTGAATCTGTGAACTGTTTCCGCAGAGACTACATCTGTGAACTGTTTTTACATGAAGTTGGATATATGTTATGTTTAATGGGGAATAAGTATGTTGTAAGCTAAAAAGGGAGGATTGTAGTGTATGTAACCGTTCTACCTTTAAGAGAACTATTGTATGTAACCGTCCACCTTTAAGAGAACTATTTTAGGTGTTGCACTACTTTATCTTGGCTGCTGTATACTGTAATACCGGTGGTGACCACACCGGTATATAAGTGCTGTGTAAGGATTTATTGGGCAGATTCGCCCTGACCTTCGAATAGTAAAGTCCTGTTAAAGTTACTCTTGTAGTCTGTGTATTAATTCACCATATAACCCACAGACTTTACAGTACAGTCATCAGCGAACATCCCCACTTCTGACCTTATGATGGAGGGAAGGTCATTGATGAAGCAGCTGAAGATGGTTGGGCCTAGGACACTGCCCTGAGGAACTCCTGCAGTGATGTCCTGGGGCTGTGATGATTGACCTGCAACAATCACAACCATCTTCCTTTGTGCTAGGTATGACTCCAGCCAGTGGAGAGTTTTCCCCCCGATTCCCATTGACTTCAGTTTTACTCAGGCTCCTTGATGCCACACTTGGTCAAATGCTGCCTTGATGTCAAGGGCAGTCACTCTCACCTCACCTCTGGAATTCAGCTCCTTTGTCCATGTTTGGACCAAGGCTATAATGAGGTCTGGAGCTGAGTGGTCCTGGCGGATCCCAAACTGGGCATCAGTGAGCAGGTTATTTGTGAGTCAGTGCCACTTGATAGCACTGTTGATGATACCTTCCATCACTTTGCTGATGATTGAGAGTAGACTGATGGGGCGGTAATTGGCCGGATTGGATTTGTCCTGCTTTTTGTGGACAGGACATACCTGGGCAGTTTTCCACATTGTCGGATGGATGCCAGTGTTGTAGCTGCGCTGGAACAGCTTGGCTAGAGGTGCGGCTAGTTCTGGAGCACAAGTCTTCAGCACGACAGCTGGGATGTTGTCTGGGCCCACAGCCTTTGCTGTATCCAGTGCGCTCAGCCTTTTCTTGATATCAGGCGGAGTGAATTGAATTGGCTGAAGACTGGCTTTTGTGATGGTGGGGACCTCAGAAGGCAGTCAATATGGATCATCCACTTGGCACTTCTGGCTGAAGATGGTTGCAAATGCTTCAGCTTTGTCTTTTGCACTCATGTGCTGGACTCCACCATCATTGAGGATGGGGATATTCATGGAGCCTGCTCCTCTCGTTAGTTGTTTAATGGTCCACCACCATTCATGACTGATTGTGGCAGGACTGCAGAGCTTTGATCTGATCCGTTGATTGTGGGATCACTTAACCCTGTCTATAGCATGCTGCTTCCGCTGTTTAGCATGCATGTAGTCCTGTGTTGCAGCTTCCCCAGGTTGGCACCTCATTTTTAGGTAGGCCTGGTGCTGCTCCTGGCATGCTCTTCTACAGTCCTTATTGAACCAGGGTTGGTCCCCTGGCTTGATGGTAATGGTAGAGTGGGATATGCCGGGCCATGAGGTTACAGATTGTGGTGGAATACAATTCTGCTGCTGCTGATGGCCCACAGCGTCTCATGGATGCCCAGTTTTGAGCTGCTAGATCTGTTCTGAATCTATCCCATTTAGCACGGTGGTAGTGCCACACAACACGATGGAGGGTGTCCTCAGTGTGAAGACAGGACTTTGTCTCTACAATAACTGTGCAGTGGTCACTACTACCAATGCTGTCATGGACAGATGCATCTGCGACTGGTAGATCGATGAGGATGAGGTCAAGTAGGTTTTCCCTCATGTTGGTTCTCTCACCACCTGTCGCAGGCCCAGACTGGCAGCTATGTCCTTCAGGACTCGGCCAGCTCGGTCAGTAGTGGTGCTACCGAGCTGCTCTTGGTGATGGATTTCATTTCTGTGCCCTTACTACTCTCAGTGCTTCTTCCAAGTGTTGTTCAACATGGAGGAGCACTGATTCATCAGCTGAGGGAGGGCGGTAGGTGGTAATCAGCAGAAGGTTTCCTTGCCCATGCTTGACCTGAAGCCATGAGACTTCATGGGGCCCGGAGTCAATGTTGAGGACTCCCAGTGCCAATCCTTCCCGACTGCATACCACTGTGCCACCACCCCTGGTGGGTCTGTCCTGCCGGTGGGACAGGACATACCCAGGGATGGTGATGGAGGAGTTTGGGACATTGGCTGAAAGGTATGATTCTGTGAGTTTGACTGTGTCAGGCTGTTGCTTGACTAGTCTGTGGGACAGCTCTCCCAATTTTGGCACAAGTCCCCAGATGTTGGTGAGGAGGACTTTGCAGGGTCGACTGGGCTGGTTGTGCTGTTGTTGTGTCTGTAGCCGGTGCTGAGGTCAATGCCGGGTGGTCCGTCCGGTTTTATTCTTATTGTTTTTCGTAGCGGTTTGTTACAACTGAGTGGCTTGCTAGGCCATTTCAGAGGGCAGTTAAGAGTCAACCACACTGCTGTGGGTCTGGAGTCACATATAGGCCAGACCGGGTAAGGATGGCAGGTTTCCTTCCCTAAGGGGCATTGGTGAACCAGATGGGTTTTTACGACAATCCGATAGGTTCATGGTCACTTTTTATACCAGATTTATTTAATTAACTGGTGGTCTTGCCTCTGAGTCAGATGATTGTTGGTTCATAATCCCACTCCAAGTACTTGAGCACAAAATCTAGGCTGACTCCCCCAGTGCAGTGCTGTGGGAGTGCGGCACTGTCGGAGGTGTGACTTTCAGATAAAGCGTTAAACCGAGGCCCTGTCTGCCCTCTCAGGTGGACAAATAAGATCCCATGGCACTGCTTCAAAGAAGAACGGTGCGTTCTCCCTGGTGTCCTGGCCAATATTTATCCCTCAGTTAACATCCCTAAATCAAATTATCTGATCATTATCACATTGCTGTTTGTGGGACTTTGCTGTGTGCAAACTGACTGCCACATTTCCTAGATTGCAACAGTGACTACACTTTAAAAAATAGTACTTAATTGGCTGGAAAGCAGTTTGTGACGTCCTGAGATTGTGAAAGGCGCTATATAAATGCAAGTCTGTCTCTCTGTCTTTCTTTCTACGAACCAGTGCTTTAAATGTCGACTTTAAACACACCATCTCAATATCCATGCTTTTGTTACCTCCAGACTCAACTATTGCGCACACTGCCTATTGATTCGGTACTTTAAAAAACTCGAATGGGTAAAAATCGATTGTGCTGCTCCTTGACATGATCCCAGCAAATGGTTTTCGATCCATTAACTTTATTGAATGGAACAATGTCCAAATAGGTGCAAGCAAATTTAGTAAATCCTGTCCCCTGCGCACGTCAAGGAATGGCGCATCCAGATTTTTACCCTTAAGTTATCCTACATTACAACAGTGACCACACTTCAAAAGTACTTCATTGGCTGTAAAGCGCTGCGGGACGTCCTGAGGTCATGAAAGGCGCTATATAAATGCAAGTCTTTCCTTTCTCTCTTTACGTTCCTTCATCTTTCCTATCGTAGAATCATAGAATCTTATGGCACAGAAGGAGGCCATTCGACCCATCGTGCTAGTGCTGGCTCTTTGAAAGAGCCATCCAATTAGTCCCCTGCCTTGTCACCATAGCTTGCAAATTTTTCCTTTTCAAGTACATATCCAATTCTCTTTGAAAACTACTATTGAATCTGTTTCCACCACCCTTTCAGGCAATGTTTTCCTGGAAAACAAAACCAAACAATACCATCAATATCTTTTTGACCCTCAACCACCTCCCTTCTCAATAGATATCGATCCAGTTCCTCTTTAAATGTGTCAATGGACCCCAAATATCTTCTCTGGGGGTCTGTTCCACATTGCACGAACCAGTGCTTTAAATGTTGACATTAAATACACCATGAAAATATCTGTGCTTTTGTTACCTCCAGACTCGACTATCCAATGCTCTCTTGGCCGGCCTTCCATCTACTAGTCTCAATAAACTTGAACTTATCCAAAACTCTGCTGTCCATATGCTGGATCGCACTAAGTCCCGTTCACCCTCCACTACTCTGCTCGCTGAGCTACATTGGTTCCTGGCCCAATAACGCCTCAATTTTAAAATTCTCATCCTCGTGTTCAAATCCCTCCATGGCCTTGCCCCTTTGTAGCCCCCTCCAGCCCTACAACCCTCCGAGAGCTCCGCTTTCCTCCATCTCTGGCCTCTTGTGCACCCCCCCCACTTCCTTCACCCCACCATTGGAGGCCGTGCCTTTAGCCAGCTTGGCCCTAAGCTCTGGAATTCCCTTCCCAATCCTCTCCGTTACTCTCTACTCCTTTAAGACACTGCTTAAAACCTAGCTCTTTGGCCAAGCATTTGGTCACCTGTTCTAATATCTCCTTATGTGGCTCGGTGTCAAACTTTGTTTGATACTCGCTCCTGTGAAGCGCCTCGGGATGTTTTACTATGTTAAAGGCGCTGTATAAATGCAAGTTGTTGCTGTTGTAGGTTACCAAAAAACACCGCCATAAAACATGACCTTTAGTGCAAATGGGTAGTTTTCCGTTACCTGGCAGAGAACAGCTGGTTTTCCTGATGCGCTGGGGGTGCCTCAATTTTGACATTACTCTTCCTCAAGTTTACTTTTGCAGTGAAGTTCGCAGGGACGACGGTGCTTGTTTTCAACTGCACTTCTACTCCTGTCTGAATCAGAGGCGTGTTTATTCCCATGATGGCTATAATATCCTTGACTGAACTGGAGAGGCAAAAGGTAAGAAGAAGTACTGAGAGGCAATATGGTAGGACACAAAGTTGAAAAGAAATTGGGTTGGGGGAAATCGATATATTAAAAAGGTTTATGCATTTCGCCCGGGTGGTTTAATTATATTTTCTCATCTGTTCCGTGAAATAAATACTGTCGTGTATGTACCTTTAAGAGAGAACTACTTTTACAGCTCCTGTATACTGTAGTACCGGCGGTGACCACACCTGTATATAAGCTTTGAGCATGCCTCTGTACTACAGTCTTGAGACTACCCTACTCCAGTAAACACCTGTTGATTGTTAAGTTACAGCCTTCGTGCAGTTATTGGAAAACATCATACCCTAAGAATCACGGATCTAATAGTGGCGACGAGGTCGATTTGAATCCACCTGCAACTCTGCATTTCCCTTCAAGGATTCGCTCTGGGAGGGCGGTGGAAGAAAGTCGAGGCCAGAAGCACGGGCGTCGACCACGAGCAACCGCCCAGTCGTCCGGCAGAGAGTGAACATCGCAGGGGAGGCTGTTGAGAGCCGGGCTTGGTTCCCCAGCCACGACGATCCAGCAACAGACTGGCAACAGGTACAGCGCACACCCTTCCCGGACAGCGGCGGCTGGAGCCGACCGACGGCAGAGAAAAAGGCGAGCAGCGTCGATGGGGTAAGAGAGAGGGTGAAGCGCACAGGGCGCAGCCGGGGGTTGAAAACTGAGCGGCGTTGAGGAAAAACAAAACAGAGAGAGAGAGGGTAAAACAGCAGCCGGGTTCAGGACCGAGTGGCGGAAACGGGAAAGGCGCACAGGAAAACGCGCAGAGCACAGCCAGGGCTCAAGGGCTGAACAGTGTCCACGGGGAGAAGAAGGGAGAGCGCGGGAGACGCCATTGAGCCGCGGAGAAGAAGGGAGAGCGCGGGAGACGCCATTTTTAGAAGCCGCAGCAGAGAAGAAGGGCGAGCGCGGGAAGAAAGGAAAGCGTGAGAGACGCAATTTTGTGCCAGCGGAGAAGAAGGGAGAGTGCGGGAGATGCCATTTTTGACAGTTAAATCACACCCAGGGATGCCAAAGAGTGGCAGTATCTCTACGTTCGACAATGAAGTCGAAGATTGGGTGACATATGTGGAACGCATTGAGGTGTACTGCCAGGCGAATGAAGTGCCAGATGCTAGGAAAGCACTGGTTTTGTTAAAATCCATGGGTGCAAAAAATTATGGCTTACTGCGAAACCTAATAACCCCAGAGAAGCCCATGAATAAGAATTTCGAAAGCATAGTAGAAATCCTACAGGACCACTTAAACCCCACACCGCTGCTGATAGCAGAAAGATTTAAGTTCCACAAAAGGAACCAGCATAAAGACGAAAGTAATGCTGAGTAGTTAATGGAACTGCGCAAGCAATCGAAACACTGCCAGTTTGGAGTGGGACTAGCAGATACGTTAAGGGACAAGTTTGTGTGTGGGCTTCCAAACAAAGGAACCCAGAAACGGCTTCTATCAGAAAAGGATCTTACGCTGGACAAGGCTTTCAGCATGGCAGTATCACACGAAGCAACCGCAAGGGGCGCTGCAGAGATACAACGGAGGCCGCAAGAATATGGCACCAATGAAATGTCATATGGAGCAGGGAAGTGCTATCGCTGCGGCAGAACAACACACGACCAGAAGGATTGTTGGTTCAAGGACCAAGTGTGCAGACAGTGTGGAAAAGCAGGACACATAGCAAGAGTCTGCAGGTCAGGGAAGAAAACCAACAGCAAGAAATCTCCACAGGAGGAGTACAAAAAGGTACATAAGGTGATGGACAGTAGTTCAGATGAACAGAAAAGTGATACAGACTCCGGAAGCAAGAAGCTGGGTTGTCTGAAACTACATAAGGTAACCAAAATGGAGGATCACCAGACAATCTGGGTCACACTCAAGATAGACGGAGTCCAAGTGAAAATGGAATTGGACACAGGATCAGCCCTAACAGTCATAAACCAAAGGGACTACAAGCGGCTATTTTCACATATACCCTTGAAAGCTACAGAGATTGTCTTGAAGACGTACACGGGGCAAAAAGTCTACCCCAAATGAAAAATAAGGGTGAAAGTGATATACAAAGGCCAGGAAATACCTAAAATGGACCTATACGTATTGCCAGAGGGAGGACCACCACTACTAGGATGTGAATGGATCCGGAAGATACAATTAGACTGGCATTCCATACAGGCACTGAAGGTTGAGGCCAAAAAGGATGACGACGTCACACCTGGACGACTCAAAAATGCTAACTGATGCACAAGAAGTGTTCCAGGAGGGACTCGGAACACTAAAAGGCATAACAGCAACGATTAAAATAGAGGAAAATGCAAGCCCAAAGTTTCTTAAGGCCAGACCAGTGCCTTATGCGATCTGACCAGCCGTCGAAGCAGAGCTGGAAGGGTTGGAACATTCAGGAGTACTGTCCAAAGTAGACTGGAGCGAGTGGGCTACACCCATCGTTCCTGTAATGAAGAGGTCGTTGAGTAATACGCCTGGGGAACCAAAGAAGGTCCGCATCTGTGGGGATTTAAAGGTGACAGTGAACCCAGTCCTGCACACGGTACAATATCCGCTTCCACGGATTGAGGATATTTTCGCCTCGCTATCTGGAGGTAAACGCTTCAACAAAATTGATCTAGCCCAGGCATACTTGCAAATGGAGGTAGAAGAAGCCTCGAAACAATACCTCACGATCAACACTCATAAAGGTCTCTACCAATACAACCGGCTGGTGTTCGGGGTAGCATCGGCTCCGGCTATTTGGCAAAGGGCGATGGATCAAGTCCTGCAAGGGATTCCAGGGACCCAATGTTATTTGGACGACATCCTGGTCACGGGCGAAAATGACAGTGATCACCTCGCCAACTTGGAGAAGGTGCTCACTAGATTAAAGGAATATGGGCTACGAGCTAATCGCCACAAGTGCGAGTTTTTCCAGAAGCAGATCTCGTATTGTGGCCACGTTATTGATGAAGAGGTGTTACATAAGTCCCCTGAAAAGATTGAGGCAGTAGTCAAGGCTCCAGCACCGGAAAATGTATCACAACTGAGGTCGTTCCTCGGGCTGGTGAACTACTACCATAAGTTCTTACCAAATTTGTCTACAGTATTACACCCACTGAACACCCTACTGCAAACGGGGGTACCATGGAAGTGGAATGACGAATGTAAACGAGGTTTCCAGAAGTGCAAAGAATTGATCACATCAAAAGAGGTGTTGGCCCATTTCAACCCAGCACTACCAATTCGTTTGGCATGTGATGCATCACCCTATGGTATTGGAGCGTTGCTGTCGCACAAATTCCCAGACGGGTTGGAGAGGCCAGTAGCCTTTGCGTCTCGGTCACTAACCTCAGCCGAGCGCAACTACGCCCAGATTGACAGGGAGGCCCTCAGCCTAGTATGGGGAGTAAAAAAATTCAACCACTATCTGCATGGGCAGAAGTTCACCTTGCTGACTGACCACCAACCACTTGTCTCCATCTTTAATCCAAAGAAGGGCGTTTCGGTGATGACTGCACAACGGTTACAAAGATGGTCCCTTTTTCTAGGGGCGAACCAATATGAAATAGAATATAAAGGCACGAAACAGCATGGAAACGCTGATGGGCTATCACGCCTGCCACTGCCTACTGTGGAGGAAGCACCAGCAGTGGACCTTATCGAGATATTTTGTTCGTCAATAATTGAACGATTGCCAGTAACTAACGCGGATATAGAGAAGGAGACCCGCAATGATCTGACACTGTCTCCGGTATATGATTTGACGGTGAGGGGATGGCCAACACATGGCGACTCACTGTTGCCAGCATTCTCACCCAGAAGAGAACAGCTGTCAGTATGCCAGGGGACAGTGATGTGTGGATCCCGAGTGGTAATTCCACCCAAGTTAAGGGAGAGAATGCTAAATGAGCTTCACGAAGGTCATCTGGGAGGGGTGAAAATGAAAAGCCTTGCTAGTGCTTATGTGTGGTGGTCGGGGATCGATCAACAAATCGAGGACCTAACCAAGAGCTGCTCAGGATGCCAGAAGGTCCAAAATGCACCACCACATGCCCCTCTACACCCATGGGAGTGGCCCTCCTCTCCATGGCAACGGGTGCATATTGATTTTGCTGGTCCATTTATGGACTCAATGTTCTTAATAGCAGTAGATGCTCACTCGAAATGGCCTGAGGTGATCAAAATGTCCTCAACCACTACAGAGAAAACGATTGCAGTCCTACGGACCATATTTGCCAGGAACGGCTTGCCAGAGCAGATTTGCTCTGATAATGGACCACAGTTTGTGTCCGAAGAGTTTCGAAAATTTTTGAAAAGGAATGGGGTAAGGCATTACACATCCGCCCCATATCATCCAGCCACAAATGGATTGGCTGAGAGGTTCGTACAAACCTTTAAAAAGGCAATAAACGCCGTGTGCGATGATGAAATTCCACTACAGCATAAGGTGGACAATTTCCTGTTAGCCTACAGAAATGCGACACATGCAGTTACCAACCAGACCCCGGCCATGATGTTTTTTAACCGAAGGTTGCGATCTCGTCTGGATTTGCTCAGGCCAAATGTGCGAAGAAATGTTGAGGATAAACAATTCCAGCACATCAATGAGAAGCCGACAAGAAGCTTCAATGTAGGACAACCAGTCTTGGCCCGTGACTACCGAACAGAGAAATGGCAACCCGGAACGCTATGCACACGGCAGGGGCCATTAATGTACACAGTGGATGTCGGGGAGAACATTGTGAGACGCCACCTCGACCAGATCTTAGCGTCACAGGAACGAGTCAACCCCATGTCTCGCGTACCTGGGGATGAACCCGACATACCGGTAGCATCTACCTCAGAAACAGTAGCAGTGGAAACTGATGAATTAACCGACGAAAGGGGGCCAGAATCCCCTCCGCACCAAGAACAAGAACCTCAGGAAAGGCGCTATCCAGAAAGGATCAGGAAGCCGCCCCAAAGACTGAATCTATAAATGGACTATTTCTGTTTAATGTGCATGTTAAAGTGTTAATTGTTATTTGAATATTATGGGTACTGCTAATGTAAAAGGGGAGGAATTGTAGCGTATGTACCTTTAAGAGAGAACTACTTTTACAGCTCCTATATACTGTAGTACCGGCGGTGACCACACCTGTATATAAGCTTTGAGCATGCCTCTGTACTGCAGTCTTGAGACTACCCTACTCCAGTAAACACCTGTGGATTGTTAAGTTACAGCCTTCGTGTAGTTATTGGGATACATCATACCCTAAGAATCACGGATCTAATAAATACCTTGCAGTGAGCTGAGCATCAATCAGAATGCTGGTATTCAGGAGTTGAGCCATGCTAAAATTGGAAGGGATTGGAGTCAACTTCACTTTGGCTGTTGGAAGAGTTCAATAAGAAAAGAAAATAGTTATTTAGTTCAATAAAACAGAAAATGCTGGAAATACTCAGCCGGTCAGGCAGCATCTGTGGAGAGAGAAACAGAGTTAACATTTCAGGTCGATGACCCTTCGTCAGAACTGGAAAAAGCTGGAGATGGAACAGGTTTTAAGCAAGTGCAGGGGCAGGGAAAGGGGGGAGGGGAGGAAAGAACAAAAGGGAAGGTCTGTGATAGGATGGAAGGCAGGAGAGATTAAGAGACATTAAGAGATGGTGCAAGGCGAAAGGAGATGGTAATGGGGCAAGTTAAGAAACAAAAGATGGCTCTAGATGAAGTGTAAATGGCAGAATGAAAGACAGCTGCCTTGTGGGAGAGAGAAAAAAAAATAAAGTAAATGGAAAAAAAATAATAGGGGCAGAGGTTATTGTCTGAAATTGTTGAACTCTATGTTGAGTCCAGAAGGCTGTAAATGCCTAATCGAAAGATGAGGTGCTGTTCCTCGAGCTTACGTTGAGCTTACAGTGTAAGAGGCCGACAACAGAGAGGTCAGAGTGGGAGTGGAATGGAGAATTAAAGTGACAGGCGACCAGAAGCTCGGGGTCACCCTTACGGACTGAACGGATGTTTTCCGCAAAGCGGAGACGCCCTCCACCACTTTAACAGTTTCCAGTTTCCTGGCCCCAACCGTCTCCTTTTCACTCTGAACGTCCAATCCCTCTACACCTCCATCCCCCACCAGGACGGCCTGAGGGCGCTCTGCTTCTTCCTTGAACAGAGGCCCAACCAGTCCCCATCCACCACCACCCTCCTCCACCTGGCTGAACTTGTTCTCACATTGAACAACTTCTCCTTTGACTCCACTGACTTCCTCCAAATGAAAGGTGTTGCTATGGGAACCCGCATGGGTCCCAGCTATGCCTGCCTTTTTCTGGGATATGTGGAATATTCTTTGTTCCAGTCCTACTCAGGACCCATCCCTCACCTCTTTTTCTGGTACATTGATGAATGCATCGGTGCTGTTTCCTGCTCTCACCCTGAACTAGAAAATTTAATTCACTTTGCTTCCAATTTCCACCCTTCCCTCACCTTCACATGGTCCATCTCCGATTTTTCCCTTCCCTTCCTCAACTTCTCTGTCTCCATCTCTGGGGATAGGCTATTGACATTCAGTACAATCCCACTGACTCCCACAGCTACCTGGACTACACTTCCTCCCACCCCGCTTCCTGTAAGGACTCAGGGGGTTGGGAACCTGTGCAGGGAGACAGAGGAAAGGGAAGCAAGGATAGAAGCAAAAGACAGGAAGGTGAAAAGCAAAAGTGGCAGTCAGAGAAATCAAGGGTGTAAATCAAACATGGCCACAGTAAATAAAAATTCTAAAAGGTCTAAGAGTGTTAAACAAACACGCCTGAAGGATTTGTGCCTTAATGCGAGGAGCATTCATAATAAGTTGGATGAATTAGCTGCACAAATAGATGTAAACGGATATGATATAATTGGGAGTACGGAGATATGGCTCCAGGGTGACCAAGGCTGGGAATTCAACATCCAGGGGTATTCAATATTCAGGAAAGACAGGCAAAAAGGAAAAGGAGGTGGGGTAGCATTGCTGGTTAAAGAGGAGATTAACACAATAGTAAGGAAGGATATTAGCTCTGATGATGTGGAATCTGTATGGGTAGAGCTGAGAAATACCAAGGGGCAGAAAACGTTAGTGGGTGTTGTATACAGACACCCAAAGAGTAATGCTGAGGTTGGGGATGGCATTAAACGCGAAATTAGAGACGCGTGCAATAAGGGCATAGCAGTTATGGGTGACTTTAATCTACATACAGATAGGGCTAAACAAATTAGTAACAATACTTTGGAGGAGGAATTCCTGGAGTGTATACGGGATGGTTTCCTGGACCAATATGTTGAGGAACCAACGAGAGATCAGGCCATCTTAGACTGGGTATTATGTAATGAGAAAGGAATAATTAGCAATCCTGTTGTGCGAAGCCCCTTGGGTCGGAGCAATCATAATATGATAGAATTCTTCATTAAGATGGAGAGTGAAGTAGTTGACTCAGAGACTAGGGTCCTGAATTTAAATAAAGGAAAGTACGATGGTATGAGGCGTGATTTCGGTAGGATGGATTGGGGAACGTTACTTAAAGGGTTGATGGTGGATAGGCAATGGCAAACATTTAAAGATCCCATGGATGAACTACAGAATTTGTTCATCCCTGTTTGGCATAAAAATAAAACAAAAAAGGTGACTCAACCGTGGCTAACAAGGGAAATTAGGGATACCATAAGATCCAAGGAGAGGACATATAATTTGGCCAGAAAAAGCAAAAAACCTGAGGATTGGGAGCAGTTTAGGATTCAACAAAGGAGGACAAATGGATTAATTAAGAGGGGGGAAATAGAGCATGAGAGTAAACTTTCAGGGAGCATAAAAACTGACTGTAAAAGCTTCTATAGATATGTGAAGAGAAAAAGATTGGTGAAGTCAAGCGCAGGTCCCTTGCAGTCAGAATCAGGGGAATTTACAATGGGGAACAAAGAAGTGACAGACCAATTAAATACATACTTTGGTTCTGTCTTCAAAAAGGAGGACACAAATAACCTCCCAGAGATGTCAGGGAACATAGGGTCTAATGAGAGGGAGGAACTGAATGAAATCAGTATTTGTAGGGAAATGGTGTCAGTGAAATTGACGGGATTGAAGGCCGGAAAATCCCCAGGGCCTGATAATCTACATCCTAGGGTACTTAAAGAAGTGGCCCTAGAAATAGTAGATGCATTGCTGGTCATCTTTCAAAATTCTATAGACTCTGGAACAGTTCCCATGGATTGGAGGGTAGCTAATGTCACTCCACCAATCAAAAAAGGTGGTAGAGAGAAAACAGGGAATTATAGACCGGTAAGCCTGACATCAGTAGTGGGGAAAATGCTAGAGTCCAGTATAAAAGATTTAATAGCAGAGCACTTGGAAAACAGTGACAGGATCGGAGAAAATCAACATGCATTTACAACAGGTAAATCGTGCTTGACTAATCTACTGGAATTTTTTTGAGGATGTAACTGGTAGAATAGATAAGGGAGAACCAGTGGATGTGGTGTATTTGGACTTTCAGAAGGCTTTCGATAAGGTCCCGTATAAGAGATTAGCGTGTAAAGTTAAAGCACATGGGATTGGGGGTAAGGTACTGACTTGGATAGAGAACTGGTTGGCAGACAGGAAGCAAAGAGTTGGAATAAACGGTTCTTTCTCCGAGTGGAAGGCAGTGACTAGTGGGGTACCGCAGGGATTGGTGCTAGGACCCCAGCTATTCACAATGTATATTAATGATCTAGACGAGGGAACTAGATGTAAATCCTTACCCTGTGCTGTAACTGCTGAAACGACAGTGTAGTAAAACGCCAGCTCAGTCGGCAGGCCAAGTGATGTTGGCACAATGTGCCGAATCTCGGTTGCCAGCAAGGGTTTGGTCCATTGTGCTGTGATTCCACGCTGTAGCAGGTTTATCAATTTCTTTATTATGCCGTCCTTTCGTGCTTGGTTGTTCATTAGCTAGGCAAAAAAAAGAGAAACAAATGCAAATAAGTAAGAGTGCAAGGCCCTGACTTTGCTCAGGAATTCCACCGATCTCCTGTTATAACTGACGACAGTCCGGCAAAACCCACTGGACATTAAGAACATAGGAGCAGGAGTAGGCCATACAGCCCCTCGAGCCTGCTCCGCCATTCAATAAGACCATGGCTGATCTTCGACTTCAGCACCAGTTGCCCGCCCTAGAGACCCAGCAGCACCAACTCTGGGTATTTGGCCTTGTGAGGGGTGGAATCTCCATCCACTCATTACATGATCAATGATGTCAGGTGGTGGGGACTCCCTACCGTGGGAAGTCCTGCTTCCTGGCTCAGTTGTGCCCGGAAACCAATAGACCGAGTGAGATGATGTAGGATAGAGTGTCCCTGTAGGATTTAGTAAACATTGTTAAGATTTTGTAACCATTATTAAATAACTATAATATGTGAAATTGTATGTTAAAAACCTAAAAAGCCTGTATAAAATGGCGAATGGCTAAGAAGTAAAGCATGATGGTAAAACCTAATGGCCTAGAAATTCAGTATAGCCACTTTTGGGGCGGTAAAGTCGGGCGGCCGCTAAAGTTTGCGCCCGGCGCAAAGTTGAGCCCCCTTCGCCGATATTCAGTTGCATCGCCCTAAGAGGTTGCTGCTGCGCTAAAACAGGCGATGCACGACTATCATTAGGCACTAAGCCGGCAGCCCGGGGCGCTAACACCGGAAGTTGGGTGCAGGGCAGGTGCGGTGAGCTGCTGATTGCCGGCACCAGTGAGCTCTTAAAGGGGGAGGATAGCAAAATACTGCAGATGTTGGAAATCCGAAATAACAACAGAAAATGCTGGAAAAACTCAGCAAGTCAGGCAACATCCGTGGAGAGAAATTTGAGTTGACGTTTCGGGTTTGAAGAAGGGTCAAACCCGAAACGTCAACTCAAATTTCTCTCCACGGATGTTGCCTGACTTGCTGAGTTTTTCCAGCATTTTCTGTTGTTATTTCTTAAAGGGGGAGGGTGGTTTGGTTTTTTTGAAAGGCCGAGACTAGTGTATTTGTGTTTTTGGGGAGGTCTTCTCTCCATCGGTTTGTTATGTGGTACCGGTCACCTCCACCACCTCCACCACCACCTCCACCACCTCCTCCTCCTCCTCCTCCTCCTCCTCCCAAAGAAGGAGTGTTGCAAAACGGCTGCCTAGTGCCCTTTAATTTGCGCTCCCCGCAGCCCGCCTCGGCTGTGTACCATTCCACTTCACAGTCGTTCGGGCCGCCAGGCGCACAATGGGGCGGCGCGAGTGAAGTTCCGGGCGCACAAAGGGCGTTGCACGACGAAATGACGTCATGATCTGCGCGCGCATATGAGCGCGCGCAATGACTTTGCGCCGGCGCTAAATGTCTACTGAAGTTGGGGCGATGCGCAGATCGCGCTGCGCCCGGGCGCTAAGCGCCTAGCGCTCGACATCTACTCCTCCTAAGGCGCTAACGGCTGGTGCAGCCAACTGAATTTCTAGGCCAATATCCCTTATCGCTGAAGTTTCAGACCAGGCTAGATAATGGGCTATGGGAAAGGCTAAAGACCTCTGTCATAATTCATGGGAATGTAAAAGTTTTCAGAGAAAAGTTCACAGCAGAAAACGGGAGGAAATCATAGACCGTACTTGTGAAGGTCAGAATGGTGAGATCGCCTAAGCAGCTGCAAGTTGCTATGTATTTTTGAAAGGGAAAAAAAGGTATAAAGCAACAGCTATTGAACACTGAAAGCAGTGCGAAACCAGAGGATGAGAAGCTTCAGTCAACAGAACACAGCAAGAGAATAAAGAGACCGTACCACAGTCACTTGGAAGGAACGCCGGAGTTCAACAAATGGATTGTGACTATCATCTTGTTAAGTGTTACTTTCTCTGTACTGGATGTTTAATGCTAAGTAAACCTGTTTTACTTATACACAATATACCTGTACCCAGAGTGGTTTGTGTAGTCACGGATAAATTATTATAAAGAGCTTTTGAAAGCTACAATGAGATGTATTTGCCTCAAGATGGGTGCAATTGGGCCCATGGGGAATGGATGGGGGTGGGGGAGGGAGTCCTAGCGTGGGTAAGCAGCCGGAAGAAACTTTGAGATCAGGCCCCCCACACAGCGGCTGTGTGGGGCATTGTGGAGCTTTGGCGGCAGGTTAGGGCCCCAAAGATGGGAGTTGCCAGTATTTGCAGCCACATGGGGTGTAGTGGACGCTGGAGATGAACCCATAGTGATGTGGGTGTCCAATGGCCCTATGTAAATGAGGTGCCTTCCCATTGACTCTGCAAAGTCCATTCTTGTTTTTATGGTCATCCAAAACCTATATAGAGGTTTACAGCACAGAAGAAGGCCATTTATCCCATCGTGCCTGTAACAGCTTTTTATTGGAGCAATCCAGAACTAATTCCACTCCCCTACTCTCTCCTCATAGCTTTGTAGCTTCTTCTGCTTCATATGTTTAAATTGATGATCCCTTGTCACTGCCTCCCCAACCAAAGGAAATAATCTTTCTCTATTCACTCTATTTTGAAGACCTCCAATAAATCTTCTCTTAGCCTTCTCTGTTCCAATGAAAACAATCCCAGTATCTCAAGTTCTCTTCTCATCCCTGGTACCATCCATTCAAATGGCATAGTCCATACCTTCACAGCCTCTTGAATATCATTCTGGGTCACTTCGAGAAAAGCAAGTTCTTGACCAAACAGCTTGATGTAGGCCACCGCCAAGGGCTTAATTGTGGGCATTGGTTTCCATTCAGACACCTAGAGGGCAACAAAGATCAGAAGAAAAAACAATCTACAAATGCTGTAAATCTGAAACAAAAACCGAGAATGGCAGAGATGCTCAGCTTCCAAAGAGAAATGAAAGGTTAATGTTTCAGGTGGAACTTTAAGGAAGGGTTTACCACCTGAGATGTTGACTTGTCTTTTCTCTGCACACTGCCTCCACCACCGGCGCACTGTGGCTGCAGTGTGTACTATCCACAGGATGCATTGCAGCAACTCACCAAGGCTTCTTCGACAGCACTTCCCAAACCCGCGACCTCTACCACCTAGAAGGATACGGGCAGCAGGCGCATGGGAATACCACCACCTCCAAGTTACCCTTCAAGTCACACACCATCCCGACTTGGACATATATCACCGTTCCATCATCGTCGCTGGGTCAAAATCCTGGAATTTCCTGCCTAACAGCACTCTGGGAGTACCTTCACCACACGGACTGCAGCGGTTCAAGAAGAAGACCCAGCACCACCTTCTCTAGGGCGAAAATAGGAATGGACAATAAACGCTGGCCTTGCTAGGGATGCCCGTATCATGAGAATCAATAAACAAATAGATACTGATGGAGAAGCCATATATTTCCACCATTTTATGTTATAATTTCAAAGAAAGCACAGGTTGGAGAATCGCGTTACAGTGGTGTAGCCTCTACAGTTGACAGCTGCTCCCTTTGAATCAGCTCCGTGCTGGGAGCTCGGGTTTGGAGAATTTACCCTCCAACATACAGTGAAGTCCACAGCCATTAGGGAACAACCAGCTGTTCTTTATTTGAGCTGGTCAATGACTCTGATTTTCCCTTCAGCTGCTGGTATAGACTGGGGACAGTCCGGGCATTATGTGGGTACATTTATGCAGCGAGTCAAACTTAATAGATATTTTTATATCTATGGAGCAGGAACACTAGTTCAGTGGGCAGTGCTGAGACTCAAACCTCTAATAATAACAGGCAAAGGGGACCTATCACTTGCTTGTACAAAAAATTCCTTCTTAGGATGAGGACGTTGCTGGCAAGGCCGACATTTATTGCCCATCCCTAGTGGTCCTGAGAAGGTGATGGTGGGCTTTCTTCTTGAACCACAGCAGTCCGTATTCTTTTTCGCAGTTTTGATATGACTGAGTGGCTTACTAGGTCACAATTGTAATGTATGTACCTTTAAGGGGAGAACTACTTTTTACAGCTCCTGTATACTGTAGTACCGGCAGTGACCACACCTGTATATAAACCCTGAGTAGGGATATGTAAAGTTAGTTCTAGAGTAACCCTCATTCAGTAAACATCTGTTGATCGTTCCCTGCAGTCTGTTGTCTGATTATTGAAGGACACAACATCAAGATACACGGATCTAACATTGGCGACGAGCAGATTCAAACCTACCTGCAACTCTGCATCACCTCCCAGGGATTCGCTCCTGGAGAACAGTGGAAGAAGGCTGAGTCCAGAAGCACGGGCGTCGACCACGGGAAACCCCCCAGTCATCCAGCGGAGATTTGAGCATCGCAGGGGAGGCTGTCGAGAGCCAGGCTTGGCTTTCCAGTCATGGTGGTCCAGCGAAACGGGCTGGCAACAGGCACTGCGCAGACCCTTCCCGGACAGCGGCGGCTACAGCCGACCGACGGCACAGAAAAAGGCCGAGCAGCGTCGACGGGAGAGAGAGAGAGGGTAGAGCGCACAGGGCGCAGCCGGTGTTCAGGACCGAGTGGCGTCAACGGGGGAGAGAGGCGAGAGAGAGCAGAGCACAGCCGGTGTTCAAGGGCCGAGCAGCGTCAACGGGGGAGAGAGGCGCGCAGGAAAATGCACAGAGCGCAGCCGGTGTTCAAGGGCCGAGCAGCGTCAGCGGGGAAGAAAGGAAAGCGCGGGGACGCCATTTTAAGCCGCAGCGGGGAAGAAAGGAAAGCGCGGGAGATGCCATTTTAAGCCAGTCTAACCACACCCAAAAATGCCGAAGAGTGGCAGTATCACAGCGTTCGACAATGAAGTCGAAGATTGGACGACATATGTCGAACGCATAGAAGTATACTGCAGGGCGAATGAAGCGCCAGATGACAAGAAAGCGCTGGTATTGTTGAATTCAATGGGTGCAAAAACATATGGCTTACTACAAAACCTAGTAACCCCAGAGAAGCCAGTAGAAAAGGATTTTGAAAACATAGTGTCAATCCTACAGGACCACTTAAACCCCACCCCGCTGCTGATAGCAGAAAGATTTAAGTTTCACAAAAGGAACCAGCATAAAGATGAAAGTAATGCTGAGTATTTAACGGAACTGCGCAAGCTATCGAAACACTGCCAGTTTGGAATGGGACTAGCAGAGACTTTAAGGGACAAGTTTGTGTGTGGGCTTCAAAGTGAAGGAACCCAGAAACGGCTTCTATCAGAAAAGGATCTTACGCTGGACAAGGCTTTCAGCATTGCAGTATCACATGAAGCAGCAGCACGGGGCGCGGCAGAGATACAACGGAGGCCGCAAGAATATGGCACAAATGAAATGTCATACGGAACAGTGAAGTGCTATCGCTGCGGCAGAACAACACACGACCATAAGGATTGCTGGTTCAAGGACAAAGTGTGCAGACAGTGTGGAAAAGTAGGACACATAGCAAGAGTCTGCAGGTCGGGAAAGAAAACCAGCAGCAAGAAATCTCCACAGGAGAAGTACAAGAAGGTACATAAGGTGATGGAGAGTAGTTCAGACGAACAGAAAAGTGATACAAACTCCGGGAGCAAGGAGCTGGGTTGTCTGAAACTACATAATGTGATCAAAAAGGAGGATTACCAAACTATCTGGGTCACGCTCAAGATAGCAGGAGTCCAAGTGAAAATGGAATTGGACACAGGATCAGCCCTAACAGTCATAAACCGAAGGTTGAGATCTCGTCTGGATTTGCTCAGACCAAATGTACGAAGAGATGTTGAGAATAAGCAATTCCAGCACATCAATGAGAAGCCGACAAGGAGCTTCAATGTAGGGCAACCAGTCTTGGCCCGCGACTACCGAACAGAGAAATGGCAACCAGGAACGACATGCACATGGCAGGGGCCACTAAGGTACACAGTGGATGTTGGGGAGAACATTGTGAGACGCCATGCTGACCAGATCCTAGAGTCACAGGAATGAGTCAACCCCATGTCTCGCCCATACGTACCTGGTGATGAACCCGACGTACAGGTAGCATCTACCCCAGAAACAGTAGCATCGGAAGCGGGTGAACCAACCGACTACAGGGGGCCAGAATCGCCTCTGCACCAAGAGCAAGACACTCGGGAAAGGCGCTATCCAGAAAGGATCAGGAAGCCTCCCCAAAGACTGAATTTATAAATAGTCTATTTTCAGCTAATGTTGCATGTTAAAAGTGTTAATTGTAATTAGTTTGATATTTAATTGTTAAATGAGTGTTATGGTACTGTTAATCTAAAAGGGGAGGAATTGTAATGTATGTACAGGAAACTTTGTGCTATCCGGCACCCATGGGACTGAGCTGCTGCCGTTGCCTAAAAAGTGCCGTACTCTCCAGAGTTAATGTTGAGAGATACGGAGATTCTTATCTCCGTATTTAACAACAAACACTGTTGCTTAGCAACAGCTTCTAAACACTCGGGTGTGGCCCTAAAGCTCTGTAGCTGAAGCTGTTGCTATAGCTACAGACCTTGCACAGCTTGACTGTTCAAACAAAGCAAAAAAAAACCCAAAAAGAATAAAAAACGGCTGCTGATTTTTGCCGGTGGCTCCAGATTGCCGGATAGCTCACCTGCGGATAGCACAAAGTTTCCTGTACCTTTAAGGGGAGAACTACTTTTTACAGCTCCTGTATACTGTAGTACCGGCAGTGACCACACCTGTATATAAACCCTGAGTAGGGATCTGTAAAATTAGTTCTAGAGTAACCCTCATTCAGTAAACACCTGTTGATCGTTCCCTGCAGTCTCTTGTCTAATTATTGAAGGACACAACATCAAGATACATGGATCTAACAACATCAAAGGGCATTTAAGAGTCACGCACGTTGGTGAGGGACTGGAGTCACGTAGAGCCAGACTGCGTAAGAACGGTTTCCTTCCCTAAAGGAACCAATTGGGTTGTCCCGACAATCCAATAGGTTCATGGTCGCTTATTATTTCCACATTAAAAAAAACTGAATTAAAATTCCCAAACGGCCATGGCGGGATTTGAACTAATATTCTCTGTATTATTAGTCCAGGCCTCTGGATTAAGAGTCCAGTAACATAATTACTACCCGACCATACCCTTGCCTACAAATTATGAAGCATATTAAATTATTGTCATGTAATCACCCTATCCCTTAGTGTGTAAGTGCAGCATGAGCAACACAAATGGGGGTCCCTGTTGTTGATCATTAACTGGTGTCCCTTTCTAGAAAGTGTATGTGTGTGGTCTTTGAGTGAGGACAGGATTGTGCTTGGTTGCGATGCCCCTTTTTGGTTGGTAAGCCTGTCCAACCTCACTGTCATAAGTCACACCTGAACAATGGAGACTTGGGTGAGGTAATGGAGGGTGGCCACCACCTGAGGGAGATACGCGGGCAACAGACATCAGGACAGGAGGGAAGAAAAAGGAGGGAAAGGCATTGTCTTTACCTTGCCCATAATGTGTTCGGTGCCATTGCTCCTCGGCCCTCTCTTGTAAGGTTGATTGTTTTTCCACAAGGCCAGTTGTAATCCCTCTGCTTGGATACCGATCTTTACAAATCCAAGCACAGGGTTATTATATTTAGAAACCGTAACATTCAACATCAACATCAACAACAACAACTTGTATTTATACAGCACCTTTAATGTAGTAAAACATCCCAAGACGCTGCACAGGAGTATTGGCCCAGAAATTCGGGTCTCCACGGGTGAGTACGGACAGGGTACTCACCCGTAAGCCCAATGGAAGTGTCGGTTTCGTGCATGCACTGTGCATGCGTGGGAAACCGGCACTTCCGTTCCCCTGAAAGAAGGGGTTCAGAGGTCAAACGCGTGCGCAGGAGAGGCAGCGCGTGCGCATCGAACTTAGGTTTTTTTGCAGGTTTTCCCGGGAGGGTAAGTCTCCAGAAGTTAGACATGTAAAAAGCAGTCGCAAGGCCTGCTTTTTACAAGGTAAATGGTGAATTAATTAAAATTAAAACATTTTTTCCACAGGTTTATTATTTTTAAATACTTTAAGGAAAGATAAGTTTATTTTTAGCTCCGTTAGAAAATAAAATTATTTTTTTCAAAAATTTAAATTATTGTTTAAAATAGTTATTTCATGTAATTTATAGTTTATTTTAAAAATGTGATTTAAAAAAAAATTATTTGAAGATTTAGTGATGTTTTGGGGCTTATAGTATTTATAAGTTTGTCAGGTCTTCCTGTCAAGCTTATGAATGAAGCATTCCCTGCTACGATTGGCTCTCCATGGCCCACGTGATCCCAGGGAACGCATCGAACTAACTGTGCCCCTGGGATACGCAAGCACTGCGCGTCGGCAGTTGGAGGAGGCCCAGTATCGCAATTCCACGGGGGCCCACAGCTCAATGGCCGGCGTGCAAGGTAAGTGCAGGTCGGGGGCTTGCACCCGCGGGAAGCCCCCGACCCGAATTTCTGGGCCATTATAAGACAAAAAAATTTGACACCGAGCCACATAAGGATAAATTAGGGCAGGTGACCAAAAGCTTGGTCAAAGAGGTAGGTTTTAAGGAGCGTCTTAAAGGAGGGATGAGAGGTAGTGAGGCGGAGAGGTTTAGGCAGGGAATTCCAGAGCTTAGGGCCTAGGCAACAGAAGGCACGGCCACCAGAAAGATAGAAGCAGACGGCACTCTTGTTTATAGATAATTCGTGGTAGAGTTACCTCCAGAAAATTTGTGGAGACTCCAAGGCCATAAACTTTGAAGTTGGCAATGACTGTAGTCGGCAGAATACCCTCGGACCTCTTTATTAAGTAAAAGTTGGCATCGATCCCAGCCAAAAACTTATCTGTAGGAATAGTTCTCAACACTCATTGTTCTGTTATCAATACAGGTATCACAATAGGCAAATATAATTTTTTTTTATTGCATATGCAGTCCTGTATATTATAACAACTTACATTTCGATAGTGCTCCTCATGCAAAGAAAGAACTTTCAAAGCACCTTAAAAGGTAATGGATAATGAATAGACATTCTTTTAATTTGTTGTTGGGATTTGGGCAGTATTTATTTCTCATTCCTAGTTGCCCCTTGGGGGAATTAAAAGTCAACCATGTAGAGCTGGGCTGGAGTCACGTGTAGACCAGGGGTGATAGGTCCCCTTCCCTGCAGGACATTAATGAACCAGACGGGTGGCTATGTCAATCCAGCAGCTTTCACGTTCATTTTCTGGTGCCAGCCCACAAATTCCCAGATTTATTGAAGCCAGTCTCACAATTTGCCATGCTGGGATTTGAACTTAAGACCTTGGGGTTGCTAGTCCAGAACCACAACTAGGCACCAGTACCCCATTCGAGCAGGAGGGACCGAGTGATGAGGGAAGGATGAAAGAATGGTCAAAGAAGGACAGCTTTAGGAGCCACATAAGGCAGCAGCGAGAGTGGCCCTGGGTGGAGTCTGAGCGCGGAGACGGAGGAGTTAAGGAGCGGGGAGAGAGAGCGGCCCAGACTCACCGGCAACAGCAGCAAGAGAGTCCCTGGGTGGAGACTGAGCACGGAG
The DNA here is from genome assembly GCF_052327205.1 of Somniosus microcephalus. Taxonomy (NCBI): domain Eukaryota; kingdom Metazoa; phylum Chordata; class Chondrichthyes; order Squaliformes; family Somniosidae; genus Somniosus; species Somniosus microcephalus. The sequence continues at coordinate 357,682,447 of NC_140989.1, forward strand.
ACCGAGGAGGTAAGGAGCGGGGAGAGAGAGAGTGGCCCAGACTCACCGGCGGCAGCAGCGAGAAGTAAAAAGTAATCGAAGTGTAACATCACCAGAAAGCAGGTAAGTGATTGGTTGGTGAGTATTTCTCTCTTTCTCGCTTTTTTCCAAAGTTAATTTTTGTGGTTTATAGTTTCTAGGGTCTCTGCTGTGTAGCGGGGAGTGCTAGTAAACAAGGGCCCTTGAGTATATCATTTAATTGTAGTGTAATTAGTGATATTGATTTGATTTAATTTAATTTGAATTAATTAAAGGGTAAGTCATGGCAGGATAGCTCGGCCCCGTGGCATGCTCCTCCTGCACTTTGTGGGAAATCAGGGACACTTCCTGTGTCCCTGACGACTATGTGTGCGGGAAGTGTATCCAGCTGCAGCTACTGACAGACCGCATTGTGGCGCTGGAGCTGCGAATGGATACATACTGGAGCATTTGCGATGCTGAGGACATCGTAGATAGCACGTTAAGGAAGTTGGTCACACCGCAGGTAAAGGCTGCACAGACAGGAAGGGAATGGGAGAGCGCCAGGCAGAGTAGTAGGCACAGGCAGGTAGTGCAGGGGTCCCTTGTGGCCATCCCCCTTTCAAACAGATATGCCACTTTGGATATTGTTGAGGGAGATGGCTTATCGGGGGAAGGCAGCAGCAGCCAACTTCCTGGCACCATGGGTAGTCCTGCTGCACAGAACGGGAGGAAAAAGGGCAGGAGAGCTATAGTGATAGGGGATTCAATTGTAAGGGGAATAGATAGGCGTTTCTGCAGTTGCAAACGAGACTCCAGGATGGTATGTTGCCTCCCTGGTGCAAGGGTCAAGGATGTCTTGGGGCGGCTGCAGAGCATTCTGGAGGGGGAAGGTGAACAGCCAGTTGTCGTGGTGCATATAGGTACCAACGATATAGGTAAAAAAACAGGATGAGGTCCTAAAAGCTGAATATAGGGAATTAGGAGGTAAATTTAAAAATAGGACCTCAAAGATAGTAATCTCAGGGTTACTACCAGTGCCACGTGCTAGTCAGAGTAGAAATAGAAGGATATTTCAACTGAATACGTGGCTAGAGGAATGGTGCAAGGGGGAGGGATTCAAATTCCTGGGACATTGGAACCGATTCTGGGGGAGGTGGGACCAGTACAAACTGGACAGTTTGCACCTGGGCGGGACCAGAACCGATGTCCTAGGGGGAGTGTTTGCTAGTGCTGTTGGGGAGGGTTTAAACTAAAATGGCAGGGGGTTGGGAACCTGTTCAGGGAGACAGAGGAAAGGGAAGCAAGGATAGAAACATAAGACAGGAAGGAGTAAAGCAAAAGTGGAAGGCAGAGAAATCAAGGGTGTAAATCAAACAGGGATACAGTAAATAATAATTCTAAAAGGACTAAGGGTGTTAAAAAAAATCAAGCCTGAAGGCTTTGGCCTAGAATATGGGTTGGGGCGCCAAAGTGGCGCAAAAGTCGCCTGAGCGCAAGATTTAGCGCAGCGTTCGAGGCTTTAGCGATCGTCAGATATTCAGTTTCATTGCTCCTCGAGGGACGCGGGGCGAGGCTCGAGGCGCTCCGCGTCCCTCTTAGGGCGCTGAAACTGAATATCGCAGCGCAACGTGCCGCAGCGCCACACGCTGCGGCACGGCACGCTGCGGTACTGCAGGCCTTCCTCCCACTGTTAAGGGGGAGGTGCCTGCAACAGCGTAATCTCCGCTCGCGAGTGCCGGCAAATGAGCCCGGCACCAAGGAGAAGTGCCGGGCTCTCGGGAAACAGTCGACATTGCCGCGGGGGGGTGGTTAGGAGGTCAGGGACGGAGGTGCTGGCAGGCGGCCGCCAAAAAGGCGGCCGCCCCGCACCTCCACCTTAACTTGCGTCACTGCCGGCACAATAAGGCCCCGTGAACCGGGCGCGGGTAGCGAGCGGCGCAACTGCGGCGTTCGCTACCAAATATCGCGAACGGGGCACGAATGGGGCGCTGCGCACACCGATGATGTCATCGGTGGTGGCGCAGCGCAAATGCCTAATGCTACCATTAGCGCCCCTACTGAATATCACTGGAGATGCAGCCAGTGGCGCTACAGCCACTGACTGCCTCTTTAGGCGCTAACAGATGGCGCTACTCACCCAATTTCTCCTCCTTTGTGTCTTAATGCAAGGAGCATTCGTAATAAGTTGGATGAATTAGCTGCGCAAATAGATGTAAACGGATATGATATAACTGGGATTACGGAGACATGGCTCCAGGGTGACCAAGACTGGGAATTCAACATCCAGGGGTATTCAATATTCAGGAAGGACAGGGATAAAGGAAAAGGAGGGGGTAGCATAGCTGGTTAAAGAGGAGATTAACACAATAGTAAGGAAGGATATTAGCTCTGGTGATGTGGAATCTGTATGGGTAGAGCTGAGAAATACCAAGGGGCAGAAAACATTAGTGGGAGTTGTATACAGACCCCCCAAACAGTAATGCTGAGGTTGGGGATGGCATTAAACAGGAAATTAGAGATGCATGCAAAAAAGGGCACAGCAGTTATCATGGGTGACTTTAATCTACATATAGATTGGGCTAACCAAATTAGTAACAATATTGTGGAGGAGGAATTCCTAGAGTGTATAGGGGATGGTTTCCTGGACCATTATGTCGAGGAACCAACTAGAGATCAGGCCATCTTAGATTGGGTATTATGTAATGAGAAAGGATTAATTAGCAATCTTGTTGTGCGAGGCCCCTTAGGGAGGAGCGATAATAATATGATAGAATTCTTCATTAAAATGGAGAGTGAAGCAGTTGACTCAGAGACTAGGGTCCTGAATTTAAATAAAGGAAACTACGATGTTATGAGGCACGAGTTGGCAAGGATGGATTGGGGAACGTTACTTAAAGGGTTGACGGTGGATAGGCAATGGCAAACATTTAAAGATCGCATGGATGAACTACAGAATTTGTTCATCCCTGTTTGGCATAAAAATAAAACAAAAAAGGTGACTCAACAAGGGAAATTAGGGATAGCATAAGATCCAAGGAGAGGACATATAATTTGGCCAGAAAAAGCAGCAAACTTGAGGATTGGGAGCAGTTTAGGATTCAGCAAAGGAGGACAAATGGATTAATTAAGAGGGGGGGAAATAGATTATGAGAGTAAGCTTGCAGGGAACATAAACACTGACTGTAAAAGCTTCTATAGATATATGAAGAGAAAAAGATTGGTGAAGTCAAGCGCAGGTCCCTTGCAGTCAGAATCAGGGGAATTTATAATGGGGAACAAAGAAATGGCAGACCAATTAAATACATACTTTGGTTCTGTCTTCACAAAGGGGGACACAAATAATCTCCCAGAGATGTTGGGGAACATAGGGTCTAATGAAAGGGAGGAATTGATTGAAATCAGTATTTGTAGGGAAATGGTGTTAGGGAAATTGACGGGATTGAAGGCCGATATATCCCCAGGGCCTGATAATCTACACCCTAGGGTACTTTAAAAAAAAAAATTCATTGATGGGATGTGGGCATCGCTGGCTGACTAGGCCTGCATTTAGTGCCCATCCCTAATTGCCCTTGAGAAGATGGTGGTGGGCTGCCTTCTTGAACCGCTGCAGTCCATATGGTGTAGGTACACCCACAATGCTGTTAGGAAGGGAGTTCCAGGATTTTGGCCCAGCGACAGTGAAGGAACGGTGATACAGGTCCAAGTCAGGATGGTGTGTGGCTTGGAGGGGAACTTGTAGGTGGTGATGTTCCCATGCGTCTGCTGCCCTTGTCCTTCTAAGTGGTAGAGGTCGCGGGTTTGGAAGGTGCTGCTGAAGGAGCTTTGGCGAGTTGCTGCAGTGCATCTTGTAGATGGTACACACTGCAGCCACAGTGCGCCGGTGGTGGAGGGAGTGAATGTTGAAGGTGGTGGATGGAGTGCCAATCAAGCGGGCTGCTTTATCCTGAATGGTGCCGAGCTTCTTGAGTGTTGTTGGAGCTGCACTCATCCAGGCAAGTGGAGAGTATTCCATCACACTCCTGACTTGTGCCTTGTAGATGGTGGAAAGGCTTTGGGGAGTCAGGAGGTGAGACACTCACCGCAGAATTCCCAGCCTCTGGCCTGCTCTTGTAGCCACAGTATTTATATGGCTGGTCCAGTTCATTTTCTGATCAATGGTAACCCCCAGGATGTTGATAGTGGGGGATTCAGCGATGGTAATGCCATTGAATGTCAAGGGGAGATGGTTAGAGTCTCGCTTGTTGGAGATGGTCATTGCCTGGCACTTGTGTGGTGCGAATGTTACTTGCCACTTGTCAGCCCAAGTCTGAATGTTGTCCAGGTCTTGCTGCATATGGACACGGACTGCGTCAGTATCTGACGAGTCTCGAATAGTGCTGAACAGTGTGCAATCACCAGCGAACATCCCCACTCCTGACCTTATGATGGAGGGAAGGTCATTGATGAAACAGCTGAAGATGGTTGGGCCTAGGACACTGCCCTGAGGAACTCCTGCAGTGATGTCATGTGATTGAGATGAATGATCTCCAACAACCACAGCCAACTTCCTTTGTGCTAGGTATGATTCCAACCAATGGAGAGTTTTCCCCTTGATTCCCATTGACTTCAGTTTTGCTAGGGCTCCTTGATGCCACACTCGATCAAATGCTGCCTTGATGTCAAGGGCAGTCACTCTCACCTCACTCCTTGAGTTCAGCTATTTTGTCCATGTTTGGACCAAGGCTGTAATGAGGTCAGGAGCTGAGTGGCCCTGGCGGAACCCAAACTGGGCGTCAGTTAGCAGGTTATTGCTGAGTAAGTGCCGCTTGATAGCACTGTCGACGACACCTTCCATCACTTTGCTGATGATTGAGCGTAGACTGATGGGACGTTAATTGGCCGGGTCGGATTTGTCCTGCTTTTTGTAGACAGGACATACTTGGGCAATTTTCCACATTGCCGGGTAGATGCCAGTGTTGTAGCTGTACTGGAACAGCTTGGCTAGGGGCGCAGCTAGTTCTGGAGCACAAGTCTTCAGTACTATTGCCGGAATGTTGTCAGGGCCCATAGCCTTTGCAGTATCCAGTGTCTTCAGCCATTTCTTGACATCACGTGGAGTGAATTGAATGGGCTGAAGACTTAAGGAAGTGGCCCTAGAAATAGTAGATGCATTGCTGATCATCTTCCAAAATTCTATAGGCCCTGGCACAGTTCCCATGGATTGGAGGGTAGCTAATGTAACCCCACGATTTAAAAAAATTGGTAGAGAGAAAACGGGGAATTATAGACCGGTAAGTCTGACATCGGTAGTGGGGAAAATGCTAGAGTCCATTATAAAAGATGTAATAGCAGAGCACTTGGAAAACAGTGACATGATCGGACAAAGTCAATATGGATTTACAAAAGGTAAATCATGCTTGACAAATCTACTGGAAATTTTTGATGATGTAACTGGTAGAATAGATAACGGAGAACCAGTGGATGTGGTGTATTTGGACTTTCAGAAAGCTTTTGATAAGGTCCTGCATAAGAGATTAGCGTGCAAAGTTAAAGCACATGGGATTGAGGGTAAGATACTGTCTTGGATAGAGAACTGGTTGGCAGACAGGAAGCAAAGAGTTGGAATAAACGGGTCTTTTTCTGAGTGGCAGGCAGTGACTAGTGGGGTACCGCAGGGATCGGTCCTTGGACCCCAGCTATTCACAATATATATAAATGATCTAGACGAGGGAACTCGATGTAATGTCTCCAAGTTTGCAAACGACACAAAGCTGGGTGGGCGTGTGTGCTGTGAGGAGGATGCAGAGAAACTCCAGTATGATTTGGACAGGTTGGGTGATTTGGCAGCTGCATGGCAAATGCAGTATAATGTGGATATATGCGAGGTTATCCACTTCGGTGGCAAAAAGAGGAAGACAGATTATTATCTGAACAGCAATAGATTGGGAAAAGGGGAAGTGCAACGGGACCTGGGTGTCCTTGTGCACCAGTTGCTGAAGGTAAGCATGCAGGTGCAGCAGGCGGTTAAGAAGGCAAATGGTATGTTGGCCTTCATAATGAGTGGATTCGAGTACAGGAGCAAGGCTGTCTTGCTGCAGTTGTACAGGGCCTTGTGAGACCACACCTTAAGTATTGTGTGCAGTTTTGGTCACCTTATCTGAGGAAGAATGTTCTTGCCATGGAGAGAGTGCAGCAAAGATTCACCAGGCTGATACCTGGGATTGCAGGAATGACGTATGAGGAGAGATTGGGTCGATTAGGCTTATATTCGCTAGAGTTTAGAAGAATGAGAGGGGATCTCATTGAAACTTATAAAATTCTAACAGGACTAGACAGACTAGATGCAGGAAGGATGTTCCCAATGGCGGGGAAGTCCAGAACCAGGGGTCACAGTCTAAGGATAAGGGGTAAGCCATTTAGGAATGAGATGAGGAGGAATTTATTCACCCAGAGAGTGGTGAGCCTGTGGAATTCTCTACCACACAAGGCAGTTGAGGCCAATTCATTAAATATATTCAAGAAGGAGTTAGATATATTTCTTAAGGCTAAAGGGATCAAGGGATATTGGGAGAAGGCAGGGACAGGGTACTGAATTTGGATGATCAGCCATGATCTAATTAAATGGCAGAACAGGCTCGATGGGCTGAATGGCCTACTCCTGCTCCTACCTTCTATGTTTCTATGCGCCTTTTGATGGCAGGAAGGGATGTGGCAAGATGGAGTTTGGGGGAGGGACTATATATATATATCAATATATATATAAATGTGTTGCTATGGGAAACCGCATGGGTCCTAGCTATGCCTGTCTTTTTGTGGGATATGTGGAACATTCTTTGTTCCAGTCCTACTCAGGTCCACTCCCTCACCTCTTTTTCCAGTACCTTGATGACTGCATCGGTGCTGTTTCCTACACTCGCCCTGAACTAGAATATTTCATTCACGTTGCTTCCAATTTCCACCCTTCCCTCACCTTCACGTGGTTCATCTCCGACTCTTCTCTTCCCTTCCTCGACTTCTCTGTCTCCATCTCTGGGGATAGGCTATTGACAAACATCCACTACAAGCCCACTGACTCCCACAGCTACCTGGACTACACTTCCTCCCACCCCGCTTCCTGTAAGAACTCTATTCCATTCTCCCAGTTTCTCCATCTCCTCCGCATCTGCTCTGACGATGCCACCTTCCATATTAGTGCTTCTGACATGTCTTATTTTTTCTTCAAACGAGGATTCCCCTCGACCATGGTTGACACAGCCCTTGACCGTGTCCATTCTATTTCCCGCACTTCTGCTCTCACCCCTGCCCCTCCCTCCCAGAACCACGATAGGGTTCCCCTTGTCCTCACCTTTCACCCCACCAGCCTCCACATTCAACAGATCATCCTTCGCCATTTCCGCCACCTCCATCGTGATCCCACCACCAAACGCATCTTCCCCTCACCCCTCTTTCAGCGTTCCGAAGGGACCGCTCCCTCCAAGGCACCCTGGTCCTCTCCTCTATCACCCCCAGCACCCCTTCCCCTTTGCCCGGCACCTTCCCATGCAAGCTCAGGAGATGCAACACATGCCCTTTTACCTCCCCCCTTCCCACTGTCCAGGGCCCCAAATACTCCTTCCAGGTGAAACAGTTTTACTTGTACTTCTTGCAATTTAATATACTGTATTCACTGCTCACGATGTGGTCTCCTCTACACTGGGGAGACCAAACGCAGATTGGGCGACCGCTTTGCGGAACACCTCCGTTCAGTCCGTAAGGGTGACCCCGAGCTTCCAGTCGCCTGTCACTTTAATTCTCCGCTCCACTCCCACTCTGACCTCTCCGTCCACAGCCTCCTACACTGTTTCAATGAAGCTCAGCGCAAGCTCGCGGAACAGCACCTCATCTTTCGATTAGGCACATTACAGCCTTCTGGACTCAACATTGAGCTCAACAATTTCAGACAATAATCTCTGCCCCTATTTTTTTCAGATGGCAGCTGTTGATGATTCTGCCATTGCCATTTACATTTCATCTGGACTCATCTTTTCTTTCTTAACTTGTCCCATTACCATCTCCTTTTGCTCTGCACCATCATCCCTTTTGTCTCTTAATCTCTCCTGCCTTCCATCCGATCACAGACCTTCCCTTTTGTTCTTTCCTCCCCTCCCCGCTCTCCCTGCCCCTACACTTGCTTAAAAACCTGTTCCATCTCCAACTTTTTCCAGTTCTGACGAAGGGTCATCGACCTGAAACGTTAACTCTGTTTCTCTCTCCACAGATGCTGCCTGACCTGCTGAGTATTTCCAGCATTTTCTGTTTTTATTTCAGATTTCCAGCATCCGCATTATTTTGCACTTGTATATATATCACATCCGTGCATTCCTGTCAACTTTTTAGAATCATAGAACCATAGAATGGTTACATCACAGAAGGAGGCCATTCAGCCCGTTGAACCCGTGCTGGCTCTCTGCAAGAGCACCTCAGTTAGTCCCATTCCCCCGCCCTTTCCCCGCACCCTGCAAATTGTTTTCCTTCAGGTACTTATCCAATTCCCTTTTGAAAGCCACGATTGAGTCTGCCTCCAACATTCTTTCAGGCAGTGCATTCCAGATCCTAACCACTGGCTTTTCCATAAAAATTTCTATATCCTTATTTATAAAGGAAACTGTCCATGTAATCTTATGCACTATAGTTACCCCTTCCAACCGAGCCCCCCAAGAAGCATGTCCTGCAGTGCCACCACTGGCCAGAGCATGTAATTACAGCGTGACCAGTTTCATAGGCTTTTTCCATTATAAATGCAGACACAGGAATTTACAATGCAAATATACAAAAGTAAGGAATGTATGACTTTAAAATAGGAACTGAGTACAGTGGTGCATCCTGATCCTTTGATCTCCTGCCCTCTAGCCCAACCTCACGTGAAGACTATACTTGGTCTTGACTCCTCTGTGTGCAAGGCCACAGGAGACCAACGAGTAATGATGGAGTCTCTTGTCGAATCGACGGATGAGTCTCAGTTGTTATGGATGCACTTATGGGAGATGAGCCAGATCCTGAACGTACGCATAGCGCCCCACCTCTCGCATTGAAAGCCAGGCAAGGCGGATGGATAAGCTGCCTCACGTGCCAGGCACTTTGCAACCAGATCTTGCGACCACGCAGCCTTAAATTCATTCAACTTGGCGGGACATGTTGCCATAGTGATGTGTCGGTGGCTGTGTTTTCCCAGGTGTTAATATTGCAAAATTTGAAGCTGGCCTCCAGTGTGTGTTAAGTGTTTGTAGACGCAGGGGATGATCCCAGCAGAGAAGTCGAACTCTGAGGGGGTGTGGGTCTGAGGTCGGGCTGATTCTCTGGCCCACATCCCCTGTGAACACTGCAGCTCGCTGGGGTACGGAAGCACCCCTTCATATATTTGCCCAGTGTAACTTCAATGTTATGATTAGGGATGAATGTCACAGACTCTGACGTAAGAAAACTACTAGGCACTTGGTCTAAGCGTTAAACAAAGCTTTAGTCAACTGTTTTACAACATGGAGGTCTAGTTGTGTCCTTCACTAGTTCCTGTTAAGAATGTCCTGCGCAAGCTGGGCCCGTGCCCGAGTATTTATACTCTCCCTGGACAGCGCCACCCGCAGGCCGCTCAGTATTATTTCATAAGTCTTTCTTTCATGAATGACTGATTCATGTCAGACTCAATTGCTGTGAAAGTAAAAGTCACTGACGTGTGTTAATTTAATCTCTCTGTTGCACAACAGGGGAATACCGCACTGTCGGAATTGCTGCCTTTTGGATGAAATGTTAAACCGAGGACCTGTTGTCCGCCTCAGCCAAGAGATCTCACGGTACTATTAGAAGAAGAACAGGGGAGTGCTCCCGGCACCTAAAACTGATTATCCGGTCATTCCTCGCATTGTTGTTTGTGGGATCTTACTGTGCACAAATTGGCTGCCGCGTTTCCGACATTACAACAGTGACCGCACGCCAAAAAAAAACATTAATGGCTGTAAAGCGCTTTGGGACATCCTGAGGTTGTGAGAGGCGCTATACAAATGCAAGTTCTTTCATTCAACAGTTGGAATGGTGGAGCGGTGGAGGAGAAAACCCGATAATTGTTTAAGAAACAACTAGATGCAGCAATGGGAGGAGTTTGGATTTCTGGATATATACTGGAAAAGGAAACATTTGCAGGGCTACGGGGAAAGAGCAGGGGCAGCGGGGCTAATTGGAGAGCTCTTTCAACGAGCCGGCACAGGCAAGATGGGCCGAAAGGCCTCCTTCTGTGCTGGATGATTCTATCATAGAAACATAGAAGATAGGAGCCTGCTCCGCCATTCAATGAGATTATGGCTGATCATCCAAATTCAGTACCCGGTCCCTGCTTTCTCCCCATACCTCTTGATCCCTTTAGCCTTAAGAAATATATCCAACTCCTTCTTGAATATATTTAATGAATTGGCCTCTACTGCCTTCTGTGGTAGAGAATTCCACAGGTTCACCACTCTCTGCATGAAGAAATTCCTCCTCATCTCTGTCCTAAATGGCTTACCCCTTATCCTTAGACTGTGACCCCTGGTTCTGGACTCCCCGACCATCGGGAACATCCTTCCTGCATCTAGTCCTGTCAGAATTTTATAAGTTTCAATGATCCTGGATGGATGAAAGAAGATGGGCCGAATGGCCTTCCTCATCCATAAACATCTTGTGTGTCCGTTTGCCCTGATCATATAATGGAAGGAAGCTTTGTGAAAAGAAAGAGGAACAAACTACAAATGTTGGAAATCGCAAATTAAAAAAAACCAAAATGCTCCTGAGCCGAGAGAAGAGTTTACACCCGAGGTGTTCACCTGCGGTTTCACTTTACTGTTGCTGGTGTATTCCCAGCATTTCCTTTCAGCTCTGCTGTCGTACCATGGCAAAGGGCTTGAACAGTGGCCTGTGGGACAGGGAATTAAGTCTTGACTTCCGACTTCGCAAATACCCACGTTTATGACTTTCATAGGTGCAAGCTCCAAAGAACTGAATGACCATCTCAACTTCAGAGGTCAAAAACAAAACCGAAACTTGGCCCTGGAGAAGGAGCTTGCGGCCTTCCAGGACTGGTGGGCCCTGCAACAACCTGGAGTAATTGTGGACACCAGGAATAATATAAAGATAGAAAGAAGTAATTGCATTTATATAAGCTTCTTTCACGACCACAGGACATCCCCAAAGTGCTTTACAAACAATGAAGTACTTTTTTGAAATGTAGTCACTGTTGTCATTCAGGAAACATGGCAGTCAATTTAAACACAGCAAGGTCCCACAAACAGCAACGTGATAATGACCAGATAATGTTTTTTATTGATGTTGGTTGAGGGATAAGTATTGGCCAGGACACCGGGGAGAACTCCCCTGCTCTTCTTAGAAATAATGCCATGGGATCTTTTGCATCCACCTGAGAGAGCAGACAGAGCCTTGGTTTAATGTCTCATCTGAAAGACGGCACCTCCAACAGTGCAGCACTCCCTCAGTAGAGTCTCCGGGAGCATCGGCCATTTGGCCCCTCGAGCCTGCTCCACCATTCAATAAGATCATGGCTGATCTGATCTTGGCCTCAACTCCACTTCCCTGCCCGCTCCCCATAACCCTTGATGCCCTTATTGCTCAAAAATCTGTCTATCTCCACCTTAAATATATTCAATGACCCAGCCTCCACGGCTCTCTGGGGAAAAGAATTCCAAAGATTCATGACCCTCTGAGAGAAGGAATTCCTGCTAATTTCTGATTTAAAACGGTGCCCCCTTATTCTGAAATTATGCCCCCTAGTTCTAGATTCCCCACGAGGGGAAACATCCTCTCTGCATCTACCCTGTCAAGCCCCTCCAGAATCTTATGGGGGAAAAATTCAGCTGGTTTGCGCCTCCCGTTAGCACCTTAAGAGGGCGCTAATGGGGCGCAAAGCAACTAGCGCCCGTGCACGGCGATGTTTGCGCCGCTCACAAAATTAACTAGACATTTTGTGGCGGCGCTAAACACTACCGCCACGATCTCCTGCGCCGGCAGATCCTGATATCAGTCGAGTGTGCAACGCCCCGGTAGCGCCCTGGACTGGATATTGAGTGGTGTCCCCTGCCTTTCCGCTTGCCGCTAACAACGACAGGTTGAGGGGCACGTTTTGCAGTTGGGAAGGGACTGGGGGAGCGCTATTTAAAGGCAACCGCTTCCTGCCTTTTTTTGTTGGTGACATTTTTGCACCATGCATTCTGAGAGAGAGAGAGACTTCTGGAGAGATTCAACGCTGTGTGAAGGAGTTTTGGGTACTGAGCAGCACTTTGCAGGTTCATTTTGATTTGCCCTTCCTTGTATCGATTTAGAAGAGACTATGGGGGCTGCACTCTGAGCTCCTTCCCTGGGTCTCTCCATTGTTCTTTCCAGCAGAATTGATGTACAGGTCTCTCCAGGCCGAGATTCAAGGCCGCAATGAGCAGGGTGTGGATGGAGAGCAAGATCGACCCTCCCCTTTAAGAACTGGCCGGCGCCAGTGTGTCTGTGTTCCATTGCTGACTAACATCACATGAGCTTCGCCAGCGCTCTGAGGTAGCGCCTCACTCCTCGGCCTTTGCACCTTAAGAGAGGTGTGTAGCGCCTGATTTAGCTCTCCAATCACCTCCGGGGGCGATAAAAGCCAAGTTTGCAATCGGAGGCAATAATTAGCGCCAGGCGCTAAACTTTGCACACGACCGATAATCGCGCCCCAAACGGGGCGATACTGAATTTTTCCCCCTATATGTTTCAATAAGATCCCCTCTCATTCTTCTAAACTCCAGTGAGTATAGGCCCAATCTGCTCAACCTTTCTTCATAAGACAACCCCTTCATCTCTGGAATCAACCTCGTGAACCTTCTCTGAACTGCCTCCAATGCAAGTACCTGTATATCCTTCCTTAAATAAGGAGACCAAAACTGTACGCAGTACTCCAGCTGTGGTCTCACCAACGCCCTGTGCAGTTGTAACAGGACTTCCCTACTTTTATACTGCAGCCCCATTGCAATAAAGACCAACATTCCATTTGCCAGGATTATAATTTATTATCCCTTTGTTTTTGTTCAAAGTTATTAAAGAAAAAGAATAAAAGAGCTGAAACAATTGGTTCTGTCTTCCGCTTACCTTTAAACACGCCGAAATGGAAGCCTTTGCTGTACCGGTAACTGAGTGTGTCGCACTTTCGGTTCAATCGTTTGACTGCAATGTTGCAAGTGGCGGCCCTGTGAAAATCAGTGGCGTTAGCAATAGAGCTCTCGCTTTAGCTGACCAAGTTACTGCTCAATGGTCCCTGGTTTCTTTATACTCACAATGACTGGAGATCTGGCAGCGAGGTCCCTGCTAGAGATTTCATGTAGGAATAAGCGAAGCTGCTCAAGTGTGAATTGGTCTCTCTGGCCAGTGAGTCAGCCACTGTTACTACTAAAGCCAAGGATGGTTTTGTTTCCAGCAAGACGATGAAAGCTCTCATTCGCACTTCGGCATGGTTCTTTTTGTTCATTAATAGCTGTACGGTGATGACTTGCACCTGTACAAGAGATCGCAGCTAAGTTAGGTCTGATGTACATATTTGTAATCTTAATCGTAGGGATGGAAAGAAAAGGAAAGACTTGAATTTATATAGCGCCTTTCATGACTGCAGGATGCCCCAAAGTGCTTTACAGCCAATTTAGCACTTTTTGAAGTGTAGTCACTGCTGTAATATAGCAAATTTGGCAGCCAATCTGCACACAGCAAGCTCCCACAAACAGCAATGGCCCAGAAATTCGGGTCGGGGGCTTCCCGTGGGTGCAAGCCCCCGACCTGCTCTTACCTAGCGCGCCGGCTGTTGTGCTGTGGGCCCCCGTGGAATTCTGATCCTGGGCCTGCTCCAACTGCCGGCGCGCAGTGCTTGCGTATCCCAGGGGCGCAGTTAGTTCAATGTGTCCCCTGGGATCATGTGGGCCATGGAGAGCCAATGGTAGCAGGGAATGCTTCATTCATAAGTTTGACAGGAAGACCTGTCAAACCTATAAATACTATAAGCCCCAAAACATCACTAAAACTTCAAATAATTTTTTTTTTAAATCACATTTTTAAAATAACTATAAATTACATGAAATAACTATTTTAAACAATAATTTAAAATTTTGAAAAAATTTATTACATTTTCTAACGGGGCTAAAAATAAACGTACCTTTCGTTAAAGTATTTAAAAATAATAAACCTGTGGAAAAAATGTTTTAATTTTAATTAATTCACCACTTACCTTGTTAAAAGCAGGCCTTACACCTGCTTTTTAAAAGTGTAATGGCTGGAGGCTTACCCTCCCGGAGAAACCTGCAAAAAAAACGTATGTTCGATGCGCACGCGCTGCCTCTCCGTCGCATGCGTTTGACCTGTCAACGCCTTCTTTCAGGGGAACGGAAGTGCCAGTTTCCCACGCATGTGCAGTGCATGCAGGAAACCGGCACTTTCGTTGGACCTACGCGTGAGTACCCCGTGCGTACTCAAGCGTTGGGACCCGAATTTCTGGGCCATTATGATAATGACCAGATAATCTGTTTTTTATTGATGTTGGTTGAGGGGTAAATATTGGCCAGGACACTGGGGAGAACTCCCCTGCTCTTCTTAGGAATAGTGGCCGTGGGATGTTTTACATCCACCTAAGAGGGCAGACAGTGCCTCGGTTTAACGTCTCATCCGAAAGACATAACCTCCGACAGTGCAGCACTCGCTCAGTACAGAGAAAGGCCACAAGGATAAGCCTTCGTGACAGAGGACATGATTTATTGAAGGAAGGTTAGCAAAACATGGGCCTTGCACTCTTCGGAGCAGAGATTAGCCTGGGCCCATTTCTCAGGCCCAGACCTGGCACCACGTGCTCCCGAAGCAGGCGGCCCAAGGGTTGATAGAAATTGGACCTGGGGCCGAATCTGCATACTTGGGACCAGCTGCCGGTGCCCGATTTCAGGCAGCCTGCATTCCGGTCGAGGCCCTTAGGTAAGTAATGGAGGTTGGCGGGGGTGGGGCGGGGGAGGTGGTGGGGGCTTTGGTTGGAGCGGGCTATCTGGGTGAGGTGAGGGGAGGGGGTGTGGTTCGGGTTCCACAGGAAGGTGTTTTTTAAAAAAATTACAAAGGCTTACGTTTAGTTGACTGCCGCTGAATAATCCTAAGCGGGGTAGGCCCGATGCCAGCCTAGTGCGTGAGGTGTCCAATTTGTCAAAAGGGTCCTTTAGCAGGCAGTAGGCTCTTAATTTACATAGGCCAAATGCCTGTTTTAGACGTTACTTAGAGTTACATACAGGAAACTTTCGATTAACCGGCACCTAAATAACCGGAAATCTCGGTTAACCGGCAAAATTCAGGAGTAGGTTCAGGTAACTTTTATTACTTGCTTTCCTCCATGTGTTGCTGTGCAAGGGTGTGGCTGCAGCTGTTGCTAAGCTACAGAGACGCTTGCAACTTGTGGCCATTGTTCTGAACCTGTTGCTAAGCAACAGGGTTTGTTGCTTTATACGGAGCTCTCAGCTCCGTATCTTTTACTATAGCTTTCGGTTATCCGGAATTTTTGATGAACCGGCACTACGTCCGTCCCGTCCATGCCGGATAAAAAAAAGTTTCCTGTAGCATTTACAGCACAGCCACAGGCCATTCGGCCCAACTTGTCTGTGCCGGTGCTTATGCTTCATACGCGCCTCCACCCACCCCTTATTCATCTAACCTTATCAGCATGGCCCTCTATTCCTTAGCCAAATACTGCAGGATGCTGGAAACCTGAAATAACAACAGAAAACGCTGGAAAAACTCAGCAGGCCAGGGCAGCATCCGTGGAGAGAGAAACAGAGTTAACGTTTCAGGTCGATGACCTTTTGTCAGAACTGGAAAAAAGCAGGAAAAGGAACAGATTTTAAAGCAAATTTAGGGGCTGGGAAATGGGGGAGGGGATGAAAGAACAAAAGGGAAGGTCTGTGATAGGATAGAAGGCAGGAGATGAAAAGAGGCATTAAGAGATATTCAAGGCAAGAGGAGATGGTAACGGGACAGGTTAAGAAACAAAGGATGGCTCGAGATGGAATGTGAATTGCGCTGGCGTAATGAAGGACAGCTGTCATGTGGGAGGGAAAAAAACCCTCTATTGCTTTCCTCCTCATTTCCTCTTGCATTCTCACGGTGCTAAAATTAAGACTGATTGCGAAGACTCATAACTGAGTGGGGGCGGTTTTCTCAAGAGGACGCCGACGATGGGGGATCCACACCTGCTGCCCACAGTCATTCCTCCGCCCTGCCGCCCACAGGACTCGCTAACCCAAGCTGGGTATTGCCTGATCATTACCGCAGAAGGCAAAATACTGCCGGAGCTGGAAATCTGAAATATAAACAGAAAATGCTAGGAAACCCGCAGCAGGTCAGGCAGCATCTGCGGGGAGAGAGAAACAGAGTCAACGTTTCGTCAGAACTGTGACGCGTTACAGAGGTACAAGTTTTCAAGCAAGGACTGAGGCAAGGAATATTCTGTTGATCCTCGGGTCTCCTGCTTCGGGAGAGCGTGCTGCCGCCGCGGCATTCCTCTCTCCACAGACGCTGCCTGACCTGCTGAGTGTTTCCATCATTTCCCGTTTATATACCTGACTAGTACTTCCCGACTTGCCCTGTGTTGTCTTTCAGTCTATTCAACTTTTTGCGATCCCGTTCAAAAAAAGGCCTCGGAGCGAATTTCGCCATTTCGTCTCACCTTGTGCGGCTCCTTCTTGGCGATGTTACGCAACGCCATCACGGCCTCCGCTTGGATCCTGGTCGGGGCGCCGCTGCCGGCATTCCCAAATCCCGGCAGGAGTTTCTGGATGCGTTTCAGGCTCGCTGGCTGCCCGGCATTGCCAATCGCTTTGAGGCCGAGGATCGTTTCTTCGTCTTGGCCTGTGCTGCCAGCTTCTACGACGAGCTCGTGGAGCGGCTGCAAAGAAACAAAACGTCAACGTGGAGCCTGGAAATTGGCGCTTAAGATGCTTAGGACAGGTTGCATAGACTAGGCTTTTATTCCCTCATGTATAGAAGATTAAGGGATGATCTAATTGAGGTGTGTAATATGATTAATGGAGTTGATAGGGTTGATCGAGAGAAACTATTTCCTCTGGTGGGGGGAGTCTAGAACAAGGGAGGCACAACCTTAAAATTAGAGCTAGGCCGTTCAGGGGTGATGTCAGGAAGCACTTCTTCACACAAAGGGTGGTGGAAATCTGGAACTCTCTCCCCTAAAAAGCTGTTGAGGCTGGGGGTCAATTGGAAATTTCAAAACTGAGATTGATAGATTTTTGTTAGGTTAAGGGTATTAAGGGATATGGAACCAAGGCGGGTAGATGGAGTTAAGATACAGATCAGCCATGATCTCATTGAGTGGAGGAACAGGCTCGAGGGGCTGAATAGCCTCCTCCTGTTTCTATGTTCCTATATTCCAATGTTACAGTCCCCACCTCCTAAGACGGGCACGCCTGTGCAAATGTGATTTGCCTGCTGTCATGAACCTTATCATTCATGAAGAAATGACTCATGAAATAACACTGGGTGGCCAGCTGGTGGTGCCATCAAAGGAGTATAAATACTCGGGCGTGGGCCCAGCTTGCCCAGGACGTTTTTGTAACCAGGAACTAGTGATGTAACTAGAATCTCACGGTTGTGAAACAGTTGATTAAAGCCTTGTTTTATACTCAACCAAGTGCTTAGTGAGTTTTCTTACGTCACCTGCTATACGTAATAGCCGGTATAATAGGGTAGCGCGATTACAGTACCCTACCATATAACAAGAATGTCGCAGATCACTATTGAATAAACTAAACTAGACTGCATGCAATGCAACCAGCTTCATTTAAACTGCAGCCAGTGCTCAGTACACACCGCAATCCCACACCATTTAGAAGGGCCTTAGTATACAAAAGGTAACGAATATTAACAAGGTGTCATTTACTTATATTTGTTCTTTGCCTTCAGTGCATCTTAACGAGCTGCGAACTGGTGCGTAAGTGCAGCTGTTTCTGCCGAAATAAATGCAGTGCTTAAGACGCTATAACCGGCAGCATTGAAATTGACATGATTGCAAATGGGTAACGGTTGTCACTTTCTGGCCGATATAAGTGACTGCCCGTTTTAAACATGGTGGAGATTGTATTTATATCTAAAAGAGATCAGGGGGTGGATTTCTGCCCGCCTGTTATAGAACCCGCCCGATTTCTCTCCTATTGATCCGCTCCCTCGGGTCACTGCCCTGGCGAAAATCTAGGGCCAGGTTTCTGATACTCACGTACCCGGAGAGCTTCATCAGGGCAAACCCGGACAGTCATGCAATACCTTTGGACCAACGATCCGTAAGCAAGTAATGCGATTCTGCGGAGCAAAGGGTTACTCTGCATGTAAGGGCTGGACAAAAACACCTTGGGAAAAGCAGAAATATTTTGCTGTCAGTTTATGAGGAACCAAAACAAGAATGATTACTGAAGCAAACTCGAACCCAGGGGGGGTGGTTTTCACATGGAGCGGAACCTGGGCAGGCGGGGAGCGGGGCATGCGCGGAGGAGTCAGCGGGGTGAACAAACCATTTGGGTTCAGGGTCCACATTGATAACAAAGTCAGTGAGCTGCCTATTTGGGGGCATGTTTCGCAGTCCTTACAAGGGCACCAGAAGTGGAGCTGGGACTCCCTACCATGCAAACTCCTGCGTCCTCAGCTTCATAGGGACTTGGTGTAATTTTGGAGCCATGCTGGCCTTGTGAAGAGCAGAATTGGGCCCCGTCTGAAGTGGGGGGGGGGGGGAGAGTGAGGGGGTGGGACGGAAGAGTGAAGGTGATTTCCTTTTATTATTTACTTTAACCGTGGTCCGCTTATATAAGGGGCTGCTGGGGGCATTGATAAGTGGGAGGGGGAGGGGGAACTAGCCACACCCCAGAAGGTGCGAGCTATGCTGGCCCCAGTGTAAAATAGATGCTCTCCCCTGGTGCCATATACTCCAGCCAGAAGGTAGGTACAATCCTGTCTTATCCCAGAGCGTCTTAGTTCAAGATCGTTTTGCTAAAAGACTCAATGCTCTTCAAAATTAAAAACATAATCGCTATAAAATTGACACTAGTTTCCTCTCTCACTGCAGCATTTCAGAAAATAAGCTAAGAGTAATGTTGAAATGAGAAATTCTTTAAAAAGAAAAAAAAAGGAAGACTTGCATTTATACAGCACCTTTCACAACCTCGGGATGCCTCAAAGTGATTTAAAGCCAATGAAGTGTAGTCACTGTTGTGATAGAAGCATAGAAACATAGAAGATAGGAGCAGGAGTAGGCCTTTCGGCCCCTCGAGCCTGCTCCGCCATTCAATGAGATCATGGCTGATCATCCAAACTCAGTACCCTGTCCCTGCCTTCTCCCCATATCCCTTGATCCCTTTAGCCTTAAGAAATATATCTAACTCCTTCTTGAATATATTTAATGAATTGGCTTCTACTGCCTTCTTTGGTAGAGAATTCCACAGGTTCACCACTCTCTGGGTGAAGAAATTCCTCCTCATCTCTGTCCTAAATGGCTTACCCCTTATCCTTAGACTGTGACCCCTGGTTCTGGACTCCCCGGCCATCGGGAACATCCTTCCTGCATCTAGTCTGTCTAGCCCTGTTAGAATTTTATAAGTTTCAATGAGATCCCCTCTCATTCTTCTAAAATCCAGCGAGTACAAGCCCAATCGACCCAATCTCTCCTCATAAGTCATTCTTGCCATCCCAGGTATCAGTCTGTTGAATCTTCGCTGCACTCCCTCCATGGCAAGAACATCCTTCCTCAGATAAGGCGACCAAAACTGCACACAATACTCAAGGTGTGGTCTCATCAAGGCCCTGTACAACTGCAGCAAGACTTCCTTGTTCCTGTACTCGAACCCTCGCGCTACGAAGGCCAACATACCATTTGCCTTCTTAACTGCCTGCTGCACCTGCATGCTTACCTTCAGCGACTGGTGCACAAGGACACCCAGGTCTCGTTGCACTTCCCCTTCTCCCAATCTATTGCCATTCAGATAATAATCTGCCTTTCTGTTTTTGCCACCAAAGTGGATAACCTCGCATTTATGCACGTTATATTGCATCTGCCATGCTTCTGCCCAATCACCCAACCTGTCCTCATACGTCATTCCTGCCATCCCAGGTATCAGCCCGGCGAACCTTCGCTGCACTCCTTCCATAGCAAGAACATCCTTCCTCAGATAATTTAGGGGTTGTCACATTATCCACCAATTTTGGTGAACCACAAGTTGGGATCCCTTCCAATACAGTGGAGATTCAATAATCCAACCTATCTGTAAGATTATAAGTTGTTTGTTGAAATTTATTTTTTGTTAGTTGTAATCTAAATTGCATTTACAAAATAAATTCCAGGCAGTGTCACCCGTGACTCAGTGGGTAGCACTCTTGCCTCTGAGTCAGACTGATACCTGGGAGTTTCTCGGCATCCTCCTCACAGCACACACGCCCACCCAGCTTTGTGTCATCTGCAAACTTGGAGATATTACATCTAGTTCCCTCGTCCAGATCATTAATATATATTGTGAATAGCTGGGTTCCTAGCACCGATCCCTGTGGTACCCCACTAGTCACTGCCTGCCACTCGGAAAAAGAGCCGTTTATTCCAACTCTTTGCTTCCTGTCTGCCAACCAGTTCTCTATTCAAGTCAGTACCTTGTAGAAAACGCGGTCGCCAATTTACACACAGCAAGCTCCCACAAACAGCAATGTCATAATGGGCAGATAATTGTTCTTAGTGATGTTGGTTGAGGAATAAATATTGGCCAGAACACCAGCGAGAACTCCCTGTTCTTATTTGAATGGTGCCAGGGATCTTTTACATCAACCTGAGAGGACAGATGGGGCCTTGCTTTAATATCTCATCCAAAAGACAGTGCAGCATTCCCTCAGTACTGCACTGGAGTGTCAACCTGCATTTTGTGTTCAAGTCTCTGGAGTGGGGCTTGAACCCATGAATTTCTGACTCAGAGGCAAGAGTGCTACCCACTGAGTCGTGGGTGACACTGTCTGGAATTTATTTTGTGAATGCAATTTAGATTACAACTACCAAAAAAGAAATTTCAACAAACAACTTATAATCTTATAGATAGGTTGGATTATTGAATGTCCACTGTATTGGATGGGATCCCAACTTGTGGTTCACCAAAATTGGTGGATAATCTGACAACCCCTAAATTATCTGAGGAAGGATGTTCTTGCCATGGAAGGAGTGCAGCGAAGGTTCACCAGGCTGATACCTGGGATGGCAGGAATGACGTATGAGGAGAGATTGTGTCGATTGGGCTTGTACTCGCTGGAGTTTAGAAGAATGAGAGGGGATTTCATTGAAACTTATAAAATTCTAACAGGACTAGACAGACTAGATGCAGGAAGGATGTTCCCGATGGTCAGGGAGTCCAGAACCAGGGGTCACAGTCTAAGGATAAGGGGTAAGCCATTTAGGACAGAGATGAGGAGGAATTTCTTCACCCAGAGAGTGGTGAACCTGTGGAATTCTCTACCACAGAAGGCAGTAGAAGCCAATTCATTAAATATATTCAAGAAGGAGTTGGATATATTTCTTAAGGCTAAAGGGATCAAGGGATATGGGGAGAAAGTAGGGACAGGGTATTGAGTTTGGATGATCAGCCATGATCGCATTGAATGGCGGAGCAGGCTCGAGGGGGCGAATGGCCTACTCCTGCTCCTATCGTCTATGTTTCTATGTTTCTATTACTGTTCACTGCTGATTGCTCTACACCTTCGTACCCTCTCTCCAGCAGCAATGATCTGCATTACTTCTTCCATCAGTTTGTACTAGCTAACAGCTGCCCTCACGCGCCCACCAATGAACGATGTTTAAACAGGTTAACCCCTTGATCAGTTTGGCTCAGTTAATAGCACACTCATCTCTAAATCAAAAGATTCAGAGGTTCAAGCTGCATGAAACTTGAGCACAAAATCTAGGCTGACACTCCAGTGCAGTGCTGAGGGAGTGCTGCACTGTCGGAGGTGCCATCTTTCAGATGAGACGTTAAACCGTGGCCCCGTCTGCTCTCTCAGGGGGACGTAAAAGATCCCATGGCACTATATCAGAGAAGAGCAGGGGTGGTCGTGGAAGGTGCTATATAAATGCAAGTCTTTCTTTTTTGAAGAAGATCAGGCAATTCTCTCAGTGTCCTGGTCAACATTTCTCCAGTAATCACCACCACCAGAATCAAATGATTGGGTCATTCATCTCATTTACAACAACTTGCATTTATGTAGTGTTTTTAACGCAGTAAAATGTCCCAAGGTGCTTCACAGGAGCATAAGTCAGGCAAACAAAATTGACACCGATCTAAAGAAGGAGACATTAGGACAGGTGACCAAACGCTTGGTCAAAGAGGTGGGTTTTAAGCAGTTTTTTAAAGGAGGAGAGAGAGGTAGAGAGCCGGAGAGGTTTGGGTAAGGAATTCCAAAGCTTAGAGCCTAGACAGCTGAAGGCACGGCTGCTTGTGGGGTGTTGCTGTGCATGAATTGGCTTACGTAACAACAGTGAAACTGATCGGTTGGTTGTGAAGCGCACTAGGATGTGATGAGGTGCTATACAAATAGCGGACAGGGAATTTTGTACAAACGTGTTAACCATTGTGGATAGTGAACCCACACACACACACACATCCCTTTAATCCCTTATTCTAATAAGCACATCACTATATGAACAGAGAAGTGAAGACATACCGTAGCATTATCTACACCATGGCAGTCGGCTTTGATGGAATGTAATATAGAAACCAGAGCTTGGGCTGCTTCAAACTGCGTGAGGTCTCCCTGCTCAATTCTCGTTTGGATGAACTGAATTGCTTCATGTGTCGCTGTAGTGGGTAGGGTATCCAAAAACCAACGCCTAGTTTCAGAGCAAAATAGATTAGTCACTGAGAACGTAGGAACAGGAGGAGGCCATTCAGCCCCTCGAGCTTGTTCAATGAGGTCACGGCTGATCTGTATCTTAACTCCATTTACCCGCCTTGGTTCCATATCCCTTAATACCCTTAACCTAATAAAAATCTATCAATCTCAGTTTTCAAATTTTTAATTGACCCCCAGCCTGAACAGCTTTTCGGGGGAGAGAGTTCCAGATTTCCACTACCCTTTGTGTGAAGAAGTGCTTCCTGACATCCCTGAATGACCCTAGCTCTAATTTTAAATTTATGCCCCGTGCTCTGGACTCCCCCCACCAGAGGAAATAGTTTCTTTCTATCTATCCTATTAAATTCTTTAATCATCTTAAACACCTCAATTAGATCACCCCTGAACCTTCTATACTTGAGGGAATACAAACCTAGTCTATGCATCCTGGCCTCATAATTTAACCCTTTTAGCCCCGGTATCATTCTCATTCTGGTGAATCTGTGTTGCATCCTCTCTAAGAACATTGGGCCAGAACTTCGAGTCCCCACGGGTGAGTACGCGCTGGGTACTCACGCGTAGGCCCAACGAAAGTGCCGGTTTTGTGCATGCACTGCGCATGTGCGGGAAACCAGAACTTCCGTTCCCTTAAAGGAAGCTGTTCACAGGTGGAACGCGTGCGCCGGAGAGGCAGCGCGTACGCCTGGAACTTCCGTTTTTTTCCCAGGTTTTTCCGAGAGGGTAAGTCTCCAGCAGCTACGCTTATAAAAAGCAGTCACAAGGCCTGCTTTTAACAAGGTAAGTGGTGAATTAAGTAAAATTAAAACATTTTTTCCACAGGTTTATTATTTTTAAATACTTTAAAGAAAGGTAAGTTTATTTTTAGCCCTGTTAGAAACTGTAATTAATTTTTTGAAAAATTTAAAATATTGTTTAAAATAGTTATTTTATGTAATTTATAGTTATTTTAAAATGTGATTTTAAAAAAAAATTATTTGAAGTTTTAGTGATGTTTTGGGGCTGATTTGTATTTATAGTTTTGACAGCACTTCCTGTCAAATTTATGAATGGGCATTCCCTGCTCCGATTGGCTCCCCATGGCCCACGTGATCCCAGGGGACGCTTCGAACTAACTGCGCCCCTGGGATACACAAGCACTGCACGCCGGCAGTTGGAGGAGGCCCAGGATCGGAATCCCACACGGGCCCACAGCACAACGGCGGCACGCTCGGTAAGTGCAGGTCGGGGGCTTGCACCCGCGGGAAGCCCCCGACCTGAATTTCTGGGCCAATAGATCCTTCCTGAGGTGCGGTGCCCAAAGAATAGTTCCTTTGGTTGGGGAGCCAGTGACGAAAAGTCATCAATTTAAAATTGTCACTATGAGAGTGGGGAGATAGATTAGGAGAAATGTATTTAGAGCGCTGTTGGAGTATGGAATGCTTTGCCTCGGAGTAATTGAGGCAGAGATCATTGCCTCTTTTAAAGAAAATGTAAATAAATATTTGAAGTAGAGGAAGCTACAAAGCTATGAGAAGAAAGCAGGATAGTGACATTTGTTCTGGCTTGCTCTAACAAAGAACTGTCTCAAGTACAATGGGATGAATGGCCTCCTAATGTGCTGTAAACTCATTGTAGGTTTTGGATGGTTATAAGCCCAAGGATGGACATTGCGGAGTCAGTGGGCGGGCACCTTATTTACATAGGGCCATTGGACACCCACGTGGCTATGGGTTAATCCCAGTGCCTCCCTTTACCCCATGTGGCTGTAAAATCTGGCAACTTCCCGTGTAAGGGGCCTGATCTCAAAATTCCATACCTCTTCTTCAGGGATCTGGTCTCCTTCCCCACACATGGACACAGCCCACCACCGCAAACCCGCACCCACCCCCCACCCGTTCTCCATGGGCCGAGATTTGTTCCCATCTGGAGGCAAATACACTTCACCTCACTCAGTCTATTGGCTTCAAGTCACGACTGAGCCAGGAAGCAGGAATTCTCAGGATAGGGAGTCCCCACCCCCACCACCTTACTGGGTTGATCGCACAACTCCAGCATCATGAGCAAACAGCTGCATTTATGTAGAAGTCAAGCCAAGCGTTGACTTTTGGCGCTTAAGCAGCCTCCACCACCCCCTCCGCCCCCTCCACCCTCCACTCCTCCACCCTCTGCCCACTCCACCCTCCACTCCTCCACCCTCCGCCCACTCCACCCTCCGCTCCTCCACCCTCCGCCCACTCCACCCTCCGCCCACTCCACCCTCCGCCCACTCCACCCTCCGCTCCTCCACCCTCCACCCCCACCACCCACTGCCCCCTCCCCCTCCGCCCCTCTGCCCTCCGCTTCATCCACCCTCCGCCCCTCCACCCTCCGCCCCTCAGCCCCCTCCCCCTCTGCCCCCCCACCCTCCGCTCCTCCACCCTCCGCCCCTCCACCACTCCACCCTCCGCCCCCTCTCCCCTTCACCCCTCCGCCCCTCCACCCTCCACCCCCTCCACCCTCCGCTCCTCCACCCTCCACCCACTCCACCCTCCGCCCCTCCACCCTCCGCCCACTCCACCCTCTGCCCCTCCACCCCTCCACCCTCTGCCCCCTCCCCCCTCTGCCCCTCCCCCCTCCGCCCCTCCGCCCCTCCACCCTCCGCTCCTCCACCCTCCGCCCACTCCACCCTCCGCTCCTCCACCCTCCACCCCACCACCCACTGCCCCCTCCCCCTCCGCCACTCTGCCCTCCGCTTCATCCACCCTCCCGCCCCCTCCACCCTCCGCCCCTCAGCCCCCTCCCCCTCCGCCCCTCCACCCTCCGCTCCTCCACTCTCCGCCCACTCCACCCTCCGCCCCTCCACCCTCCGCCCACTCCACCTGCCGCCCCTCCACCCCTCCACCCTCCGCCCCTCCCCCTCTTCCCCTCCACCCTCAGCCCCTCCCCCCTCCGCCCCTCCACCCTCCGCCCCGCCACCCTCCACCCTCCGCCCCCTCCGCCCCTCCACCCCTCCACCCTCCGCCCCTCCACCTTCCGCCCTTCTACCCTCTGCCCCCTCCCCCTCCGCCCCCTCCACCCTCTGCCCCTCCCCCCTCCGCCCCTCCACCCTCAGCCCCTCCCCCCTCCGCTTCATCCACCCTCCGCCCCTCCACCCTCCGCCCCTCAGCCCCCTCCCCCTCTGCCCCCCCACCCTCCGCTCCTCCACCCTCTGCCCCTCCACCACTCCACCCTCCGCCCCCTCTCCCCTTCACCCCTCCGCCCCTCCACCCTCCACCCCCTCCACCCTCCGCTCCTCCACCCTCCACCCACTCCACCCTCCGCCCCTCCACCCTCCGCCCACTCCACCCTCTGCCCCTCCACCCCTCCACCCACTGCCCCCTCCCCCCTCTGCCCCTCCCCCCTCCGCCCCTCCGCCCCTCCACCCTCCGCTCCTCCACCCTCCGCCCACTCCACCCTCCGCTCCTCCACCCTCCACCCCACCACCCACTGCCCCCTCCCCCTCCGCCACTCTGCCCTCCGCTTCATCCACCCTCCCGCCCCCTCCACCCTCCGCCCCTCAGCCCCCTCCCCCTCCGCCCCTCCACCCTCCGCTCCTCCACTCTCCGCCCACTCCACCCTCCGCCCCTCCACCCTCCGCCCACTCCACCTGCCGCCCCTCCACCCCTCCACCCTCCGCCCCTCCCCCTCTTCCCCTCCACCCTCAGCCCCTCCCCCCTCCGCCCCTCCACCCTCCGCCCCGCCACCCTCCACCCTCCGCCCCCTCCGCCCCTCCACCCCTCCACCCTCCGCCCCTCCACCTTCCGCCCTTCTACCCTCTGCCCCCTCCCCCTCCGCCCCCTCCACCCTCTGCCCCTCCCCCCTCCGCCCCTCCACCCTCAGCCCCTCCCCCCTCCGCCCCTCCACCCTCCGCTCCTCCACCCTCCGCCCACTCCACCCTCCGCTCCTCCACCCTCCACCCCACCACCCACTGCCCCCTCCCCCTCCGCCACTCTGCCCTCCGCTTCATCCACCCTCCCGCCCCCTCCACCCTCCGCCCCTCAGCCCCCTCCCCCTCCGCCCCTCCACCCTCCGCTCCTCCACTCTCCGCCCACTCCACCCTCCGCCCCTCCACCCTCCGCCCACTCCACCTGCCGCCCCTCCACCCCTCCACCCTCCGCCCCTCCCCCTCTTCCCCTCCACCCTCAGCCCCTCCCCCCTCCGCCCCTCCACCCTCCGCCCCGCCACCCTCCACCCTCCGCCCCCTCCGCCCCTCCACCCCTCCACCCTCCGCCCCTCCACCTTCCGCCCTTCTACCCTCTGCCCCCTCCCCCTCCGCCCCCTCCACCCTCTGCCCCTCCCCCCTCCGCCCCTCCACCCTCAGCCCCTCCCCCCTCCGCCCCCTCCACCCTCCGCTCCTCCACCCTCCACCCCTGCACCCCACCACCCTCCGCCCCCTCCCCACTCCGACCCCCCACCCCTCCGCCCCTCCGCCCTCCACCCTCCGCCCCCTCCCCCTCCGCCCTCTGCCCCTCCACCCTCCGCCCCCCCGCCCCCTCCGCCCCTCCCCCCTCCGCCCCTCCACTCTCCACCCCTCCCCCCTCCGCCCCCTCCCCCCTCTGCCCCTCCACCCTCCCCCCTCCGCCCCTCCACCCCCTCCCCCTCTGCCCTCTCCACCCTCTGCCCTCTCCCCCTCTGCCCTCGCCACCCTCTGCCCCTCCCCCTCTGCCCTCTCCACCCTCCGCCTCCTCCCCCTCTGCCCTCTCCACTCTCCGCCCCCTCCCCCTCTGCCCCTCCACTCTCCGCCCCCTCCCCCTCTGCCCCTCCACCCTCCGCCCCCTCCCCCTCCACCCCTCCCCCCTCCGCCCCCTCCACCCACAGCCCCCTCCGCCCCCTCCACCCTCCGTCCCCTCCCACCTCTGCCCCCTCCACCCTCCTTATTCACCTGTGATTTTGTTTGGGAGCATTCTTTTTCCAAATGCTTTGAAGGTTTTCCAAATTTGTCGAACGCAGGAGCTGAATGAACTGCAGGAACTTGTACGGAGAGTCAGGATGAGCTTTCTCTTGGTTGATTTGAACCAAATTTTCCAGTGCTTCGGCAACCTGTTAAACAAACCAAGGGAGCATGAGTTTCCAAGCCGTTGATTTGCAAGTGGGACCTCCATTATCCACTGGGGAAGAATGGGAATTGGCGGATGACCGAGAGTCCCCACGGTTTGCTCTTCCACTCAAGGTGCAGCAATAGCCACTGGGCAAATCACAAGATAAGTGACAACAGAAACATTACAGCCTTGACATTCTGTGGCTATCTTGGCAGAATCCCGCTATAAAGGCCTGAAACTCTTGGATCCAGCTGCGGAACAAACCTTCTGGGATGGCTCCAGTAGGGATGGAGCTGCCACCATATGTTGGAAATTGCTCCCAGTGTGTTTAATTATTATGTCCTAACAAATCATGTTCCCGCATCAATACTCTTTTAAAAACTAACTTCAGACACAGTAATATTTGTCCCATTTTGCCTTCTTTTATAGGTATTGATTCCTTTGCAAGTAATATCACACACAGAAATGTCAAAAGCGCTAAATTTTGAAAACAACCTCCTCCATCATCCCATAGTTTGTTCCCTCAATAGCACATCCTTTATTCTGGCTATCACCATTACTTTGCATGCCAAATTCGTGTTGTGCTTTTGGGCTTTGGAGGTTACTGTGCTTTTTTGTTTATGGCCTTGGGCAGTTTTTGAGGCAGGAATCCCTGGAGCTTCACTGTTGTCTAAACTCCCAGCTCTCTTCTTACATGGCAAGATTAACCAGACCGCACTTCGCCAGAAGGCATCAGAACAGAAGCCTTGTTCCTAGAGTTGTCAAATTAGGAATACGATCTATCAAATCTCTTCTCTGAGGTTGAAGGGACCTAGGTAGCAAACAGATCATCTGTCTTGCCTCTCTGATGCAGAGTGGCCTCATCCAAAGATGAGGATGCCCCGTAGCACTAGGAAAGAGAAACAAGACTGTCAGCTTGAGCTGTGATGGCCCAGTCTTCATCAGAATTCTTATTCTTCTATTCCTTGCTAGCTCTGTATTGTGGAAGGACATCATCCAGAAGAAAACTACCTGAAGATGGTGCTTCAGACAGGAGAGCAGCCAGGGTTTGGCAGCATAATGGTTTTGTTACTAGTAATCCAGAGGCCTGGACTAATAATACAGACAATGTGATTTCATATCCCACCATGGCAGTTTAAAAACTATGGAAATAAAAACTAGTACAAGTAAAAAAAAGTGACCAGGAAGCTGTCGGATTGTCATTACAAACCCAACTGGTTCACTAATGTTCTTTAGGGAAGGAAACCTGCTATCCTTACCTGACTTGGCCCATATGTGACTGCAGTGGTTGACTCTGAACTGCCCTCTGAAGTGGCCTAGCAAGCCACTCAGTTGTATCAAAGCGCTACAAAGAATCACCATATGGAATGCCGTGGTTCAAGAAGAAGGCTCACCACCACCTTCCCAGGGCAGCTGAGGATGGGCACTGGCCCGGGCAGTGATGCCTATATGCCAAGAATGAAAAAAAAAACTGCGGAGGCAACTAGGATGGTAGAACAATCTGGGTGGACTGTTTGACTCTGCTTGTATGATGGGGTTTGAGAAGGTTGGTAGAAAATATATTATTTGCACTCAATAAATAAATCAATAACAAAGGTGAATACATTCGGGATCAGTACCAGAAGCATAAAAGAGGAGGGTAGGCCTATTTTTTTTAATGGTACTTGAGGACATTCGATAAGCAATTAATGAGGTAAGGTATTAGAGGATAGAGAAAGAGCAGATAAATGGAATTAGAGCCGACAGCTCTGATGGGGAATCTTATCTTTATGGACTGAATAGCCTCCTCCTATACAAAATGATCTATAATTTTAATCACGCTATGTTTTAGTTGCTAACCCAGGGTAGTTTTGATATTTCCGATATCTTTGAAAATGCAAAAGAGGAACACTGACCGGTCATTAATAATGAGGCCAATTTTTAGTGTCACCGCCACAAACACTAGCTGTGCACAACATTCACTATGTAATGGGCAACTGTTCCCTCTTTAATTGTCTAGGTAACTCTTTCTATACTTTTTCCACAATTATATTAATTCAACAACAACTTGCATTTATATAGAGCCTTTAATGTAGTAAAATGCCCCAAGGTGCTTCACAGATGCGTTATCAAACAAAATTTGGCCAAAAAAAGCTTGGTCAAAGAGGTAGGTTTTAATGAGGAGGGAGAGGTAGAGAGGTGGAGACGTTTAGGGAAGGAATTCCAGAGCTTAAGGCCTAGGCAGCTGAAGGCACAGCTGGCAATGGTGGGGCAAAGGTAAATCGGGGATGCGCAAGAGGCCAGAATTGGAGGAGCGCAGAGATCTTGGAGGCTTGCAGGCAATGTTCCCCCTAAGGTGCGCGGCCGCGCATCAGTCGGATGGTCCTGCGCAGGCCGCGCACCAGCTGCTGCGGCTGGAAGATACCGCGCAGTAAATTTAAAGGGATCCGCGCAATTAGACCGCAAATCAGAGGGAGCATTGCTTGTAGGGCTGGTGCAGGTTACAGAGATAGGGAGGGTCTGGGTCGTGGAGGGATTTGAAAGCAAGGATGAGAATTTTAAAATTGAGGCGTTGCC
The DNA here is from genome assembly GCF_052327205.1 of Somniosus microcephalus. Lineage (NCBI taxonomy): Eukaryota > Metazoa > Chordata > Chondrichthyes > Squaliformes > Somniosidae > Somniosus > Somniosus microcephalus. The sequence goes on from NC_140989.1 coordinate 357,712,947, forward strand.
AGCCTGGGAGCCAGTGTCGGTCACCGAGCACATGGGGTGATGGGTGAACGGGACTTGGTGCGAGTTAGGACACGGGCAGCAGAGATTTGGATAAAAGTAGAATTTTCAATAGAATATTTCATACAGAACTACAGCAAACTACACACGTGTGGGGTGAACGCGTGTTTGGATGCTAATGTCGCACAGTGCGATTTCCGCTCACCTGTGATAAAAGTACAAATTTATGCAAGTGTCATAGTCAGATGTACCTTAGTATCATTGTGTGAGGTCTTGACTAACTGCATTGGCATCTGCAATAGTTCATTGGAGAACTGATACCTCAGAGTTCCCCGCTTCTCCATGGGGTCAGTTGGCATGGGCGGTGACTCATTCTTGAATTCCAACAAGAAAAGGTGCTGTCTATTTCCAAAATCAAAGACAAGGTATTACGCAGAATTTAAAACATTTCGAGAAGCGTTGAGTTACTGGGTGGACAACTGTCTGCTGAGAAGAGCAAATCTCCAGCATCCGCCATGGCCAGTAAATGATGCCAATTTGCTGGATTATCCAGACAACACTGGCCCTGAAAATACGGGTAAGAGTGGACCCTGGCCTAAATGAGCCCACTGTCGAACCGCACCACTGACCTTACCAAAGTTCATGGTGTAAGGGGGAGGAGGGCCTGCACAAGCAGGCGTTAGGCAATGTGGGGACACATCTGCAGCACCCTCCCTTGCTGAAGACCCCAGGAAGAAGGTGGGGGTGTGGTGCGTGGAGAGGGGGAGGGGGCCGTTTGGTGGCTTGACCTGGGCTTCAATGGAAATTAAAATCGGGAGAGACGTATAATGGGAGGCTGATCCGAGATCACCCGTTTTACACTATCGCCCAAAGTCAACATTACCTACAATAATAGATATTTACATCCAAAATTGCAAAAGTACACAAAAATTAAGCATCAGCTCTTCCAATGGCTCAGCTGTTTAATACAGTAAGTAGGATCCTAATCATTACTTACTCTATCAAAACCCCTCATAATTTTGAACACCTCTATTAAATCTCCCCTTAACCTTCACTACTCCAAGGAGAACAAACCCAACTTCTCCAGTCTCTCCATATAACTGAAGTCCCTCATCCCTGGTACCATCCTGGTAAATCTCCTCTGCACCCTCTGCAAGGCCTGAAGGATGAGGCAACTAGACGCAAAACTTCAGCTGAAGCCTAACAAGTGATTTGTCAAGGTTTAGCTTAACTTCCTAAGTGATCTCAGTGAGAGTTGTAAGGGAAGGTGCTAAAATGGAGCTTTTCGCTCACAGATTAAAGAGAGGTGAGGAGTTCTTGCTTCTGGACATTCTTTAATAACAACCAGCCACAGAACGACGTGCAACCCAATGACAAGGAAAGAGAGCACATCATGGCGATGCTGGGTGAAGATAGGGTCAGTTATAGTTGTGAGGATAAATAGCCTAGCCAAACTCATTGTCTAGGCTCATGAAAAAAGAATAGCCACTTGGACTCGGTACCAGAGGATGCCCAATGTACCATAGCATGGAGCTAAAGCCTTCAGGAAACAAAGAGGGGAGAACATTGGCAAGAAATAAATAATCAGCATGGGAGGAACTGATTATACACATACAAGCTTCAGAACTTTACCGAGATACTTGCACATGCTACAATAGGAAATACTCTTTTACGCTTACCTTGACTCCGTAGTGGCAGCACCCTCAAGTTCATTAAACGGTGTGAACTGATGTGTTTCTTGGCTTTTGACTTCGGAAATCTCTGCCCCATTTTCTGTACTTCTCATAATGTAAGTGTAAGTGGAAACACTCCGCAGGCTCTTGCCTTTCTACATAAAAAGAGAACAGGGGAACGGTTTGATTGTGTATTAGTTGCCTTTTCTTAAGTTTCTTTCCTTCTATGTAAGCCTCTGGCTGACCGGAATAAAATTCCATCTGGTGGTAATCTGGCAGAGCAGATTGATGGCCCATGATAGAATCCAAGCCGATTTTCATTTAATTGAAGTCAATGGAATGAGAATGGGTGGGGTTCTATAACCGATCACACCTGCATGGTGAAGATGAAAATTTATCACATAGTCTCTAAAACCTCTCACCAACTGGAATGAGGAATTTCTGTGCAGTGTCAACATTACTGCTGTTCTCTCAAGGGTACATGGATTTCAGTATAGGCAAGTGTGAAGTCATCCATTTTGGACCTGAAAAGGACAGAACAGGGTGCTTTCTAAATGGTGAAAAGCTAGAAACAGTGGAGGTCCAAAGAGACTTGGGGTCCAGGTACATAGATCATTAAAATGTTATGAACAGGTACAGAGAATAATCAAAAAGGCTAATGGAATGCTGGTCTTTATATCTAGAGGACTAGAATACAAGGGGATAGAAGTTATGCTACAGCCCTAGCTAGACCACACCTGGATTACTGTGTTCAGTTCTGGGCACCACACCTTAGGAAGGATATATTGGTCTTTGAGGGAGTGCAGCGTAGGTTTACCAGCGTAGGTACCTTGACTCCAAGGGTTAAATTACAAGGGGACATTACACTAGCTAGGGTTGTATCCCCTGGAATTTAGAAGATTAAGGGGTGATTTGATCGAAATTTTCAAGATATTAAGGGGAACAAATAGGGTAGATAGAGAAGAACTATTTCTGCTGGTTGGGGAGTTTAGGACTAGGGGATATAGCCTAAAAATGAGAGCCAGGTCTTTCAGGAGTGAAGTTAAGAAACACTTCTACACACAAAGGGTGGTAAATGTTTGGAACTCTCTTCCGCAAATAGCAGTTGATGCTAGGTCAATTGTTTTTTAAATCTGAGAGTGATATATTTTTGTTAACCAAAGGTAGTAAGGGATATGGGGCAAAGGCGGGTATATGGAGTTGGGTCACAGATCAGCCATGGTCTCATTGAATGGTGGAACAGGCTCCTGTTCCGGTGTTCCTATGATACATCGTGTACCTATCGGTCCAGTTAGGAACATCAGTACTTAAGAACAGGAGTTGGCCATTTGGCTCATTAAAAGCTTGCTGTTTTGCTTGTCATGGCCCCTTGGTCTGTTTACTTCCAATGCCTTGTGCTTTTTCTCCATATCCCTCAATACTCTCCCTTCAACCCTTTGTGTGAAAACGTTTTTCTCGGATTTGCATTGAACCGGCTTCGCTCAAGTTCTAATATCCTGACCCTGGTCAGGATTCTCCTCGCATGAAGAAGAGTAATTCCCTGTTGGCCCCTTTATTATTTGAACACTTTGATCAGATCACACTTTAACTCCATCATTTCCGGGGCATGTAACCCGCATTTATCCAACCCTTCATCATAGCTCACGCCTTCCATTCTGACGAATCTCCGCTGAACTCTCTCCAAAGCCTGGTTGCAAAATGTTGCCTCCAATTCCATGGGCCTCAGTGTTTGCTGGCAATCTCGCGAGCAAAACCTTATCAAATGCCTTCTGGAAACTCATACATACAACAACCATTTGCCCCCATGGTCCACCATCTTAGTGGCTCTGGGTTAATTCGAAGATTATAGGGAAACCTTTGAGAAAACTTGCATTCGCAGCAGTGAACACACATAGGGGCGAAGTTTGTACGATAGTGTAAAATGTATTTCCATTGACTTCGGTGGAAATAAAAACTGGGGCGAGCTGTAAAACGGGCCGCCGATTCTATACACCCGTTTTACACTATTGAACAAAATCAGAGTAACCTCCACAGGGAACCGTATAGGAATGAATTAATTCCATTGTTATTCTTGAGGGTGAAGGAAAAATAAAGTGACAGTACAGGGAGAAAGGGACAGTTTATTGAAAGTGTCTAATCATGATGGAAAAATATTGCGTAGAGGTGTGAAATACTCGGCAGATGATTTTCTACTGACAAACCAAGGGGAAAAAATATCAGCGCTCATAACACAGGACACCATCATTGTTTAAAAGAGTAAAAAGAGAAGACACATTTGCTCAGGATGTAGCGATTAGGTGATGCTAAACTTGGGTTTAAAGGCCGGAAGGTTGTAGAAGGAAAGAAAGACCGAGGGACATGTAGAGTTCCACAGTCTGGGGAATGGGATAGGTTTTAAGATTTTGCTTCAAAGAAAGGTTTGCATTTTTATTGCGGTTTTCATAACCTCAGGACATCCCATAGTGCTTTAAGGTCAATGAGTTACTTTTGAAGTGTAGTCACTGTTGTAATGTAGGGAAACAAGGCAGCCTATTTGCGCACAGCAAGCTCCCACAAAAAGCAAATGATCAGATCATCTGTTTCTTGGTGCTGCTGATTGAGGGATAAATGTTAACCCGGACATTGGGAGAACGCTCTGCTCTTCTTTGAATAGCGTCTTTGGATGTTTTACGTACATCAAATTGTGGAATCATCCCTTTAATTTCAACAGAGATATAAGGAGGATGAAGAAAGCGAACAAGGGAGCAAACAGAGGGACACTGGCCATAGCAATACCAATAAAGGAGAAAGAATGGACAGTTTGCAATAGAGCGAGAGAGAGAGAGAGGCTGGAGCTGGCAAAGCTTCTTCATGGAACAGGTCAGGGAGCATGAAATAGATGCTAAAAAGAAGCCGCGCCACATATGAGAGCAGTGTTCAATCCTTATACATTCACTTCAACCCAGAAATGACTTTATGTGATATTAACATACAAATGTTTAACATGTTTGTTTGGCCTATCTCTGCCCACTATTTTATTAGAAGACTACTATCTCCATTGAAATAGTAAAGAAAGAACCTGTATTTATATACAGTAGCGTCTTTCACGACATCAGGATGTCCCAAAGCGCTTTACAGCCAGTTTGAAGTGTAGTCACTGTTGTAATGTAGGAAACGCGGCAGCCTATTTGTGCAGAGCAAGCTCCCACAAACAGCAAAAAGACAATGTCCAGGTAAACTGTTTTTTGTGACGTTGATAGAAGGATTAACGTTGGCCAGGAGAACTTCCCTGATCTTTTTTGAAATAGTGCATCTTATACAGCCACAGGGGAGGGCAGACCAGGGCCTCGGTTTAACGTCCCATCCAAAAGAGGGCAGCACTCGTTCAGTATTACACTGAAATGCCAGCCTGGATTATGTGCTCATGGCTCTGGAGTGGAACTTGAACCTACAACCTTCTGACTCAGGCGACGAGAGTGCTACCAACTAAGCCATCTAAGCCAGCTACCAACTGGCATCTGATTTCTCTGCGTATTCGCTATTGTTTTTAGACTAAGCATCCCCCAAAATATAATTTGTGCATTTACCAGTTGGCAGGTTTCACATAGCTGGGTATAAGCAGCACCCTTGGTCTCGGAGATTTTCTCTTGACAGTTGTTCAGATCCTTGGATTTTGTGACAGTGATGAGTCCGGCTCTCTTGTCCTCCTGAATTACGTAACTTGCGTGACAGATGCCTTCCACCCCATTCTAGGCATAACAACAGACTTGATCAGTGCATGCACAGTACAATATAGGAAAACTAGCACCAACATTCTGTCACGTTACGGATTGCATAATCCGCAAACTCCACCTCCTAGAAGGGCAAGGGCAACGTGAGAACACCATCACCTCCAAGTTCCCCTCCAAGTCACACACTACCCTGAATTGAAAATCTATGGACTTTCCTTCATCGTCGCTGGGTCGAAATCCTTGAACTCCCTTCCTAACAGCACTGTGGGAGTACCTTCACCACACGGACTGCAGCAGTTCAAGAAGACAGCTCACCACCACCTTCTCAATGGCGACTACAGCAAGTCACAGGCTGCATATTCCGCGGTGAGTGACTCACCTCCTGACTCCCAACAGCCTCTCCACCACCTTTAATGCACAAGCCAGGAGTGTGATGGAATTGCCTGAGTGGGTGCAGCTGCAGCAACACTCAAGAAGCTCGACACCATCCAGGACAAAGCAGCCCAACCACCACCTCAAACATCCACTCCCCCCACCACTGGCGCACCGTGGCTGCAGTGTGTACCATCTACAAGATGCACTGCAGCCACTCGCCAAGGCTTCTTCGACAGCACCTCCCAAACCCGCGACCTCCACCACCTAGAAGGACAAGGGCAGCAAGTGCATGGGAACACCACCACCTCCAAGTTTCTCTCCAAGTCACACACCACCCTGACTTGGAAATTAATTGTCATTCCTTCATCGCCGCTGGGTCAAAATCCTGTAAGTCCTTGCCTAACGGCATTGTGGGAGCATCTTCACCACACAGACTGCAGCATTTCAAGAGAAGACCCACAACCAACTTCTCAAGGGCAACTAGAGGGGGGCCATAAATGCTGGCTTTGTTAGCGACACCCACATCTTGAGAATTAATGTAATTTAAAAAAAATGATATACCTCTTGTAACTCATAAATATTCTGCGTCTTTTTAATACTGATCTGCAGGATGTTCAGAATGCCTCTGTAGATGTTAAGGATATTTTCGGATATGCTTGGAGGGGCATAAATGTTTCCAACCCGGCCATGGTTGTATTCAAACTTTATAGTTTTGCTCAGTTGTGTGCTCAGCTTCCGAGTTAGCTTCCGAGCTGGAGTAAATTGATCATCTGGCCAAATCCCGCTGTACTCTTGAATTTCAGGTGAGATAAGCTTAAGGATGGAAAAGCAAAGAACAAGAATTTTTTTTAATGTTACGTGCTTTTGAAGAGCATTGATCTACATTTTTAAGAGTTACCGTTCTTTCACTGCTTAATAATTATAAATTGTCGTTGTTGTATGTGTAGGAATGAACTGTATGTAACACTGAGTTATTTTTATGACTCAATACTTTTAGGCAGCAGTTATACTGCGCGATTTGCAACCAGCAAGACCCCTGGGGGGTAAAATTCGTACCCTTACCGCCTCCCGTTAGCGCCAGTAGATGGTGCTAATGAGGCGCTAGAGCAGTATTGCCCGGGCGTGGCGAATCCAGTGCCACATGCCAGATCTGGCCCCCCTAGAGCACCGCCGGTAAGAGATATCGCCCGGAATGTCAACACCAGGTAGATTGTGACGTCAGTGAGTGTGCAATGCTCACTGACCGCCCGATTTGCAAAATTGATTCTCGCCACTTACCTCACCGCCTGGAGTAAACACCAACAGGGAGAGCTGGCATGCCGCACCAGAAAGCCGGCTCCATCAGGGACCATCAGTAATCACTCGCAGCTTCAGTGTTTTTTTGTTAGTTTCACCCACTGCAACAGTTTCATTCAGTAATTTCAAGGTCCTTTTGTATCAGGAGTCTTCTGGCAACTAAAAAGTAGTCGCATTTATTCTTCAAAGATTCAAACTGCTACACCTGGTAACATTAATGGGGGCTGTACTGGCAGTCGACCTCACCCTCCAGGATCTACGGCAGAGGGAGCGTAGGAAGCGAGAATGATGGGAACATGTGCACAGAGGGATGAGGAGGGACATCAGGGTTCTCACCAGGAGGCCTTACCCTCTGCGGGTATTCCGAAAGCACTTCTCCAACCTTCAATTAAGCGACAAGCAGTGTATTAGATGGCTCTGCTTCACCAAGGAGGTGGTCACAGAACTCTGTCACCTCCTCCAAACAGATCTCCAGCCTCACACTAGGATGAATTAAAGCCCACATCCCCTTTGCTCACTAGACCCCCGTCATTCCATCCTTCTGGTAGGCCATATCACAGTGCAAAGCTGAAATAAGAGACACCACAAACGAATTATAAGTGAAGTAATAAATTTACCAAAAAAGTTGTGGACACATATTTACACCAAAAATATTTACTTTTCACCCTTGTGCAATGTTGTTTCTGTGACTTTGCCTGTTCTAGTGCTCCTACGAAGTGTTGGCCCAGTGGCTGCAGCACGGCGGGTGGAAGGCTGCTGAGTATCCATGCGGGAGACTTCAGATGGCCTTGCAGGACATCCTCGACCAGCTCTAGGCCTGGAAGGCCCGGCTGTAGACTACACCACCTCAGCATGGGTGGCAGCATTCTGGGCTGGCTGGATGACAAGCAGCGACAAGGGCAATGGCGGAGTGGCAGTGATGGGAGCAGGAATGCTGTTATTCTGACAGAGGACAGCAGGTTCTTGCTCCACTGACCCACTGCCACTCCCCCGGGGCAGCACCTCAGCATCCCTAGCAATCTGTTGGAGCACAAATTGCTGGCCTGCTGCGACACCATGAGATCCCCGGTGGCCTGTGGTGGACCCAGCGACGATGGCAGCAGTCAGAGCTTGTATGGCATCATGCTGAGACTGCACGAGAGCAGTCTGAGATTGGATGCCACCAAACATAGACCCCATTACAGCACTAAGACATTGTGTCGCTTCCGCCTGTACTGCAATGGAAGCTTCCAGGTCGCCCATTACACACGGCATCAAGTCTGGATCGCCACGGTCTCTCTGGGAGTCGACCATCCTTTGCAGACTGGAAATAATGGGCTCCATGGTGTGTGCAGAGCCTTGTGCAATGTTGGAGGTGGACTCCTCCACGCTCCTTACCATTGGCATTGCACCTATCTATCATCTCCGTGTGCATGCCCATCACCCTTCTTGTGAATGTCTCTCCATCAAGGTCCTCATCTGAGTCCCGTGCAGCAGAACTTGCATGCGAACTTGCCCTCTGGGGAGCTGGCCCCCGAGCGACCCTTTCCCCCTGGCCTTGCTGCAGCCCACTCATCCCCGGTGCCTCACCCTGTGCAGATCCCGCTACTATGCTAGTGTAATGAAATCTGTTTGTCTTGATCCTGTATTCGTTTTGCACTCATGTATATTACCCTCCCCTACTGTGTATAGTTTCACTTCCTCTTTCCCGACTAACCTGGGAGGTTCCAGGTCTTGGCTCTTGGCTCCGCCCCTGACTTCTCTTACATAAAGATCCCAGGATCTGTATGACTCATTCCTGTGAACCAGTCGGCGTGTTGAGATGTTAGCTCTGATCTTAGTGATTAAAAGCCAACTTGTTTAAGTCTATAACTTCTAGTTTTGTGGTTATTGAAGGCCCATCAGCTAGCCTCTAAAGAATGTGTTGTGCCAGTATCTGAGCTGGTGTCTGCAGTTGGGAGACATGCAGTTATGCGGTGTGTTCTTCCTCCTCCTCTTCTCCCGCCTCGCTCTCAACAGTGCCCGCAGGGACAGGCTGCTCAGGTGCTTGCTGATTATCTGAAAGCATAAAGGCACAAGAGTCAGGTTAAGGTGAGGGGAGGGGGTTCAGGAAGGGAGAAATGCAGCACACAGCATGATTAGCTGGAAAGTGCGAAATGCTTGTGGGGTGAGGGGGAAGTGGGATGTGAGAAGAAGGCGAAGGGATGAACATACCGTTATTGTCTCCAAGGGGTTCAACGTCGCCGGTGGCCACGGCACCCACCAACTGGCACCCAATGATTTGTAGCACTCAATTCTCCAGAGCAGACAGTGGTTGGGTGTTGGCTTGTCCCTCGTCTGTGCGCTCCTGCTCCCTCCTGTTGTGCGCCACCTTGGCTTGCAAGAGAAAGGAAAGTGTGTGAGTGAGGGTGGAGCAATGTGTTTAGGTGATGTGCCTCCTATAGTTGAATAGCTGCCATTGTGTGCAAGGTGTGAGATGTGGGTGTGAGTGTTGGTAGGTAGAGATTGTTGGTGGGTTAGTGCTGGGGGTCTGGTGATTTGACCAGTGTGTGAAGATTGTGGTACAGATGGTGGTATGTAGCATTTGTTGAAGCATTTAATCACCCTGACCACCCGAGTGAGTCGTTAACTTTCTTCCTACACTGTGTGTGGGTCCTGGGGATCACAGTGCTACCTGAGACGTGCTGCACTACCTCCCTCCACATGGTCCAGAAGACTTGTGGTGAGGGCCTCCTGCCACTTGCTGGGTAGAGTCTCTCCACAGTGAAAACGAATGCCTCTAATGCTTCATCGCAGAATCTGCAGGGTCTCTCCTTGGGGCTGCCATGAGCACACCTGGTTCGGTCCTCTGGCTCCTTCTCCTTGTTCTGCTTCTGCTTGCTGAGGCAGCTGCACAGCCAGCAATGCTGAGAATGAGGTGCTGCAGCATCAATGAACCTCCCCTTTAAGTAGTGAAAAAAGCCTGTGGCAATGATGAGTTGCGATTAGACTGCACCCGATATTGGTCCACCCTTTAAATATAACGCCAATGAGCTTGAGTTTTAAAAGACTTGATTTAGGACTCCAATCATTTTATTGAGCAGCGAGCACAAATTTTTCGTGCAGTCTAAAGCATTTGTGCCTGGCGCTAATTCTCCAACTTTTCTACTGACAATGCAAATTGAACTCTTACTGCCAGGAGAGAGTTTTTCATCAAACATTAAAGAAGACTCCGCGAGGGAGAAATTGGTCCTCGTTGTGCCTGTTTTCCAGGTGGAAATAGGGACGGCAAATAGGAGCAATTTTGAGCGGCTATGTTTCATGCCTCAAGGACAACCGAAATACGCCCGCTGTCATATTGGCCTCGGATGATATTCAGGCGTCCTGGGCGGCCACCTTAAACAGGCATTTAAGCCCCTTGTATATGTTAATGGGGGGCCTAACGCCTGTTAAAGGACCTTGTCGAGAAATTGGGCACCGGGCCTGCTCCGCCAGGATTTCCAACCGTTTGATGTGGCCTAACCAACAAACAAGTAGGTTTTGTCAACAGTACTACTAGAGGCTGCTGCTGGCCTGCACTAGCTTCCTCCACCGCCCTCCGGTTCTCCTCCCTTCCACAGGACTTACCTGAGGGCCTCTGCCGGTGTGGCAAGCGGCCTAAATTGTACCCCGGTACGTTGGAAAGCTGCCTCTGGAGACACGGCAGGCCATCACTATTATTACAAGGAGGCCCGAGGCCCAATTCCATTCGGACCTTGGGCCTCCTGGTTTGGGCATGTGCTGTAAGTGCAGCATCAGTTAATGAGCCTGGAAACGGGCCATAACAAATTATTGCCCCAGTACACTTATAAAGGTGCCCGCAAGGTCCGTCAGAGCACTTTACACTGCGCTGGAGTTATACTCAAGGTGACGCCAAACATAAAGGGCTGGATTTTCATTAAGCTGTCGGGAAGGAGGTGGGACTACAACTTTTGGGTTTTAGTCCCGCCTCCATCGACGTCTGGCCAATCGATGCGATTTTCCCTTGATTGACCTTGTTGAGCCCGCTGGGCGGGCTCAGCAGGCCAATTAAGGGCCACCCGGCAACAGGTGACATCACAGACTGAAATTTCATCTGTCAAGAGTTTTTGACAGATGAAATATCAGTGTTTCACAGCTGTTTGAAGCTGTCAAACACTGACAGTCTGACTTCTAACCTGAGTCCTTCTACGCAGACTCAGTTAGAACTCTCACCGGCACTGAAAGCTGAAGGTTGTCACTTTTGACAGATCGCAGCCATTCAGCTTTCAGTTCCGGCTGAGTGATGGACTCTCGATGCCTAGAGGAAGAAAGGCTGTTAAGGCAAGTACAGGTAAGTAAAAGTTCTTTACACACTTTAGACACACCAAACACACTTACCTTTGCACTCATGCACCCATCACTCACCTGAACACTGACATCGCGACCCCTCCAAGTCCTTCAACCCGACGGCCCGCCTGTTCTAACCTGGCGTGGTTTGGAGCCATCGGGAATCCCACACGACACCCCTCAAAATAGGGATTAGGCTAAAAACTGCCTGTTAACTACCTGTTAACAGGCAGTTAATTGGCACTAATCCCTTCCCGCCTCGGGTCGGCGGGTCCCAGTGCGGGGCGGGTACCCGCCTCCCTTGAAACTTACGTGGAGGCGGGTTTTGGGCGGGATGGTGTCGGGACCCACGAATTCAGGATTTTTGCCCCCCGCACACCTGAAAGCCCACCTCACGGCACACTGAAACTCTGGCCCAAAGAGTGTGATTGCCTCGCTGAGGGTCTGACGTCACTGTACTCTGGAATTGTATTGCCACTTTTGTGCATTGGGCCGTATAACTACATAATTCGATAGTAAGGTTGGTGGTACCTTTGTCTGCTCACCTAACTGGAGCAATTGTTGATTATCATTAAGAGCAAAAATAAAAGTGTTTTTTTGATAACCAGTTTGTGATAGAGCAGTGCTTTACAGTACTCTGTGCAACAAGTCCATTTTTTCTTGGGGGAGCGGGGAGGGGGTGGAAGGGGGGAGGTGGGGAGGTGTGGGATGTGGGGTGTGGTACTGGGAAAGCAGATATTGAAATGCATAATAACACAGAAAATGCTGGAAAAACTCAGCAGGCCAGGCAACATCCGTGGAGAGCAACATCCGTGGAGAGAAAATAGAGTCAACGTTTCGGGTCAAACCCTTTGTCAAGACTGAAAAAGTGCAGGAAATGAAATAGATTAAAAGGCCAGGCTGGGAGAGAACAAAAGAGAAGAGAAGAGACATTAAGAGGTATTCAAAACCAGACGAGATGGTGATAGGACTAGTGGAGACAAAAGACGGCTCTAGATTAGGTGTGAAATGCGCTGGCAGAATGGGAGACAGCTGCCGTGTGGGAGAGAGAAAAAGGCGGGGGGGGGAAAGGGCCAAAACAAAGGTGTGGATAAAAAATAAGTAAAAATGTGATAGGGGCCAAGGTTATGATCTGAAATTGTTGAACTCGATATTGAGTCCGGAAGGCTGTAACGTGCCTAATCGGAAGATGAGGTGCTGTTCCTCGAGTTTACGTTGAGCTTCCGTGGAACAATACAAGAGGCCAAGGACGGTGAGGTCTGAGTGGGAATGGGGCGGTGAATTAAAATGACAGGCGACCGGAAGCTCGGGGTCACCCTTACGGACTGAACAGAGGTGTTCCGCAAAGCGGTCACCCAATTTGCGTTTGGTCTCCCCAATGTAGAGGAGACCGCATCGTGAGCAGCGAATACAGTATACTAGATAGTGAAATGCATAGTTGATAAGGATGTTAAGAAAAGCATACAGGATGCGTTGCTTTATAAATAGAGGCATAGAGTACAAGATGAGGAGAATATTTGTAAGCAGCAGATTGTTATGATCTGGAACGCACTGTCTGGAAAAGGTGGTGGAAGCAGATTCAATTAGTAACTTTCAAAAGGGAATTGGATATGTACTTGAAAGGAATAAAATGCAGAGCTGTGGGGAAAGAGCAGGGGGAGTGGGACTAATTGGAGAGTTCTTTCAAAGAGCCGGCACAGGCACGATGGGCCGAATGGCCTCTTTCTGTGCTGTGAGATTCTATGATCCATTAAAAGCACATTGGTGCTGATTTATCAAGGTGAAGCACGACTCCACTGGCAAATGTAAAATAGCCATTCAAGGAAATGGCAACACGTGGCTTTACAGGGCTAGATTTTAAACGTGCTGTTCGGGCCTAAAGCTGGCATTTCGAATCGATCACCCGTTACAGAAACTGCCCCGTTTTAATTTCCATCGGAATCAACGGAAATAAAAACGGGCCCTTTCTATATCGAGCGGCCAATCCCACTCAGCAGCTCTGCGCCCGAGCGCCGCGCTGAAAATCTCATCCCCGTTTCTGCACAATTTGGCAACTCTTTATAAAATAGGCAACCATTTGCGATGGTTACAACTAGGTATTATTTAAATAATAGAGATACAATAAATAAGAACAATAAAAACTGCACGTGCTGGAAACCTGAAGTAAGAACAGAAAATTCTGAGAATGCGCAGCAGATCTGAGAGCGGAGAAAAAGGTGGCTAACTTTTTGAATTTCAGAATTGTAAAGGGGGAAAGTAGATAGACTGGCCCCTTCTCCCAGCACCCCCGCACCCCCCCCCACACTGCCCCTACCCCTACCCCCTTATAGGACTGACCAAATCAAAGTTACTAAATTAGAATCTTCGATTTGTAATCGTGCCTGTTCTCCCCAATCCCATTTTTTCGTTTTGATCAATTCTGGCAAAGCTTCGCTAGCCGAAGTGTTAAACTGTTTTCTCTTTTTTTTCCCCCAGATGCTGACAGGCCTGCTTTAAGTTTCCAGAATTTTCTGTATTCAAATTGAACGACTCAGGGTAAATGATCCGAATGGGAGCTCTCCGCTCGGGAGCACATGTCGGCCAATCAGGTGTGGGCAACCCGCGATTTTCCATGGGAGTGCGCACTCGGAAAACCAACCCGCCGGTTTTGGCACGATTTAAATTATGCCAGCCGATTACTCTTCCGTAACTTAAGTGCTCCTGACCTGAAGGAGATGGGTCTTCTGCCCCAGTGAGCTAATTTGCACTTTGCTGGTTATCTTAAGACCTCCCTTAGCCAAGCCATCTTCTGGAAGGCCAGTCAGAACGACCCCTTCATACTGGTAAACGTACGTCTTCCTTTGACTGAAGAACGGCTCTGCAAGTAATGGTAGTTAGTGACAGTTTAAGCATGTACAGGGTCAGTAGTAAACAAAAAACGGCATCCTTAAGCCACTCAAAATCCAGAAGAAGAGAATTCCTTACCGTAGTGCACTTGTTGGCTCCCTGTGGGGGAAAAATGAAGAAAAAATCAGCAAGAGCGGACCGTTCATGAAATCATTTAAAAATGTTGCTGGTTTTTTTTTGATTGAATAATTCGCATAAGTAATTAAACTGAATATATTCATAGAATCTTACAGCACAGAAGGAGGCCATTCGGCCCATCATGCCTGTGCCGGCTCTTTGAAAGAGCTCTCCAATTAGTCCCACTCCCCCCTGCTTTTTCCCCACAGCCCTACAAATGTTTCCTTTTCAACTATTTATGCAATTCCTTGTTGAAAGCTACTATTGAATCTTCTTCCACCAGCCTTTCAGGCAGTGCATTCCAGATCATAAGAACTCGCTGCGACTAAAAATTCTCCTCATCTCCCCTCTGGTTCTTTGGCCAATTATGTTAAATCGGTGTCCTCTGGTTACCGACCCTCCTGCCAGTGGAAACAGTTTCTCCTCATTTACTGTATCAAAACCCTTCATAATTTTGAACGCCTCCATTAAATCTTTCCTTAACCTTTTCTGCTCTAAGGAGAACAATCCCAGCTTCTCCAGTCCCTCCACATAACCAAAGTCCCTTATCCCTGGTACCATTCCAGTAAATCTCCTCTGCACCCTCTCCAAGGCCTGAAGGATGAAGCATTGTAAACTTACCCACAAGGACAAAGGCCAGTGCAAAAATAATCCTCCTCATCATAATAAATACCAAATGCGAGTGGTGTCTCTCTCTCTCACCCCTTTATAGCTAAAGCTCAAACACATGTGACTACAGGTGCCCTGTTGTGTGACCAATCATTTTCCTATTAGATCGGTTTGACTCATGTGCCAGTGAAGGAAAAAGTATCAATTTTTTTTGGAAGTAACAAAAGTCAGTCAGTAAACAAGACCTTCAATGAGTGTCACTGCAGTGATTTTGAGGAGAGATAGGCTTTTCTGTTTTAAAAGATTATTTGCTATCTCTCTACACCACACTTGGCACTAGAACTTGGCACTGTCGAGCTGTATGGGCTATGGTGACCCAGATTCTGCACAAGTGACCCCACAAAAGTTTGTCACTATCCTCCGCCTGTTTCATGACGACATGCAAGCCGTGATCCTGACCAACGGTTCCACTACAGACCCAATTCACGTACGAACCGGGGTCAAGCAAGGCTGTGTCATCGCACCAACGCTCTTCTCAGTCTTCCTTGCTGCAATGCTCCATCTCACCCTCAGTAAGCTCCCCACTGGAGTGGAGCTAATTTACAGAACAAACGGGAAACTGTTCAACCTCCGTCGCCTCCAGTCCAGATCCAAGATCGTCCCATCCTCTGTCGTCGAATTACAGTATGCAGACGATGCTTGCGTCTGCGCTCACTCGGAGGTCGAACTCCAAACCATCGTAAATACCTTCACCGAAGCATACTAGAGCATGGACCTTACACTAAACATCCGTAAGACAAAGGTCCTCTACCAACCTGCCCCCACCACACAGTACTGCCCCCTGATTATCAAAATCCACGACAAGGCCTTGGACAATGTGGACCACTTTCCATACCTCGGGAGCCTACTGTCAACAAAGGCAGACGTCGACGACGAAGTCCAACACCGCTTTCAGTGTGCCAGTGCAGCCTTCGGTCGCCTGAGGAAGAGAGTGTTTGAAGACCAGGACCCCAAACCCAGCACTAAGCTCATGGTCTATAGGGCAGCAGTGATACCTGCCCTGCTGTATGTCTCAGAGACATGGACCATGTACAGCAGGCACCTCAAAGCACTGGAGAGGTACCACCAACGCTGCCTCCGCAAAATCCTGCAAATCCATTGGCAGGATAGGCACCAAGGTCAGTGTTCTTGCTCAGGCCAACATTCCCAGCATCGAAGCTCTGACCACGCTCAATCAGCTCCGATGGACGGGTCACATTGTCCGCATGCCCGATACGAGACTCCCAAAACAAGCACTCTATTCGGCGCTCCGGCACGGCAAGAGAGCCCCAGGTGGGCAGAGGAAATGCTTCAAGGACACCCTCAAAACCTCCTTGAAAAAGTGTAACATCCCCACTGACACCTGGGAATCCCTGGCCCAAGACTGCACAAAGTGGAGGAGAAGCATCCGGGAAGGTGGCGAACACCTCGAGTCTCTTCGCCAGGAGCAAGCGGAAGCCAAGCGCAGGCAGCGCAAGGAGCGCACGTCAACCCAAGCACCCCACCCACCCGCCCCTTCAACCACCGTCTGCCCCACCTGTGACAGAGACTGTAGGTCCCGCATTGGACTCATCAGTCACCTGCGAACTCATTTTTAATGTGGAAGCAAGTCATCCTCGGTTCCGAGGGACTGCCTAAGAAGAAGAAGACAATGAGTGTCACTGCAGTGATTTTGAGGAGAGATAGGCTTTTTTGTTTTAAAAGATTATTTGCTATCTCTCTACACCATACTTGGCACTAGAACTTGGCACTGTCAAGCTGTATGGGTTATGGTGACCCAGATTCTGCACAAGTGACCCCACATGTCAAAAAATTGCTGTTATCTTTTTGCTTTAATATTCAAAATATAAAACTAACCTCTTTTATATTTCATAATTTCAAGCAAGAGCCTGACATAGTCATACTAACAAAATCATATCTTTCAGCCAATGTCCCAAACTCCTCCATCAACATCCCTGGGTATGTGCTGTCCCACCGGCAGGACAGACCCACCAGGGGTGGCGGCACAGTGGTATACAGTCGGGAAGGAGTGGCCCGAGGAGTCCTCAACATTGACTCCGGACCCCATGAAGTCTCATGGCTTCAGGTCAAGCATGGGCAAGGAAACCTTCTGCTGATTACCACCTACCGCCCTCCCTCAGCTGATCAATCAGTACTCCTCCATGTTGAACACCACTTGGAAGAAGCACTGAGAGTAGCAAGGGCACAGAACATACTCTGGGTGGGGGACTTCAATGTCCATCACCAAGAGTGGTTCGGTAGCACTACTGACCAAGCTGGCCGAATCCTGAAAGAGATAACTGCCAGTCTGGGCCTGCGACAGGTGGTGAGAGAACCAACATGAGGGAAAAACCTATTTGACCTCATCCTCACCAATCTACCTGTCGCAGATGCATCTGTCCATGACAGCATTTGTAGCAGTGACCACCGCACAGTCATTGTGGAGACAAAGTCCCATCTTCACACTGAGGACACCCATCGTGTTGTGTGGCACTACCACTGTGCTAAATGGGATAAATTCAGAACAGATCTAGCAGCTCAAAACTGGGCATCCATGAGGCGCTGTGGACCATCAGCAGCAGCAGAATTGTATTCCATCACAATCTGTAACCTCATGGCCCGGCATATCCCTCACTCTACCATTACCATCAAGCCAGGGGACCAATCCTGGTGTGATGAAATATTTCCATTCATCACTGCCTGTGACTGAGATCGGTTTCAGTGTCATTTCCCTTTCCCCAGACCTCATTGTATTGTGTACTGGAATGTGCTGTATTGTATACTGGAATGTCCTGGAATGTGCTGTGTGTAGGGCTCCGCCCATACCTGGCCCCGTTTGTAAGCTAGCTTCAGTCTAGCCCCAATCTCCAGAAGGACGACATCTCTCTCGCTTACGTGTTTCGTTCTAAGTTAATAAAAGCCTTGTTTTGTTCTGCTACCTTCGAGTCTCGGAATTATTGAGGCACATCACCTGGTTCAATCCGAAGTGCAGAAGAGCATGCCAGGAGCAGCACCAGGCGTACCTGAAAATGAGGTGTCAACCTGGGGAAGCTGCAACACTGGACTACATGCATGCTAAAAAGTGGAAGCAGCATGTTATAGACAGAGCTAAGCGATCCCACAATCAACGGATCAGATCAAAACTCCGCAGTCCTGCCACATCCAGTCGTGAATGGCAGTGGACCATTAAACAACTAACGGGAGGAGGAGGCTCCATAAATATCCCCATCCTCATTGATAGTGGAGCCCAGCACGTGAGTGCAAAAGATAAGGCTGAAGTGTTTGCAACCATCTTCAGCCAGACGTGCCAAGTGGATGATCCATATCGGCCTCCTCCTGAGGTCCCCACCACCACAGAAGCCAATCTTCAGCCAATTCAATTCACTCCACGTGATATTAAGAAACGGCTGAGCGCACTGGATACAGCAAAGGCTTTGGGCCCCGACATCATCCCGGCTGTGATGCAGCTTCCCCAGATTGGCACCGCATTTTTAGGTATGCCTGGTGCTGAAGACTTGTGCTCCAGAACTAGCCGCCCCTCTAGCCAAGCTGTTCCAGTACAGCTACAACACTGGCATCTATCCGACAATGTGGAAAACTGCCCAGGTATGTCCTGTCCACAAAAAGCAGGATAAATCCAATCCGTCCAATTACCGCCCCATCAGTCTACTCTCAATCATCAGTAAAGTGATGGAAGGTGTCGTCGACAGTGCTATCAAGCAGTACTTACTCACCAATAACCTGCTCACTGATGCCCAGTTTCGGTTCCGCCAGTACCACTCGGCTCCAGACCTCGTTACAGCCTTGGACAAAAGAGCTGAACTCCAGAAGTGAGGTGAAAGTGACTGCCCTTGACATCAAGGCAGAATTTGACCGAGTGTGGCATGAAGGAGCCCTAGTAAAATTGAAGTCAATGGGAATCGGGGGGAAAGCTCTCCACTGGCTGGAGTCATACCTAGCACAAAGGAAGATGGTTGCAGTTGTTGGAGATCAATCATCTCAGTCCCAGGATATTGCTGCAGGAGTTCCTCAGGGCAGTGTCCTAGGCCCAACCATCTTCAGCTGCTTCATCAATGACCTTCCCTCCATCATAGGGTCAGAAATGGGGATGTTCGCTGATGACTGCACAGTGTTCAGTTCCATTCGCAACTCCTCAGATAATGAAGCAGTCTGTGCCTGCATTCAACAAGACCTGGATGACATTCAGGCTTGAACTGATAAGTGGCAGGTAACATTCGTGCCATACAAGTGCCAGGCAATGACTATCTCCAACAAGCAATTGTGTATCCACCGCCCCTTGACATTCAATGGCATTGCCATCGCTGAATCCCCCACCATCAACATCCTGGGGGTCACCATTGACCAGAAACTTAACTGGACTGTCACATAAATACTGTGGCAACAAGAGCAGGTCAGAGGCTAGGTATTCTGTGGCGAGTGTCTCACCTCCTGACTCCCCAAAGCCTTTCCACCATCCACAAGGCACCAGTCAGGAGTGTTATGGAATATTCTCCGCTTGCCTGGATGAATGCATCTCCAACAACACTCAAGAAGCTTGGCACCATCCAAGACAAAGCAGCCCGCTTGATTGGCACCCCATCCACCACCTTAAACATTCACTCCCTCCACCACTGGCATACCGTGGCTGCAGTGTGTACCATCTACAAGATGCACTACAGCAACTCACCAAGGCTTCTTCGGCAGCACCTCCCAAACCCGGCTACCGACCATAGAGCGCATATACCAGAAACGCTGTTTACGGAGGTCACGGTCCATCATCAAAGACCCTACCCACCCCAGCCACAGTCTGTTCGCCCTCCTGCCATCTGGGAGACGCTACAGATGCATTCGCACCCGTACGACCAGATTTAGGAACAGCTTCTTTCCCAGGGCTGTCATCCTACTGAACTCCACAAATAAACTCTAAAGCCTGCACATCTGCCAATGCACTTTATCATGGTTATGTTTATGTTAATGTATTACAAGCCAAATGTATGTTGAATGTTTAAATGTCTTAATCTAAATGTACACTCTCGGGAGCCGCAAGCCTACATTTCGTTGTACTGCACTTGTGCACTAACAATGACAATAAAAGTTGATTATTATTATTATTATTATTATTGACTTGGAAGTATATCGCCGTTCCTTCATCGTCACTGGGTCCAAGTCCTGGATCTCCCTCCCTAACACCACACAGACTGCAGCGGTTCAAGAAGGTGGCTCACCACCATCTTCTCAAGGGCAACTAGCGATGGGCAATAAATGCTGGCCTTGCCAGTGACGCC
The DNA here is from genome assembly GCF_052327205.1 of Somniosus microcephalus. Taxonomy (NCBI): domain Eukaryota; kingdom Metazoa; phylum Chordata; class Chondrichthyes; order Squaliformes; family Somniosidae; genus Somniosus; species Somniosus microcephalus. The sequence goes on from NC_140989.1 coordinate 357,733,239, forward strand.
CATATCCCATGATCGAATAAAAACATTTTTGGACCGGTTGAGTATATAATAGTGTATTTTAAAAATACTTTTGTGTTCCCTCTGCTGGAACTTATAATGAGTCCCTTTTTGTATAACTCAGGGTTATATGCCACATCTGTGCTGCATAATCTAAGATTTAAACTAATAATGGCATCGGTAATATGTCATGCAGAAGTTTATCTCCCCCACAGTTTATAGATAGGAGCCCAAGCGTCTTGATTACGAGCAATAGGTGCCACAAGGTAAGCTGGAGTTAGAGCTGCTAACTTAACCGGCCCCATGAGTCAGATGGGGAATAGATAACGACAGCCCGCCCCGCCCCCATAGGAAACATCAATTGTAGTGGAGACTCCGTATATCGAACCTTGCTTAGACCACACTTGGAGTACGGTGCACAGTTCTGGTCTCCATATTATAAAAAGGATATAGAAGCACTGGAAATGCGCAAAGAAATATTTACAAGGATGATAACTGATTATCAGGAAAGATTGAACAGGCTGAGGCTCTTTTCTCTAGAACAGCGAAGGTTGAGGGCTGACCTGTTAGAGGTCTTTAGGATTATGAAAGGGTCTCATAGGGTAGAGGTAGAGAAGATCTTTCCACTTACGGGGAGACCAGGACTAGGGGCCATAAATATAAGGTAGACACTAATAAATCTAATAGGCAATTCAGAGAGTGGTTAGAATGTGGAACTCACTACCACAAGGAGTAGTTGAGGCAAATACCATCGATGCATTTAAGGGGAAGCGAGATAAACACATGAGGGAGAAAGGAATAGATGGTTATGCTGATGGTGTTTGATGAAGAGGGGTGAGAGGAGGCTCGTGTGGAGCATAAACACTGGCAGGGGCCAGTTGGGCCGAATAGCCTGTTTCTGTGCTGTAAACTCTATGTAACTGGGTCCTGTCCCAATTACTGCCACCACAAGCCTCCACCTACCCCAAATCCACAGGAAAGTTTGCTGCTTTTCTTTGGGCCCAATAAGTTTGGTAGCAGCGAAGATTGATGAAATGGGAAAGACACAAAGGGGAGAAATTGGGTATCGCCCATTTTGGAGCGCTAATATCGGCCGGGCACAAAGTTTAGCGTCCGGTGCTAATTATCGCCTCCGACTGCAAAATTCGCCTCTATCGCCCCTAGAGGTGATTTGAGCGCTAAATCAGGCACTACACACCTCTCTTAAGGCGCTAACGTAGGGGAGCGAGGCACTGTCTCAGAGCGCTACTGAAGCTCAGGCGATGTCAGTTACCATGGAAGCCAGACAGACTGGCACCATCCAGTTCTTAAAGGGGAAGGGCCATCTTTCTGGCCAGCCACACCCTGCTCATTGCAGCCTTGAATCTCGGCCTGGAGAGACCGCTAAAACAATTGTGTTGGATACACTAATGGATAGGCCCAGGGAAAGATCTCAGTACTTAGGAACCTCAAAGGTGGTGCTGAGGGCCAAAACTCCTTAGGACAGCGTTAAATCTCTCCAGACATCTCTCTCCCTCTCAACCTGTGTGCACCAAAAATGTTGCCGATAAGAAAAGGCAGGAAGCGGCCATCTTTAAATAGCGCTCCCCCAGCCCTTTCCCGACTTGAAAACGTTCCCCTCTACCTGTCGTTCCTAGCGGCAGGCGCTAAGGCAGGGGGCGCGACTCAATATCCGGTCCGGGGTGCTTCCGGTGCGTTGCACACTTGACTGGCGTCACGATCTGTGGGCGCAGGAGATTGTGGCGGTAGTGTTTAGCGCCGCCGCAAAATGTCTGGTTAATTTTGCGAGTGGCGCTAAAATCGCCGCGCTCAGGCGTTAACTTCCTAGCGCCCCGTTAGCGCCCCCTGGAGGTGCTAACGGGAGGCACTAAGCAACCAAATTTTTCCCCCAAGTTAACTTATTGGCCCAGATATTCCGATCCCTACGGGTGGGTATGCGCTGTGTACCCACCCGTAGGGACATCGGAAATGCCGGTTTCAGGCACGCACAGCACATGTGCTGAAAACCGGCATTTCCGATCTGTCAAGAATGATCTTGACAGATCCTCCGGCTGCCTTGGAGAAGGGCCTCTGCGGGCCGAGAGTTCCGCTTTTTGGAGACCCTCTGCTCGCAGAAAACCCTTACAATTCTTACGCCTGGTAAAAGCGTAAGTGTAAGAGTTCAAAAAAGGTTTTTAAAAAAATGTTTTCACTGATTTATCATTTAAAAATACTTTAAAAAAGGTAAATTTATTTTTAGCCCCATAAAAAACTTTAACTACTTTTTTCAAAAAATCAAGTTTTTGTTTAAAATACTTAATGTATTGTAATTTCAAGTCATTTTAAAAATGTGATTTAAAAAAAAATTATTTAAACTTTTACTATATTTTTGGGGTGATCTCCATTCATATATTTGACAGGTCTTCCTGTCAAATGTATGAAGGGAGATTCCCTTCTGTGATTGGCTCCCCATGGCCCATGTGATCCCAGGGGCGCTGCGAACTACATGCGTCCCTGGGATACGTGGGCCCTGCACACTTCAAGTTTGGAGAGGCCCAGGAGCGGAAGTGTGTGCGTCCCGCGAGCCCTCAGGTAAGGGCGTAGATTTTTCCAGATCGCAGGCCTCCGCCCGCGGGAGTCCTGCGATCGGAAAATACGGGCCAATATGTTCTTACGTTTTAGTTTTTTTGGCCATTGCTAAGAATCTACCTTCAAGCCCAAATACTCAATAATTGTAGGAAGGGCCTGCTCAAATGATTCTCTGAAAATCAATATAATTGGTAATAATTTTGTTCAGAGTATTGGGGTCAATTTTATCCCTACCCACCCGGTGGAAAGTCAATGGAAGGCAAAAGCAAGTGTAAAACAGGCAGCTGGCCCCTTCCCCTCTGTTTCAAATAGGAGCTTTCTCCAGCTGGGCCTTGGCTTGCCAGAAAATGCACACCATGCGCTAATGGATGGAGATCTGATGTCACTTTGACAGCACCTTCCAAAACCACAGCCTTTACCACCGAGCCAGCTGTGGCTAAGTGGGTATCATTCTTGCCTCTGAGGCAGAAGGCCGGGGGATCAAATCCCACTCCAGAGATTTGAGCAAAAATCTAGGCCGACACTCTGAGGAGTGCTGCACTGTCAGAGTTGCTGTCTTTCACATGAGACATTAAGCTGAGTCTCCATCGGCCCTCTCAGGTGGACGTAAAAAATCCTGTGGCAATATTATTCCCTTAAGGAATAAAAAACCCCATGGGAAAAGTGGTCCCACTGTGGCTAGCAGAAGTTAAAGATAGAATTAAAGGAAGAAGCTTATAATGTTGCCAAAAAGAGTAGCAGGCCTGAGGATTTTAGAATTCTGCAAAGGATGACCAAGAAATTGATAGAGAGGGCACATAGAATATGATAGTAAACTAGCAAGAGACCTAAAACAGATTGTAAAAGCTTTTATAGGTATGTAAAAAGAAAGAGATTAGCGAATGTAAATGTGGGTCCCTTATAGGCAGAGACAGGGGAAATTTTAATGGGGAATGAAGAAATGGCTGAGACATTAAACAAATACTTTGTATCTGTCTTTACAATAGAACACACAAAAAACATTCCGGAAATAGTGGGGAACCAAGGGTCTAGTGAGAATGAGGAACTTAAAGATATTTGTATTAGTAAAGGAATAGTACTGAAGAAATTGTCTCACCTCCTGACTCCCCAAAGCCTTTCTACCATCTACAAGGCACAAGTAAGGAGTGTGATGGAATACTCTCCACTTGCCTGGATGAGTGCAGCTCCAACAACACTCAAGAAGCTCGACACCATCCAGGACAAAGCAGCCCACTTGATTGGCACCCCCTCTACCACCTTAAACATCTACTCCCTCCACTACCAGCGTACCGTGGCTGCAGTGTGTATCATCTACAAGATGCACTGCAGCAACTCACCAAGGCTTCTTCGGCAGCACTTCCCAAACCTGCGACCTCTTCCACCTAAAAGGACAAGGGCAGCAGACGCATGGGAACACCACCACCTCCAAGTTCCCCTCCAAGTCACACATCATCCTGACTTAGAATTATATCGCCGATCTTTTATCGTCGCTGGGTCAAAATCCTGGAACTCCCTACCTAACAGCACTGTGGGAGTACCTTCACCACACGGACTGCAGCGGTTCAAGAAGGCGGCTCACCACCACCTTCTCAAGGGCAATTAGGGATGGGCAATAAATGCTGGCCTTGCCAGCGACGCCCACATCCAACAAAAACGAATTAAAAAAAATTAATGGGACTAAAAGCCAACAAATCCCCTGGACCTGATGGCCTACAGCCTAGAGATTTAGAAGAGGTGGCTGCAGAGATAGTGGATGCATTGGTTTTGATCTTCCAGAATTCCCTAGATTCTAGTCCCTGTGGCTTGGAAGGTAGCAAATGTAACCCCACTATTCAAGAAAGGAGGGAGAGAGAAAACAGGGAACTTATAGGTCAGTTAGCCTAACATCAGTAGTAGGGAAAATGCTGGCATCTATTATTAGGGATGTAGTAACAGGGCACTTAGAAAATAATAATAGGATTGGGCAGAGCCAACACGGATTTATGAAAGGGAAATCGTGTTTGACAAATCTGTTAGAGTTTTTTGAGGTTGTAACTAGCAGAATAGATAAGGGGGAACCAATGGGTGTAGTGTATTTGGATTTTCAAAAAGCATTTGATAAAGTGCCACACGAGGTTGTTACACAAAATTAGGGCTCATAGGATTAGGGGTAATATATTAGCTTGGATTGAGGATTGGTTAACGGACAGAAAACAGAGCGTAGGAATAAACGGATCATTTTTGGGTTGGCAGGATCTAGTGGGGTACCGCAAGGATCAGTGCTTGGGCCTCAGCTATTCACAATCTATATCAAGGACTTAGACGAGGGGACCAAGTGTAATGTAACCAAGTTTGCTGATGATACAAAGCTAGGTGAGAAAGCAAGCTGTGAGGAGGACGCAAGAAGCCTGCAAAGGGATATAGACAAGTTAAGTGAGTGGGCAATAAGGTGGCAGACGAAGTATAATGTGGAGAAATGTGAGGTAGGAAGAATCGAAAAACAGAATCTTTTTTAAAGGGTGGGAGACTGGGAAATGTTTGTATTCAGAGCGACCTGGATGCCCTTGTACACGAATCACAGAAAGTTCATATGCAGGTACAGCAAGCAATTAGGAAAGCAAATGGTACGTTAGCCTTTATTGCAAAGGGATTAAAGTACAAGAGTAAAGACGTCTTACTACAATTATATAGATTCTTGGTGAGACCACACCTGGAGTATTGTGTACAGTTGTGGTCTCCTTACCTAAGGAAGGATGTACTTGCCTTAGAGGGAGTGCAACAAAGGTTCTCTAGGTGATCTCATTGAAACATTTAAAACTCCTAAGGGACTTGACAAGGTAGGTGCAGGGAGGATGTTTCCCCTGGCTGGGGCGTCTAGAACCAGGGGTCACAGTCTCAGAATAAGGGGTCGGCCATTCAGGACTGAGATGAGGAGAAATTTCTTCACTCAAAGGGTGGTGAATCTTTGTAATTCTCTACCCCAGAGGGCTGTGGAGGCTCAGTCATTGAGTATATTCAAGACTGAGATCGATAGATTTTTGGATATTAAGGGAATCAAGGGATATGGGGATAGTGCGGGAAAGTGGAGTTGAGGTCGAAGATCAGCCATACTCCTGCTTCTATTTCTTATGTTCTTATTTGAAGAAGAACAGGGGAGTTCTCCCCGATGTCCTGGGGTCAATATTTATCCCTCAACCAACATCACTAAAACAGATTACCTGGTCATTATCACATTGCTGTTTGTGGGAGCTTGCTGCGTGCAAATTGGCATCCGCGTTTCCTACATTACAACAGTGACTGCATTTCAAACTTACTCCATTGGCTGTAAAGCGCTTTGGGACGTCCTGAGGTCATGAAATGTGCTATATAAATGCAAGACTTTCTTTCTTCTTTGAAGGACATGGGCAACAGATGCATGGGAGCCATCCTGACTTGGACATATATCGCCATTACTTTATCATCATTGGGTCAAAATCCTGGAACTCCCTACTTACAGGACTGTGGGAGTACTTTCACCACATGGACTGCAGCGGTTCAAGAAGTAGGTCCACCACCACCTTCTCTAGTGCCACTAGGGATGGGCAATAAATGCTGGCCATGCCAGCAGCACTCATATCCTGAGAATGAATGAAAACAAACCTTTTTCTGTTTCCTACTTCCCCAGGAACTGGTGCAGAGGGCAAAGGAAAGTCAGTCCTGATATGTGCGTGTGGGAATATGTTCATTTCAATCCACCACGTAGAATTTCTCACCACTTTAGCACAGCATGCAATTAATTCTCACCTTGCTCAATATTTATTTAGCACATTATTATCACACTGAACTGTCTCAAAGTACTTCACTGAATAAATTACATTTGCAGTGTAGTCACTGTTGCTAAATAGAAAGAAAGAAATAAGTTGCATTTAAATAGTGCCTTTCACGACCTCAGCTCTTCCCAAACCACTGTACATCCAATGCATTAATTTTGAAGCGCAGTCACTGTTGTAATGTAGGAAATACCACAGCCAATTTGCTCCCACAAATAACAATGTGATAATGACCAGATCATCTGTTTTTAGCGGTGTTGATTGAGGGGTAAATGTTGGCCCGGACACTGGGGAGAACGCCCCCTGCACATCTTTGAAATAGTGCCCTGGGAGGGGAGACATGGCCTCAGTTTAACGTTTCATCCAAAAGACAGCACCTCCAACAGTGCAGCACTCTCTCCACACTGCAGTGGAATGTCAACCTAGATTTTGTGCTCAAGTCTCTGGAGTAGGACTTGAACCCACAACCTTCACAACTCACAGGCACTGAGCCACACCTGGCAACCAATCTGCACAATCAACAAGCTCTAAAGGAAAACAAGATGAATGACCAGTCAATCTGTTTTTGGCTATATTCCTTGAGGGAGAAACACTGGTCAAGACTCCTAGAGAACGCCCTACTGCTCTTCAACTAGTAGCACAGGATCCTTGAACAGGTAGACAGGACCTCAGCTGAGTGTCTTATCCAAAGACAGTATGCCTGTCAATGCAGCACTCCCTCAGTACCGCACTGGAATGTCGTCCTAGTTTACAAGTTCTGCTAGTGTGTGGGGCTTGAATCCATGACCTTTTGACCTTAGGGACATAGTGCTATCAACTGAGCTAAGCTAACACGCATATGGAGTAACTTGAGCTTTGTGTTAGCCAAGTCTGCAGCTCCAGGTCATGATGACTTTATGTTATGGTTCATTCAGATTACAAATCATTGAGAGGTTTACTCAATAAAAATAAATAACCACAGTGGACTTTACCCTGAAGGGTGATGCTAGAAGGTTTGATAATTTTGCACAGAGTCTGAGGTACCTCAGCCTGAAAAGTTGTAGCACTTTTCAACTTGTGGTCGTAAACAGATTACGCATGTTTGAAGATGCTCCAGGCACAGCCACCTGGGGGTTTGGGGAAGGGGGTGACGATGGCACAGAGGGATAAGGGGATGTGTCTCACCCAAAAAGCTTTGACGTGGTTACGAAGAATTAACTGGATATTACAACACAGAAACAGGCCATCCAACATAACAGAAATGTTTAACCTTATGAAAGTTCGGACAAATTGGATCCAAGGAAGCTTTTCTGCCATCTATGGAGTTTAAGCACAAGGGGTCATATTTACAAATTAACGACAACAAAATAAAATAGGAAATGCAGGAGGAACTTATTTACTAAAAGGGGGGTCAGTATGGGCAATAGATTACCGGCACAGGTGGTGGGGCAAGAAATCTTAATGGGTTTCAAGAAGGAACTAGACAGCGTCTTGTCAACAAATGGGATGCAGGGTTATTAGAAATGCACCATGGGAAGACTGTGGATAGGCGGCATAGATGGACTGACACAGAAACATAGAAGATAGGAGCAGGAGTATGCCATTCGGCCCCTCGAGCCTGCTCCGCCATTTAATGAGATCATGGCTGATCATCCAAATTCAGTACCCTGTCCCTGCTTTCTCCCCATATCCCTTGATCCCTTTAGCCTTAAGAAATATATCCAACTCCTTCTTGAATATATTTAATGAATTGGCCTCAACTGCCTTCTGTGGTAGAGAATTCCACAAGTTCACCACTCTCTGGGTGAAGAAATTCCTCCTCATCTCTGTCCTAAATGGCTTACCCCTTATCCTTAGGCTGTGACCCCTGGTTCTGGACTCCCCCGCCACCGGGAACATCCTTCCTGCATCTAGTCTGTCTAGTCCTGTTAGAATTTTGTAAGTTTCAATGAGATCCCCTCTCATTCTTCTAAACTCCAGCAAGTATAAGCCCAATCGACCCAATCTCTCCTCATACGTCATTCCTGCCATCCCAGGTATCAGTCTGGTGAATTTTCGCTGCACTCCCTCCATGGCAAGAACATCCTTCCTCAGATAAGGCGACCAAAACTGCACACAATACTCAAGGTGTGGTCTCACCGGACGGTCTTCTCCTGCCTGTAACTTTTACTATGTTGCTGTTATGTTACTGTACCCAGTGCGTGTTGGTGTTTAACCTCCACATGAGCAGTAGTCCTAATGTGATGGCCACCCCCCCCTCCCTCACTGTTCCCATATCCCTTTATTCCCCTTTCCTTCAACCACCTGCCTAACCTATTCTTTATTGTTGACTTGGTCCCTGCTTCTAACACCAACTCTGTGTCGTCAGTGCTTTCCACAACCCTCTGTGCAAAAAGGTTCCGGGGCTCTGCTTGACTCTCTCCCCCTTGCCTCAAGCCACAGAGCTGTTCTTTATATGAGATTCTGCCTCTAGATGTCTGCATTGGGATGATTAACTGCCCCGGGTGTACGTGCATGCACACGCGTGATCACACAAAGGTACATGCTGCACTTAAAATACACGCTAGCGGCATCTAGGAAGGAAAGTGGGCTATCAGTTATCTGCTTGTCCGTCAACCAATAGTAGGGTGGGGGATTCCCTCTGTGTGCTAAACCATAAACCCATTTACAAAGACCTGTGTTGCGTTCTCTTACCCACCTCTAGCTCTTAGAGTCAGCCTTCACTCAGTGGTAGCATTATCGCCTCTGAGTCAGAAGGTTGTGGGTTCAATTTGCATTTATATAGCGTCTTTCACGACCTCAGGGCATCCCAAAGTGATTTACAGCCAATGAAGTAATTTTGAAGTGTAGTCCTTGTTACAATGTAGGAAACACGACAGCAAATTTGCGCACAGCAAGGTCCTACAAACAGCAATATGCAAATGACCAGATAATCTGTTTTAGTGATTCAGGAGAAACTTCCTTATCATAGAATCATAGAATAGTCCAGCACAGAAGGCGGCCATTCGGCCCATCGAGTCAGTGCCGGCTCTTTTGAAGAGCAATCCAGTTAGTCCCACTCTCCCACTCTCTCCCCATATCCCTGTGATTTTTTTCTCCTTTAACTATTTTCCAATTCCCTTTGGAAGGCGACTATTGAATCAGGCGGTGCATTCCAAATTCTAATCACTTGTTGCGTAAAAAAGATTTTCCTCGTGTCACCGCTGGTTCTTTTGTCAATCACCTTAAATCTGTGCCCTCTGGTTATCGACCCTTCAGCCATTGGAAACAGTTCCTCTTTATTTACTCTATCTAAATCTTTCATGATTTTAAACAGAGAGTGGTTAGAATGTGGAACTCACTACCACATGGAGTAGTTGAGGCGAATAACATTGATGCTTTGAAGGGAAAGCTAGATAAACACGTGAGGGGAGAAAGGAATAGAAGGATATGCTGACAGGGTGAGATGAAGTAGGGCGGGAGGAGGCTCGTGTGGAGCATAAACACCGGCTTAGACCAGTTGGGGCAAATGGCCTGTTTCTGTGCTGTAAAATCTAAGTAATTCTACGTAACTATTCCGTCAAGCCAGGGGCTTGAAGCTGTGGTTCGGCTACTGGATCAGCTCACTGAGCCATCAGAGGCAGCTCTAGATGTTTTGAAGTAAACGTTTCCAAGTTAACATCTACCCATTAACAGCCAGCACTGTCCCTGGTCCCTAGAATTGTTCTTCTTTAGCTTTGCCTTATCATCCTTTCTAAAAAAGGTTCAGGTCATTAAGACCTTTGCAGTGTGCTTGTCCTTTAGAGGTGTGGCGGGAGGGGAGGGCGGGGGGAGGAGATTACAAGGACACAATTTGTTGAAATGTTTGCTTGTTGTTTATTAAAATTGTTGCATAACTGCAAACAGCCAAAAGTTGACAGACATGAAGGAGCCAAATATGAATCAACTTAAAGGACTTAATTATAAAGGGGATGGAAATGCTTGGGCTGCCATCCCACCGGTTATGCCAGGATCACGTCCAAAGGTGACCTCCAGCACTAGCCTCACTACAGGGAGTCGGCCCTGTGCTGGCAGAATCTCAGGTGCCATGGGGGTAGATGCCCCTCCAGATACCCCATTCGCCCCCTGCTCCCGTGTAAGGAGGCCAATAGTAAAACTCTCAACAAAGTAATCTCCCCTTTCTTGGGGAAATCCAGGCTGCCTCCTTTGCCTGAATGTTACAAATATCACACGGTGTGATGTCAAGGGATTGATGTGATGGAATCCTTTTCTGACTTTGTTGCAGGCTTTGTTTTTATATTACTTTAGGCCCACTGCAAAGTTCTCTGTTGTGTTGCTTCTCACCCTCCGCCGCCGCCGTCGCCATGCTGAAAGCTAAGAGACTCCAGCATGTATCCATTGGTTGTTTTAAGTTGGAATTTGTTCCTTTGACTTGCACTTTTCTGCTGCCTGGAGCTGTGCCTGTCATTGACTGCGATCTTGTCTACAATGGCGATGCGGTGGTTGCCATTGGCGTCAGTGTCAAAGGTCACTTCAATCTTGGTATTCCACAGGGCGTAGGCAGGAATCCGACAAGCTCAAACCTGTCCAGAAGATTGTTACTTCACAGGCTTTAGGATCTGGTGGATTCCTAGTGCGTCCATAGATGGACAGGAACCTCCTTGGAACCAGCTGTGCGGCAACTTTTGATTTCCCTCTCTAACCTGAGCTTTCCTGGTTGTCTTGTCTTGGGAAGCCATTTTCGGTAATGTTGGCCAGCGGGATTACCTCAGTGCAATTAATCGAGGTCCTGGGACTTATGTCAGTCTCATTAAGATGCCCAAAACAATAACTGTGTGTGTGTTTTCTTTCTGTGGTAGGTTTCGATGAATAGGTGTACAAAATGACACATTATCACTTGGGTGGCAACCAGGTGTAATTCATCGTCACTCACTGCCCAGTGCCCAGAGACCTTTAAAGTGGCTGTACAAACCTACCTTAGCGCACTGCTTCTGACCATTACATTGATAATTCCATCGCCTGCTCTTTTAACACTCATTATTTTAAATGGTTTAGCATTGCTAGTGTACAGAATGATTTTTTTGGAAAGGCATTAAGCAGTGTGCATTCAGAGGGAATTAAACCCACCTTCTGCTTTTACTAATCAAATTAAGCTTGTTTTTAGGCCTTTTCTGGCATCAGAACATGTAAGAAATGTTTATGTTGCAACATAGCCAGTCAAACCTGTTCTGTAGAACCATTTGGAAGCTGACCATAGCTGAAGTATTTACAGGAATTCAGCAGAAGAGGTAGAGGAGTATATGCCTGTGTTTTCACTCTCTTCGCCTGCTGTTAACGGGCACAAAATGGGGTCGGCAGCCTCAGCACCACGCTAACACCAGCGATGCGACCGGCTCCATTTTGAAAGGGACTTACCACCAGGTGTCCAAAGTGCCCGCCTGATTCAGGCGACAGGGCCCCTTTTAATGTGGAAATCGGGCTCTTATGATGTAAGTAGGACCCCGATTGCCAATCTAGGTCGGAACTGATCGGAGCCAGCACCGTGCATACTCTGACCAGTTCCACAGGCGACGGAACCGGAAGTCCGCCAAAAGTAAGCGCTGAATTACTTTTTTGTGGGGCCCCGGATCTTGGCCGCTGCCGCTGCGGGACCCACCGCCGCTCCCACCCCCACCCCCCACTCCCTGCGACTGCGACCACCGCACCCCCGGTCCCTCCCCGCAATTTATCTTGCTGGCGGCCGGCCTCGCCGGATCTGGAGGCCTCAAACCGGCGAGCTGCATCGGGACTCGGGTTGCAAACTCTGAAAGACTTGCATTGATACAGCACCTTGCACGAGCACTGGACGTCCCAAAGCGCTTTACGTCCGACAAGGTCCTTGCCAATTTGAAGTGTGGTCACTGTTGTGATGTGGGAAACGCGGCAGCCAAATATGCGCACAGCAAGCTCCCACAAACAGCAATGTGATAATGACCAGATAACCTGTCTTATTGATGTCGACGAGGTTGGACATACGTTTGGATATATTCCCGGAGGTGTCATCACATGACCGCCCGCCGCCAACCGAACCGCCCCGCCCCCACACTCCCGCCATTGGTTGCCCGACATGTCCAGCCTCGCGGCGCACCGCCTTCCCACGGCCAATCAGAAAGCAAAAAGACTCTGCCAACAACAACAACAACAACTTGTATTTATATAGCGCCTTTAACGTAGTAAAACAAAAATTTGACACCGATCCACATAAGGATAAATTAGGGCAGATGACCAAAAGCTTGGTCAAAGAGGTAGGTTTTAAGGAGCGTCTTAAAGGAGGAAAGAGAGGTAGCGAGGCGGAGGGGTTTAGGCAGGGAATTCTGGAGTTTAGGGCCTAGGCAGCAGAAGGCATGACCACCAAAGGTTGAGCGATTATAATCAGTGATCCTCAAGAGGGCAGAATTAGAGGAGTGCAGATATCTTGGGGGGGTTGTGGGGCTGAAGGAGATTACAGGGATAGGAAGGGAAGAGGCCATGGAGGGATTTGAAAACAAGGATGAGAATTTTGAAATCGAGGCGTTGCTTCACAGGGAGTCAATGTAGGTCAGCGAGCACAGGGGTGATGGACGATCGGCACTTGGTGCGAGTTAGGACATGGGCAGCTGAGTTTTTGGATGACCTCAAGTTTACATAGGGTGGAATGTGGGAGGCCAGCCAGGAGTGCGTTGGAATAGTCAAGTCTAGAGGTAACAAAGGCATGGATGAAGGTTTCAGCAACGGATGAGCAGAGACAAGTGCGGAGACGGACAATGTTACGGAGGTGGAAGCAGGCGGTCTTTGTTATGCTGCGGATATGTGGTCAGAGGCTCATTTCAGGGTCAAATATGACACCAAGGTTGCGAACAGTGTGGTTCAGCCTCAGACAGATGTTAGGAAGAGGAATGGAGTCAGTGGCTAGGGAAAGGAGTTTGTGACGGGGACCGAAAACAATGGCTTCGGTTTTCCCAATATTTAATTGGAGAACATTTTTGCTCATCCAGAACTGTATGTCGGACAAGCAGTCTGACAATTTAGACACCGTGGAGAGATTGAGAGAAGAGGTAGTGAGATAGAGCTTCCTTAGCCGAATGGGTGATTCTTTTGTCTGTCGGTTAAACAACCGTTTCTCCCCATGTCCGATATTTTTATAATTAATAAATAAAAGTGTTCAAAGAAAATAAAAGTGAAACACAATGTTTAATGCCCCTGATGATTTTTCTCCAGGGGTTGCTCCCAGCAGTGTCCTGGAGATTAATCTTCAATTCCTGGAAACTCCAGGCCAATCCCGGAGAGTTGGCAATCCTAATTTCAGAATGTTTGTCGGGCACCCCGCAGTTTACCTGCCAGATTTAAATGAGGCCGGGGGCTCAAAATCACGAGTGTTGTGTATTTTGAATGTTGTATTTGAATTGTCCCACATAGCTTACCGTAGTTGTGATGTGCAATGCACTATGGGAAATAGAGTGCATTAAGTGGAAGAGATTCTTCTGGAAGTAATGGCTGTCAACTGAACTCTGTCTCCTGCGTACTCTTTTAATTGTTATACAAACAAGGTTAATAAACTCTTGAGATTGAACAAAAGTGGCGACGAGGACGTCTGAACTTACGTGGCTCTGCTGTGCGGAAGATAGTCAGGTTTTACGTGTTTAAAACTGTTACTTTGCCGTGGACAATTAATTGAAGTGAGGCTGGCTCGAGGATAAAGGAGCTTGCAATGGCGGGAAGACGAGACAGCGTATAAGGTACTAACGACTTGAGGAAGGGGAGGAAAAGCAGTGAGTAAATCGGGAAGGACATTTATTCGACTGTGAAACGATCTGTGAATTGAAGCACTAAATAACTGATAGTGATTTTAGTTGAGTTCAACATTGGAAGGATCCTTAGTGAATGATAATTAGGAGCCTGAGAGAAGGAAAATGGCGGGAATTATCGATAACATTGGACCGTTTGATGAGAATGTCGAACAATGGAGCTCATACACAGAACGATTTGAATACTTCACACAAGCAAATGACATTGGAGGGAACAAAGTAATACCTACATTGTTAAGTGTGATGGGACCAAAGACTTTCAATCTTTTGTGTACTTTAGTGCATCCAGATAAACCAGGGACTAAACAATATAGTGAAATTGTGGAGATACTAAAAGGGCATTTTTCACCCAAACCCCTAGTCATAGCTGAGAGGTTTAGGTTCCACAGGCGTAACCAGGAAGAAGGAAAAACAGTGACCATGTTTGTAGCTGCACTAAAAAGACTATCAGAGCACTGTGAGTTTAATGACGTGCTAAATGATACTATAAGAGACAGGCTAGTGTGTGGTATGAGAACTGAAGCCACACAGAAGAGACTATTAACGGAGAGTAATCTGACTCTACAAAAGGCCATTGAAATCAGTATTTCCATGGAATTGGCAGCTAAGGAAGCTCAACAGTTGGGTGCAACAGAAAAAGTGCACAAAGTAAGAACAGAGAGCCAAGGGCCATGCTTCCGTTGTGGCAAGACGGGGCATCTTGCGTCTGCATGCTGGTGTGTGGACATGGATTGCCACAGCTGTGGTAAAAAGGGACATATTCAGCGCGCATGCAGAAATAAAAAGGACACAGAGAAAACGTCAAAGACGAAAGGAAGAAAAAAAACATTCAGACAAAAGACAAAGAAGCATGTCCGCTCTGTAGAACAGGACAAAACAGAGGCAAGTGACACTTCAGAGGAGGAATTATCACTGAACGTGCTGACTATAGCTGGGGATTCGCATGGCTACTGGGTCTCACCCTTGCTAGAGGGGCAGCCTGTGCGAATGCAGATCGATATTGGGGCAGCAGTATCTCTTATGTCAGAGACAGTCTACAAAAAGACATTAAAGCACCTTCCACTTCAGCCAGCTAACCTAGCGTTAAAGACATATACCGGTGAAAGAGTAACCGTGAGAGGTATCACTGAGGTCACAGTTCAGTTGAATGGACAAACTAGGAAGTTACCACTCTATGTAGTTAAAGGAGACTACCCCTCCCTACTGGGACATTCATGGATGGAGAGAATAAAATTAGACTGGTCATCAGTCTACATGATGTCACACAATGATCCAGGCTTACCCGCCATCTTAAAGAAACATGCAGAAGTCTTCAATGGAGAACTGGGTAGCAAGAAAGATATTACTGTGAAGCTTCGTATTAAGCAGGATAGCAAACCCAAGTTCATGAAGGCACGACCCGTACCTTATGCCATCAGACCAAAAGTCGAGGCTGACTTAGAAGCCCTAGTTGAAAGCGGAGTACTAGAACCAGTTAGCTTGAGTGAATGGACAACACCCATCGTACCAGTGCTCAAGAAAGGGGGTGGAGTTAGGATATGTGGAGATTTTAAAGTAACTGTTAACACTGTATTGTCAGTGGAGCAATATCCGCTTCCCCATATTGATGATTTGTTTGCGGGACTTGCTGGGGGCCAGAAGTTTAGCACAATCGACCTCTGTCAAGCCTACCTGCAAATGCATGTGGATGAACAGTCACAAGAAATGCTGACTATTGTGATGCACAAGGGCCTATTTAGGTATCGTCGACTTCCTTTCGGAATTACATCAGCTCCAGCGCTTTTCCAACATGCTATGGACCAGATCCTTAGTGGATTGCCTGGAGTCCAGTGCTACTTAGATGATATCTTAGTTACTGGGTGTGATGACCAAGACCATCTGCGTAACTTGGACGCAACGCTACAGAGACTGAGGGATTATGGACTCAGAGTTCACAGGGATAAATGTGACTTTTTTCAGGCATCAGTTGAGTACCTCGGTCATGTGATCAATGCCACAGGCCTTCAAAAGGCACCGTCCAAGACCAAGGCAATCGTGGATGCCCCAGCACCTGAAAATATCAGCCAGCTGCGTTCTTTTGTAGGGTTACTGAACTACTATGGACGGTTCATACCGAACCTAGCCTCGATGCTGAGGCCGCTGCATTGGTTACTATCTAAAGACAAGAAGTGGGAATGGACTAACAAGTGCCAGGAGGCATTCATGACAGCAAAGGACACGCTCCTGAAGTCAGAGGCTTTGACGCATTTTGACCCTTCATTACCAATACAGTTAGCTTGTGATGCATCGTCATATGGTGTGGGAGCGGTCGTTTCTCATATCATGCCAAACGGAGAAGAGAAGCCGATAGCATTCGCATCTAGGACTTTGAACAGAGCTGAAACTAACTACGCCCAAATAGAACGAGAAGCACTGAGCATCGTTTTTGGTGTTCGCAAGTTTCACCAATATTTGTACGGGAGACAGTTCACCCTTCTAACAGATCACCGCCCTCTCACGACCATCTACAGGCCACATACAGGGATTCCGTCACTTGCGGCAAGCAGAATGCAAAGGTGGGCGCTGCTGTTGTCTGCACACACATTTGACATTAGATATCGTAAGTCTGGCCTGCACGGCAACGCCGACGGCCTTTCCAGGTTGCCACTGCCTGTCACCAAGCCTATGACGAGTAGCATGGACATCTGCTATTTTAGGCAGGTGGTGAACGCGCCTGTTACTTCGACACAGGTCCGACGAAACACCAGAAACGACCCAGTGTTGTCTGCAGTGCTGGACATTATCATCAGGGGCAAGCTTGACAGCAATGACCCAAACCTGAAACCATATCTCTTAAGGAGAAATGAACTGTCGGTGCAGTCTGGATGTTTGCTGTGGGGGAGGAGAGTGGTTATTCCACCATCGCTACGGAAACCAGTGTTACAGCAACTACACTCCGGACACTGCGGAATGGTTCGTATGAAAGAGATAGCGAGGGGCTACTTCTGGTGGCCGGGTATGGATGGACAGATTGAGGACAAAGCTAAAACCTGTTCCTCATGTCAGAGAGTTCGTAATGTGCCACAGCTTTCACCTCTTCACCTCTGGGACTTTCCGGAGGAAGCATGGCACCGCATTCATGTAGACTTTGTAGGTCCATTCGAGGAGAGAATGTTCCTGGTGGCTGTTGACGTGCACAGTAAGTGGCCAGAGGTTGTTATAATGAGGTTCACCACCGCTGAGAAGACCATCAAGAAGTTAGGTGAGGTGTTCAGCTGATTTGGATCGCCGATACAACTTGTCTCAGACAACGGTCCACAGTGGGTGTCACAAGAAATGGCTACATTCCTGCAGGTGAATGGCGTACAACATATCAGGGCTGCACCATACCACCCTGCGACCAATGGTCTAGCTGAGAGGTTTGTTCAGACCATGAAACACTCTCTAAAGGCATCGCAAGGCCAGGGAATGCTTCATCAGTGCCTGAATAGTTTCCTGTTGAGTTACAGGAACACACCACATGCAACCACAAAAGCATCACCTGCCACTCTACTGCTCAAAAGAGAGCTACGAACCAACTTCGACCTGCTGAAACCGCCAAAGGTGAAAGACGTGGTACAGTATCAGCAGGACAAGCAGATCAAGCGGCGTGAACAACGCTCCAAAGACAGAGTCTTCAGTCCAGGTGAACATGTGTTGGCACGGAACTACAGTGGTGGACCTAAGTGGGTTCCTGCTACTGTCATTGCACAGATTGGTCCAGTATCCTACACTGTACAGACACCCGAGGACATTGTCTGGAAGAGACACACCGATCAGCTTCTACGAAGTGCAGCAACACCCACTGAACCACCAACAGCAGTTTATCTGCCATTGGGTGACGCTGTGGGTCATCCGCCTTCTACACCGAGAGGCTCACCTTCTGAGGAAGCATTTGCTTCAGCCCCTATCTCATCAGCAAGGGAGACCTGTATATAGGCGCCCCAGCCACCTACACCTGTGGTGGCATCACCTGTGAGAGACAATGAACTGGAGAGCCAGGTTGACCGCCGGTATCCTACCAGAGAGCGGCGGGCCCCTATACGTTTGAACTTATAGTTCAGAGACTTACCCTTTATCTGGGGCAGAATAATCCCCATGGGTATAACAGGTTATTGTGTTTTAAAAATTTTGTGGTTCTATTGGGACATCTAATGTAAGAGGGGAGGAGATGTTGTGTATTTTTAATGTTGTATTTGAATTGTCCCACATAGCTTACTGTAATTGTGATGTGCAATGCACTATGGGAAATAGAGTGCATTAAGTGGAAGAGATTCTTCTGGAAGTAATGGCTGTCAACTGAACTCTGTCTCCTGCGTACTCTTTTAATTGTTATACAAACAAGGTTAATAAACTCTTGAGATTTAACAACGAGGGTGGGGGGAGCTCTTCACCCAAAAGTCAGTCGGCCGCCCAAAAGTCAAAACCGAACCCAACAAGAGTAGAACGGTCAAAAATAAGAGGCCGTCTTGTGATATTGGTTGGTTGAGGTTGCAGCGCCATCCTCTGAAGGAAGTAGGAGTAGCAGGATTTACTCACACCATTACACAGTTACCAGCTCAAGAGTTTATTGGCCCTGAATTTCCGATCGAAGGGTCCGCGCGGGCAGAGGCCCAGGTATCCCGGGGCGCAGGTGGTTCTCAAGCACCCCTGGGATCACGTGGGCCATGGGGAACCAATCAAAGAAGGGAATCCCCCTTCATACTTTTGAAAGGTCTATACAGAACACATTTAAAAACACACTAAAACATTAAATACATTTTTTTAAATCATTACATAATTGAAATTAATTAAAATTCCATTTAACTAAATATTTAAAAAATTGGAAAAAAATTAAATGCTTTTACGGGACTAAATAGAAACTTACCTTTTTGAAGTGTTTTTTAAATTTATAAATGATTATCAAATTACATTTTTCTATTTTTCAACACTCTTAAGCTGGTAAAAATTCTATGGCCTTTCAGCGGGCGGAAGTTGTGCAAAAGGTGCAACTCTCCACCCGCAGAGGCCCTTCTCCCGGGCAGGTGGATGATCGGTCAAGATCGCAAGTGCCGGTTTTCAGTGTACGCGCTCCGCACGCCTGAAACCGGCACTTGCACGGCTCCTACGGGTGCGTACACACACCTCGTACGCACCCGTGGGGGTCGGAAAATCCGGCCCAATATTTTATAGGTAGTTTTGTAAAACACAATGGCCTAGAAATTCCGTCCGCAGGCCTCCCGCGGGCGGAGGGCTGCGATCTGGAAAAATCTGCGCTTGGACTGGAGGGCTCCCGGGAGGCGCAGAGTTCCTTACCTGGGCCTCTCCAAACTGCCGGTGCACAGGGCCCAGGTATCCCAGAGGCGCAGGCGGTTCGCAGCGTCCCTGGGGTCACGTAGGCCATGGGGAGCCAATCAGAGAAGGGAATCTCCATTCATAGATTTGACAGGTAATATATGAATAGAGATCACCCCCAAAACATAGTAAAACTTCAAATAAATTTAAAAAAGAACATCACATTTTTAAAATGACTATAAATTACATAAATTAACTCAAACAAAAATTTAAATTTTTGAAAAAAATTATTAAAGTTTTTAACGGGGCTAAAAATAAACTTACCTTTCTCTAAAATATTTTTAAATGATAAATTAGTGGATAATTTTTTAAAAACTTTTTTCAACTCTTATCCTGGTAAAAGCAGGCCTTACACCTGCTTTTACCAGGCGTAAGAATTTTAAGTGTTTTCTGTGGGCGGAGGGTCTCCAAAAAGCGGAACTATCCGCCCGCAGAGGCCCTGCTCCCGGGCAGCCGGAGGATCTGTCAAGAGCTTTCTTGACAGATCAGAAATGTCAGTTTCCAGTGCATGCGCAGTGCATGCCTGAAACCGGCATTTCCGATGTCCCTACGGGTGAGTACACAGCACGTGCCCACCCGTAGGGACTGGAATATCCGGCCCTATAAAATACCAGCCCATTGCTTTCCAAAATTTAAGTTGGACATAGACACATGCGGTGATATTTCGGGTGGCCTTCAACGGCAACAACAACAAGTTGTATTTATATACTGCCATTAACATAGGAACATAGGAACAGGAGGAGGCTATTCAGCCCCTCGGGCCTGTTTCACCATTCAATGAGATCATGGCTGATCTGTGATCTAACTCCATATACCCGCCTTTGGCCCATATCCCTTAATACCTTTGGTTAACAAAAAGCAATCAATCTCCGATTTAAAATTAACCATTGATCCAGCATCAATTGCCGTTTGCGGAAGAGAGTTCCAAACTTCTACCACCCCTTGGACTTGATTTTCTTGCCGGAGGCGGGTTGATGGCGGGCCCGCTAGTCGGCGTCTTCCGGACCCGCTCCCAGTTGCCGTCGCCCCGCAGGTGAAATTTTACCTCGATTGCCCGCGTTACAACCGACGTGCGGGTTCCTCCAGGCAATTGCTTGGAGCGTGTCAGATGCTCGCCCCTGATGACGCATTGTTTCAGTGAAGATTTAAAGGGGCCATGTCCCCTTTGCAGAATCATTAGCTTTTTTCTCTCAGAAGTGCAGGCTGCTGCAGGAATGGCAGCGCAACAAACTAAGGCTGGACCCAGGTTCGATGAGGGCTCCCTCCGTGCTCTTGTGGAGGGAGTTAGAGGACGTCAGGAGCTCCTCTTCCTTGGAAACGGAAGGAGGAGGCCTCCTCAGCAAACCAAGGCAGCTTGGCTGCAAATTGCTGAGGAGGTGAGTTCGAGGTCTGTGTGCAGACGCACATGGGTTCAGTGTGGAAAAAGGTTTAATGATCTGCTGAGATCAGCTAAGGTGAGTATAACATCACACTTACCTTCAATCTGCCTTCCATCACTTAGCATCCCCATCAATCTGCATTGGAAACCTTCCCCTGCACATCCCAACTCACTCTAACATCCCTTGCACCCTCACCCATCTCTCTTTCTCTGTACAGAATAACGTCCCCATCTTGATATGCAACACTCACACCCTTAGGCAATACCTGCAACTTTAAATGCACAGGGAGGGAAGATGGTTAGTGCACCTCACTCCTTCACAGTCTGCCTCTAAACATCTACATCATGCATTCTTAACACTCACTCCATCAGTCTCTCTCAAACTCCACTTGTGTCCCTCACTATAGGAGAAGAGAGCCCACAATAAAAGGGAGAGGGGGAGGACAGGAGGAGGACCACCATCCCTGGCTCACCTTACGAGCACTGAGGAGGCAGCCCTGGAGATCACTGGAGGTGCAGAGGGGTTGGCAGTGGGGGACGGAGAGACGGGCATAGAACAGCAAGCTGGTGAGAGAATTGATTTCCAACCCTCTGATTTAGCAATCACGAGTGACTAATATGGGATATGATGTTCATAGAGAATGAGTACTGAGCATCTGCACAATGGTAGGTATCTGCAACCTACATTTCACTTGCCTAACTCATGCATTTACTCCCCCATAGGACCATCGAGAGCCCCGCTCCCCACTGTACAGGAGGAAGAGCAGGAGCACTCCTCAGAAGAGCCACCAACCTCTGAGGGAGCAGTGTCCCCAGCATTCAGTGCATCCAGCACCAGTGCAGAGACGCACAGCTCGGTGGGTTTTGTGCGAGATAGAGTAGTGTTGTCACCTGGTGTGTCCCAGCTCACAGGTGAGCAGGAGCAGATGTTGGCGGCAGGCACAGCAGTGGAGAGTCCTCATCGTGAAACCCAAGCCAGCAGCTGGAAAATCAAAAAAAAAACCTGAAAATTGTTCACAATTACCTGTTAATAGGCAGTTAATTGCCTTTAATCCTTTTCTCGCCGCTTGGTGTCGGGTCCATGTACAAATCGGGGACCCGACACGCGGGAAGGTTGTGTGGAGGCGGGATGACACCGGGTTCGGAACCTGCTGTCAATCATAACGACTTTAACCTCTGACCCGCCTCCAAACCTGCCCTCTGAGCGCCAGCAGAATTCCGGCCTTTGTGTGTAGAAGTGTTTCCTAATTTCACTCCTGAAAGGTCTGGCTTTAATTTTTAGACTATGCCCCCTCGTCCTAGAAATAGTTTCTCTCTATCTACCTTATTTGTTCCCCTTAATATCTTGAAAACTTCGATCAGATCACTCCTTAACTGTCTAAATTCTCAGGAATACAACCGTAATTTGTGTAATCTCTCCTCGTAACTTAACCCTTGAAGTCCGGGTATCATTCTGGTAAACTTACGCTGAACTCCCTCCAAGGCCAATATAAGGGGGCAGAAATTCGGATCGGGGGCTTGCCGCGCGTGCAAGCCCCCGATCTGCACTTACCCGACGCGCCTGCCGTTCACCTCCAGGGACGCCTGGAATTCCTTTTTGAAACAGAAGAATCCCGGGCAGCGTCTGACATCACGCCGCCCAGGAGTGCAGCCAGCGCGAAGCCTGGAGCGCGCAGTGCAACTGAGACACGCCCCTTGAGGTCTCAGTTTAATAGGACACGCCCCCAATGTTTCTCACAAGCTGCAAAGCATTTTTACATGCAGAGCAGCATTTCAAATAGGTTTTTGGTATATTTATGAAGCTTTTGGTAACTTTTATAAACTTTTAAAAACGTTTACATTATTTTGAAGAATCTGAAGTAGTTTTAAACAGAATTAAAGCAATTTAAAAACTTTTAAAAGCCCTGAAAGAATTTTTTTCATTCCATTTATTTATTTAGCAACATCGCCGTCGTACGTGCCTTCACACTGTTCCCTTTGGGGAACTGTATGAAGTGGTGGAAGGATTTATGGCCGTGATTAGTGCTCCTTCCGTGACCGTAACCATCTTTGTACCAGCCATTAGGGTGGTTAGTCCTATGGTGGGAGGGTTTTATGGGCTCCCACAAGCTATACGAGGAGGGGGGGTCACCCACACACGCAAATATCCTACTGGATGTCAACCCAGAATTTAGAGCCGGAGCTCCGACTCCACTTGCCGGGACTGTCTGGAGCGGGGTTCGAAACCCTACCCCGTCTGGCCCAGCGGCGGGGATCCTACCGCTACGCCAAAGGCCCACTCAGATTAGCAACGTGAAATGGCTGGAATGAGCACAAGTCACGGCATTAAAAGAACTCACAATTGAACTGATGATGACCTCAGCAATCTCCTCAATGAGGTGGAGGCGCAGCGCCTGCTCATCATTGGTAATGAGAAGTCCAAGGCACCGCAAAAAGGACAGATGATAGCTTGGTCTTTCAAGTGGCAGCATAGGGTTCCAGTCACGGGGAGGGAAAAGGCGCAGGAAACGTATGGGTGTCACCTTTTGCGCGGAGTGGGCCTTTTGCGTAGTGGTAAGCATCCCCGCCGCTGGGCCAGAAGGAGTAGGGTTTCGAACCCCGCTCCAGACAGTCCCGGCAAGTGGAGTCGGAGCTCCAACTATAAATTCTGGGTGGACATCCAGCGGGATACTTGCGTCCGCGGGTGTGGGTGCCCTCCCCCCTCAGATGGGTCGTGGGAGCCCGTAAAACCCTCACGCCATAGGACTAACCACCCTAATGGCTGGTATGAAGATGGTTATGGTCACAGAAGGAGCGTTAACGTGGCCAGAAATCCTTCCACCACTTCATACAGTTCCCGAAAGAGAACAGTGTGAGGATACGTACGACGATGACCTCTTGCGCAATGCACCTCCTTGGACCCTCAGTCGCAGATGCGAGGGGGCAAATCGTGCAATTGTTAAATTTTTCATTTTATTGACATGTAAAATGTTGGCCCAGTAATTCCGTTCCAAACGCATGAGTACGGTTGGGGTACTCACGTGTCTGGCCGGAGGAAATGCCGGTTTTCAGCATGCACAGCGCATGCGGGGAAAACCGGCATTTCCTGTCCTCTGAACGAAGGGGTTCAGAGGCAGAATGCGTGCGACTGCACAGGCAGCGCGTGCGCAGTAAAATTCGCCGGTTTCATTCATGCTTTCAGTGAGGTTAAGTCCTTACAACTTACACATGAAAAAAGCATGAGTACAGTTGCTCCAGAGGCTGCGGAGGAAGATATATTTTATCGTGGAGCTTCTGAAGGGCAATATTTTTGTTTGGGAAAGGGAGGAAAGTTATTTTACGAAATGCTGAGGTAAGTTTTAAAGTTTATTTTTGTTTTTTAAAACGGGTTTTCAGTACTGTAGGTAGAAGGAGCAATTGTGGCTATGTGAATTGAATTTGCTGTGTTTATTAAATGTGAAAATGACTCCAACATTTTTAAGAAAGAAACTTTTCATCAGTAATATATTCTTTTAAGTAATTATGTATGTATGTCTGTATATATTCCTTTGCGTATATGTATGTATGTATATATTCCTTTACTTATGTGTATGAATGTATGTATTTAATTATGACTTTCAGAGAAAGTAACTTATTGGAAAATCATAATTAAATACATACATTCATACACATAAGTAAAGGAATATATACATACATACATATACGTAAAGGAATATATACGGACATACATACATAATTACTTAAAAGAATATATTACTGATGAAAAGTTTCTTTCTTAAAAATGTTGGAAATTTTACATTTTTTAGAACAGTCATTTTCACATTTAATAAACACAGCAAATTCAATTCACACAGCCACAATTGCCCCTTCTACCTACAGTACTGAAAAGCAGTTTAAAAAAAAAAATTGAACTTTAAAACTTACCTCAGCATTTCTTAAAATAACTTTCCTCCCTTTCCCAAACAAAAATATTGCCTTTCAGAAGCTCCACGATAAAATATATCTTCCTCCGCAGCCTCTGGAGCAACTTTACACATGCTTTTTTCATGTGTAAGTTGTAAGGACTTAACCTCACTGAATCCATGAATGAAATCGACGAAGTTCACTGCGCACGCGCTGCCTGTGCAGTCGCACGCGCTGTGCCTCTGAACCCCTTCGTTCAGAGGACAGGAATTGCCGGTTTTCCCCGCATGCGCTGTGCATGCTGAAACCCGGCATTTCCTCCGGCCAGACGCGTGAGTACCCCGACCGTACTCACGCGTTTGGAACAGAATTACTGGGCCATTGTGTGGTGCCCAGAACTGCTCACAGTGCTCCAGGTGTGGTCTAACCAGGGTTTTGTATAGCTGCAGCATAACTTCTACCCCCCTGTACTCTAGTCCTCTAGATATAAAGGCCAGCATTCCATTAGCCTTTTTGATTATTTTCTGCACCTGTTCATGATATTTTAATGATCTATGTACCTGGACCCCCAAGTCTCTTTGGACCGTCACTGTTTTTAGCTTTTCACCATTTAGAATGTTCCCTGTTCGATCCTTTTTAGGTCCAAAGTGGATGACCTCACATTTGCTTACATTGCCCATTCACTTAACCTATCAATATCCATTTGTAATTTTATGCTTTCATCTACACTGCCTATAATGCCACCTATTTTTGTGTCATTGGATATATGACTTTGCCATCATTTAAATTGTTAATAAATACTGTGAATAGTTGAGGCCCCAACACAGACCCCCCGCGGGACACCACTAGTCACATCCTGCTAATTTGAGTACCTACTCTCTGTCTCCTGCCGCTCAGCCAATTTCCTAACCAGGTCAATAATTTGCCCTCAATTCTGTGGGCTTCTAACTTAGTTAACAGTCTCTTCTGTGGGACTTTATCAAATGTTTTCTGGAAGACCTACATTGGCTCCCGGGTCAGCAACGCCTCAATTTAAAAATTCTCATCCTTGTTTTCAAATCCCTCCAAGGCCTCGCCCCTTCCTACCTCGGTAACATCTTCCAGCCTTGGAGCCCGCCATGAGATTTCTGCACTCCTCCAATTCTGGCCTCTTGTGCATCCCTGATTTTAATCGCCCCATCATAGGTGGCAGTTCCTTCAGTGATCACATGCTGAGTTGTCATTGGCCTGCAGGCATCTGTAAGGACTGCTATTGTTTTGAAGACCCAGGCTAGGGGTCCTAATGCCAGGCTTTTCCCCATGGTGTCAGAACAGGGATTTGAAATGGACATCGTTGGAGCTCCCTTGCCTCGAATGGATTGGGAATCTTTGAACTTACGTGGAGAATGGCACAAGTTCAAGCAACACATGGAGTTGATGTTCTCGGGTCTGCTGAAAAGCAAAGGGGAGGAAGAAAGATGCAGCTACCTACTCCCGTGGATCGGAGAAAAAGGTAGAGACATTTTTAACACATGGTCTCTCACCGCGGATGAAGCAAAGGTACTGAAAAGTTATTTTGACCATTTTGAATCATATGTGATGCCCAAGACAAATACGATATTCGCTAGGTACAAGTTTCAGGAGAAAGTACAAGGAGCTAGTGAGTCGTTTGAACAGTTCATGCATGAGTTCAAACTGCTGGTAAAAGACTGTGAATATGTAGATAAAGATGAGATGGTCAGAGACTGCATCATGTTTGGAATACATTCAGCTAAAGTGAGAGAGAAATTTGAATGTTGGGTCCAGGCTAATGCTGGACAAAGCTATGGACATAGCTAGATCACATGAGATAGCCCAAGCACAGTTGAAAACCATAACAGGCGCCACGAGCAGCTCGTGTGAACAGACAGTGCATGCCGTTAATAGACACACACCAAAGAACACCGCCCAGAGAGCGTGTTTCAGAACAGAAAGAACAGAGAGAGTTCTAGAAATGAGCGACACAGACATAAAATGCTTCAAAAACTGTGGATATTGTGGAAACAAGGTGCATGGGGAAAAGGAGCATTGCCCTGCCAAAGGAATGTGGTAAATGGAGCCACTTTGCTAAAGTTTGCAGGACTGTTTTTGGCAATGCAGTACACACAGTGAGGGACAGCCAAATGCCAGATAAAGAGCCAAATGCAGAGGAACTGTTTATTGATTCTGTGTCACAGAAAAAACAGATTTCAGAGACTGAGCAAGCCTTTGCCGATATTGAGATAGGAAAACAGGGCACAGAGCTTAGGTTTAAACTAGACACTGGATCTCAGGTTAATGTAATTCCTCTGAGTGAGTATCACAGCTTGAAGGATGAGTGTGAGCTACAGCCCACCTCACGCAGACTGACCAGCTATGGGGGTGAGCAGCTCATTGTAAAAGGCACATGCGTGATGAAATGCAAGTACAAAGAAAGCGACATGATGTTGGACTTTTACATTGTTGACACTCGAGCACCTCCAGTGCTAGGTCTAAAGGCATGTTTAGACATGGACCTTATCAAGCTAGTGCTATCATTGACAGCACCAGTTGAGAAGCAGACAGTCATGGAGGAGTTTGCTGACGTTTTCAAAGGAATCTGACTATTCCCAGGTGAATGCACTATTCACCTTGATCCAGCAGCAACCCCTGTGGTTTGCCCACCGAGAAGGATACCCCTTGCTCTACATAGTCGCCTGAAGGAGGAGCTGCAGAGCATGGAGAATACAGAAATCATCGTCCAGGAAACAGAACCGACAGAGTGGGTCAACGCGTTAGTAGTGGTTGAGAAACCACGTACAGGTAAGCTCAGAGTCTGTCTCGACCCCAGAGATTTGAACAAGGCTATCAAACGCCCTCACTACCCTCTACCACTGGGTCTATGGTAGGTGCTTCTTCTACCGTTGGCAACGGTAGGCGCGATAACCCGTCAGCATTCCCATGCTGTTTTGATCCTTTGTATTCTATGTTGTATTGGTGTGCCCCTAGAAAAAGGGACCACCTCTGTAGCCTTTGCGCTGTCAAAATGGGAACACTCTTTTTAGGGTTGAATATGGAGATGAGGGGTTGATGGTCAGTCAACAAGGTAAATTTTTGTCTGTGTAGGTAATGGTTGAATTTCTTCACTCCCCATACCAGGCTGAGTGCTTCCCTGTCGATTTGGGCATAGTTACGCACAGCTGAGTTCAATGAGCATGACGCAAAAGCTATTGGCTGTTCCGAGCCATCAGGGAATTTATGCGATAATACTGCTCCTACGCCGTAAGGGGATGCATTGCACGCTAGTCTGATTGGCAGTGATGGGTTGTAATGAGCCAAAACTTCTTTGGACGTGATTAAGTTTTTGCATTTATGGAAGGCACGTTTACAGTCTTCGCTCCATTTCCAAATTACTCCTGTTTGTAGCAGTTCATTAAGAGGGTGTAGAAGAGTTGATAAGTTCGGTAAAAATTTATGATAGTAATTTATTAATCCCAGGAACGACCTTAATTGTGAAACATTTTCAGGTGCTGGGGCTTTTATGACCGCTTCAATTTTTTCAGGTGACTTATGCAACCCTTCCTTATTAATTATAGCTGGGGGGAGCCCGGCTTTGCCAGGGCTGTTTTGGGCCGGGCGGTTTAAATCGAGTCCCAGGCTTTGGGGCCTCTCTGTGTCCCTCTGTGAATCTGTTGCTGGGCAACATTTTAAATCGAGTCCCAGGCTTTTGGGCCCTGTCTCTGTGTCCCTCTCTCAATCTGCTGCCGGGCAACATTTCTACCTTTTAATACCTTGAAAGATGAAAGTGAAAGTACTTATAAAACATTTTTGGTAAATCTTATGTTATTTTTAAAAGAGATACTAACTTTTTTGAAG